>NC_138376.1:124250987-124283468 GCF_054177405.1 Leptonychotes weddellii
GGGGGGAGGGTTAGAGGGAGAAGCAGGCTCCTCGCCGAGCAGGGAGCCCGATGCGGGACTCGATCCAGGGACTCCAGGATCATGACCTGAGCCGAAGGCAGTCGCTCAACCAACTGAGCCACCCAGGTGCCCCCATTCTGCTTTCTAATTATCTCCCTAATCCAGTCGCTTTTCTCTTTCTCCGCTACCTTCTTTGAGACCCCTCTGTCCCCCCGCTCGGGCCCCCGTGCTTCTTACAATCCTCTGCCACGGTGCACGCAGGAGGGTGCCACTCTTCCAATCTAAAACCCTACAGCGGTCCCTGCTGTACTTCGAGAGTACAGAAATTTGTCCAGGGAGAATCTAAAGGTATGGAGTTCTAAAGAAGAGTACAGAACTCAATCTTTGGCTGATTTCTGTGAGAGCAGGGGAAGTATAATTGGGATGGGAGAGGCCCCCTCCTCCAAGGCCAGACAATTATTAAGGCCTGGCTGAGCTACCTGGCTGAAGCAGCCCTGCATGTGGGTTTGGAATGCAGAGGCTGGAGGAGTCTAGCCTCCCAGGTGCTCAAGGGACAACCACCACCTCTGCCACAGGTAAAACACCACCCAAACAGAATGGACCCCACATAACGACGCCTCCCTCACCTCCCACTCAGCCCCACCAACTCCACAGTCCAGTGGAGGCGAGGCATGGGAAGGTCCCTGAGTGAAGCATGAAGTTGGGGTGGAGGGCTGGGGTTTCAGCGAAAGGGAACGTTGCTCTGTGCAATCCTCCTGGGTAAAGCCTTTCCAGTGTCTGCAGTTGCTGAAAGCAGGGCAAACGAGGGAATAAGACAGGAGCCCCGCTCTCAGGGAGTTGTCCACCTAATGGACACGGGGCCAATGTGCATCTGTAAGTGGGATCGTAGGGTAGTGTGGTGGGTGCTCAGACCTGCTGAGGTCCAGTTTCCCTGGAGCAGGCAGAGCGACACCTCGCCTCGTCTTGAAGTGTGAGCTCACACTTCCCAGAGGGAGTGACCTGGGGGACAAGTAGGAGGGATGAGAAGCGGGGAGAAGGAATGAATGTGCCAAGTCCCAGAGGCAAGAGGTCCAGGCAGCTGAAAATAATTTAGGCTGGAAGGGGGAACGGGTGGCTAATTGAGGGGGGTCCAATCCTGCTGGCCTCTTATACTGCACAAGGGGTTCCGTAGCCGACAGACAGCAGGGACCGCTGTAGGGTTTTAGATTGGAAAAGTGGCACCCTCCTGCGTGCACCGTGGCAGAGGATTGTAAGAAGCACGGGGGCCCGAGCCGGGGGACAGAGGGGTCTCAAAGAAGGCAGCGGAGAAAGAGAAAAGCGACTGGATTAGGGAGATAATTACAAAGCAGAATGGAAGGGATTTTGTGACTGACTGAGTCTGGGTATGAAATCACGTCTGGTGCCCGCATTTCTGTGCTGGGCATCTGGTAGACAGCAGTATCATTCATTGAGTAGGCACACGGAGCGGGGAGTGAGACGAGTTTGTTCGGAGACATGTTGCATTTGGGAACTTGCGAAAGTCCAAGGGGAAATTTCCATAAGTAACTAGGTATTTGGGTCGAGAGCAGGCATTGTCAAACAGTACTCCGCGTTTTTGTAAATAACGTGACATTGACAGACAGCCACGCCCACCACTTGACTGTTGGCTATGGCCTCATTTGCATGACAACAACGCGTGAGTCTGAAGGAGGCGGGAAAGAGCTGGGCTGGAGATGTAAAATCTGGGGTTGCAGCAGATGCATGGCATTGACGTGAGGGGAGCGGGGTGAGAGCGCCCTGAAAGATGAAAGCGGGCCTGGACAGACCCCTGAACCGCGCGAGTACCCAGAGATAGAGACGTCTCTCCAGGTAACCGGGACCGGTTAGCTGGAGAGGAGAACCGACTGGAGGTTCCGAGAAGCCAAGGGAAGGGAGGGCTTTTAAAGGTGGGAGTGGCCAACTGTGCTGAGCTCATGGTCCGGCCCCCCACGAAGTTCACTCTGTCCACTGCTGCCACCAGATAGGTAAGAAACCCAGGAAAACGGCATATTTTTATCAAATTCATGAGCCACCTCTGTAATACTCTTTCCCTGTGTATTTTTTGATTGAATCCTCACAGAGTAATGGTTTTAGGACATCAGATTCTATGAGAGAATAGAAAAATAATTCAGTCTCTCCCTTACATTTTATTATTGATAGACTGTAAAAGTTTCAGCTTCCATAGCTTATTATTAATAATAAAAGATAAATTTTCAGGATGACAGTCAAATTTAGGAAAGCCTCTGTTGAACTATTTTTAGGTGTGAGCTGTAAGATTTGGAATAATTCCCACAGACGCTCTTCTAGCTTTGCATTTCACATCTGCATATCATATAGCACATTGTCCTGATACAATCCATGTCCTGCACATTCCTGTTGCACCACCAAACCAGCACAGTGGTGGTTTGGAATATTCTGGAAGCCATTTACACGGGGACAGCCAGTACTAACATACACAGAAGTGACTCCATAGCACACAAACACACCACACTGAGCCCAAGTTAAATAAACCCCAACTAAGTTTGTCTTAGCTGAATCCCAAAAATGCCCACAGCCACTCTAATGCCATTTAACTTGAAGAGACGGAGGGGAAGTTAGGGTGGAAAGAGATAGAAATTTTAACCAATTGTGGCTAAAATAGCTTACTTTTGCGAATTTTACAAAAGCGTATGATCACATGAATACATTGCTAGGGCCCTTCCAGAGCCTTCTAGGGGCCTGCTAAAATTATTTATTGCTGTGGAATGCATCACCCCCAAACATGGCAACTGACAATAACAGCAATTATTTTGTCATCTCTTATAGTTATGTAAGTTGACTGGGCTCAGCCAGGGGGTCCTCTCACTTGGGGTCGCCCCGACACTGCAGTCAGAAGGTGGCTAGGGCCATCTCAACGGTGTCCTCACTCCCATGTCTCCTAGTGCATCCTGCCTGTCACTGGGACCTTAGCTGGGACTACGGGCCAGAGCACCTGTAGCTTTTCCATGTATCCTGGGCTTCCCGGCTGTGTGGCAGCTGGGTTCCAAGAGAATCAGGCAGAAGTTTTATCTCCTTTAGGACCTAGCTTGGAAAGTCACATGCGTCACCACCACCACGGTCGCAGGCCTGCCCAGACTCAAGGGGGGAACACACAGACCCTACCTGTCAATGGGAAAAGTGTCCACCTCACACTGTAAGAAGAGCGCATGTGATGGGCAGTCCTGTTGCCGCCATCTTGGAAAACACGGTTTGCTGCAGGGGCCCACAGAAGTATGGGACCCTGCAGCTTGAGCTTTGTTGGTTTCATTGTCAATCTGGATCTATTTACTTGTGTTGCCTAATTTAGCTCTTTCTATAGCTTATCAAAAGTGCCTTGCTAAAACTCTTCCCTCTCCCACCTAGACACAGATCAAATTCTTACAGTTTGCCCAAATAGCTTCAGGCACATCTGCTTCTACTGAAGATAGAGCTAGGGCTTTGTTCTCACCCACCCCCTGCTAAGTGATGTCAAAACACCCAATATCATTGTGTCTTTGTTAGGTAAACGGGCTTGTTTACTGTGAGTGACCCATAGGGAAGAAGTTCCAATCTGTCATTGCACACAGAAAGGGAGGCTTTTGCTCATTAAGAAGAGAACACCCCACACCCATTACATTAAGTCAGGGTTATAACAACACAAAGTTTCTTGGGGGATCCAAAGTGTTGCAATCTTTAATTATCATAAACATGAAATCCTTTCACAAAGCATACTGAAGTATGTGCTTTTTGGCACTGTTCAGGGTTGGAATGGACTTCTGGCATTAGCCCCTGATTCTGTCTTGTCAAAAGTCCCTCCAACCTGACATCATGGTGTTGGGGTAGACCTCTGGTATAAGGTCCTTTCCCCCTTTATGGTACATTCTCTCTCAGGCAGCCTGAGTGATTTCTCACAAATTGGTCACCCCTTTATATCCTTGAACTTCAACAGGCATTAGAGTGTAGATGTCCTGGTATTTTTCTCTCAGGGAGCTCCTCTGTCCCCAGGTCAATCGATGAGGACAGGGAAGGAGGTGAGGACAGGGTAGGAGGGTCTCCCGGCTCCCCATTTGTATTCAAGTCCCAGTTGTAAATCCGTTGGAGGACACCCAAATTCTCTTCCTCAGTGCTGTGGGAGCTCCAATTCCTACCCAACCTAAATGTCCCTTTATAAGGATAAGGACTGAAAAACGTTCATTGAGCTTAGCAATGAGGGGGTCATCAGAGTGGTGGGAGCAGAAGCTAGGCCACAGCTGAAGCATTGGTGGCAGATAAAATGGAAACGACGTGCAGACAGCTCTTTCAGGAACCGGGGCCATGATGAATTGTGGGGGAAGACGCAGCGTGGGAGCTGGAGGGAGCCTTGGGGTGAAGGCCTCATTGCAGGGCTGACGGGAGAGCAAGTGGGTAATGAGGAGGCCAGAGCAGAGGGCGCTGACTGGAAGTACCAGAAGAGGCTGGGAGCCAAGCGCCAGCAGAGGGAGAATCCTGACCTGGTGGCGGGGAGTTTGCTGTCTCCACCACAGGAAGCAGAGTGAGCCCCTTCAGGGTCCTAGTTCCTTCCCAGAGGAGACGGAGCATGAAGGGGCAGGCCAAGGCAGGAGATGAGAGGAGGTCAGAAGTCTTGAGCCAGTCCATGAGGAGGTTCGCGGAGAGGAACCCCAGGGCTGGCCGCCCAGAGATGTGGTCTGGACTCTGGAGCCTGCGACCCCTCTCACCTCTCAAGAGGATGTGGCATAGCCTCTTTTGATCACATCTTCATGGGTGCCCTCGCCCAGTGGGCAGGTCAGTTATCTGGTTTCCAGCACCTTCATCCCTGCTGGAAACATCTCCTGGGCCTGCCTGAGCTGCTCTGATTGAATCTGGGTTGGGGGAGTGGAAGCAGCTCAGAGGAAAGTGACAGTAAATTTGGTTTTGTGTGGTTGGCAGGAGTGACAATGATTTAGTTTGCTAATGACTATGTTGTCTTTGGCTCTCCTCAGGACTCATTTATCGGCCTGGCCCTTGAAGGCATCTGCACAGCAAGCCCTGGCAGGAGGGACGATAAGGGTGGAAAATTAGATTGGGGTCAGATGATTGGGGAGGGTGTTTGCTAAATACCGTGAGTTTCCACCTCAAGGCCGTGACTTAAGGTAGGGCACGCTACGAATGTGGGGAGTTCTGGGTTCCTCGAAAAAGAAAAGGTTATCATGTGTGGAGAAAAGGAATTAGGGTCCTTCCCTTTGTAGGCTCATCTGACCTTCATAAAAGAATAGTTTCTCTGGTGCTTAGTCTTAGAGCATGCATCAAAAAGTAGTTCCCTGGATTTTTAACCCTTTTCTGAGTCACTCCAACCTGGCTTCCTGAGTCCCTAAGGGTGGTCAGAGAGAAAAAGAAATCTGCTACATTGGCATTCCAATTCAGTAACTTGTATGGATATTGTCTTGAAAGGATATATATACGTAAGGGATCGCTAACCAGTATCTCACGGCAGTCCTCCCATCAGGCGTCTCTAGCCCAGTTCTTTCCAGAATCCTTCCCTGTCACCAAGGAGTGCCAGATGATTGCAAACACTGTTCAGTTTTATTTGACCAATTTTACAAGGCCAAGTGCCATATCTGAATAGCTCTAAGTGCTAAAAGGTTCCTGCATTTGGTTTCTCTGAGAAGCCTTTCCACCTGTCCAGGCCATAATCCACAGTGATCACCACCGAGTGTCCTTGAGACCCTTCTTCAGAAATGACTGAGGACGCAGACAAAGTGTTATAGACAGTCGCCTACCTTCCTATCACAGAGTTCGGACACTCGCAGTTTGCTAACAATTAACCTTCTGCTAAGTGAATAGCTGGAAAAGTGAAATAAGACAAAGAGGTTAGTATTACCTCAGGGGACAGTGAAGCATTGGTGGCTGGTCTAAACATATCCTTTAAAAACATTTATTTTACTAGTAGCTACCACTTACTGCAGACTTGTCCACTCCGCACTGGGCACAAACAACTCTGTGAATTAAATACAGTATGACCCCACATCATGAAATGATCACCATATTCTTCTCTATTATAATTATTGCCATTTCGCAGATCAGGGCATTGAAACTCACTTGCCCAGCCTTAGGCCGGTGGAAATTGGCAGAGCCAGGTTCCCACCCAAGTATGTGGGTCTCAAGTGACTGCTTTTAATTCCTGCATCACAACGTATTTGGGGGAAGAAGGAACAGCAGTGGTAACAACAAGGATACTAACAACAACGAGTCCTGGCTCTGTCCTAAACACTCTACAAACGGTATTTCATTTACTCTTCATTCTGACCCTAAGAAGGAGGGACTGTTATTATCATTTGCATTTTGCTGACAAAGAAATGAGGAGAGGTTCCCAAGCGGCCCGGTGTCACACCGCTAGTGAGGCTGGATGGGGCAGGGACTGACAGGGCCTTGAATGCCGTAGCCAGACCCTTCCGCCTCACCGCAGCAGAAAGCCTCCAGCTGCTCATCATCACACAGCCATCGAGCACAGCGCCCAGAATAAGCATTTATGGAGCCCCTACTGCATTTGCTGAATTCTATGACCATCCCCGAAGGCCTAGCCATGAGGCAAAGCCAAGGACTGGTAGACAAAGCAGAATCCGAACCAGGGTCCACTGCCTAAAGCATGCTGCCTAGACCGACTTACTCTTGGGCCACTGCCCGGGGACTGTCTGCCTGGGTCGGCACATTTCAGTTTCTTGTATTGACTTTGCCACTTGGTTGTGCAGAGTTCGATTTGCTTTCCGTTTTTAGGATGAACATCCCCAAGCCAAGTTTAACTCCTGGAGGACACACGCTGCTCATTTTATTTCTATTTTATATCCCCAAACCTACAGAGGGCGTGTTGGTGCTCAAGCGAAAACCTGATCAGTTGAACGAAACGTGCCTTTTTCCATCTCCTTCCTTATTGATTGCTCATCTCCATAAATGCCTTTAAGGGCATCAGTTCGATGCGGCCAACGACTACTAGGCAAGGAATCAGCCTATATTTTCTTTTCCTAAGAAAACTTCGTAAGCCTGATTTTGCAGAGGCTTGCTCGTCTGGAGAGCCGGTAAACCATAGGAGATAAAGTATGTTATGTTACATGCCCAATGTGGGAAGTCGGCTTCACGCTAGAGCTTGGAATTTCCAGAGACGCAGCGCTGACACTGGCTCCCCTTGGGCGCTCCCGGCGCCTGGGGCAACAGCTCTGACGCATGGAGACTTCACTCCAACCCACAGAAGCGCAGCCCGCCTTCACTCTCCGCGCGCCTTGGAAGCGCTCTGCTTTCTGCAACACTGCTGAGCAAATTCAGCAGAAGCGCGCACCGACAAGGGCCGGCAGGGGGCAGCAGACCCCACCGTTTCCTGCCGCGGAGGCTGAGCGTCGCGCCTCCCAGGTCCGAGTCTCCAGGTCACCAAACCTGTCGCAGGTTTTATCCCCAGTGACTCCGCCAGCAGATGGGTTAATTCCCTTCTGAGGCTGCAGACCCCGCGGTGGGGGGCTGGAGGGGGTGGCTGGTGCGGGCCCGGGGTCGTTCCTGTGGACGGTTCGTGCTGGGGATCAAGGCGGAAGCCCCTGCCAGGACCGGGGAAGCGGGCCGGGGCGCAGCTGCCAGCATTCCGGCGAAGTCACGCGGCGGCGGCGGGAGCCCTTGTCCCCGAGGATGCGCGGGCGGGAAGCCCAGGTAGGAGCCCTCCGCCCGGCTGCGGGGCTGGGGTGTTCTGTGCATCGCCTGCCCGGCCCTCCGGCCCTCCCCCCGCCCCGCCCCCGCTCAGTCCAAGAGCTGGCCGAGGGTCTGACCGCACAGGGTGGGTCTGTGCACCCTCCGGGTGGAAGAGGAGTGCAGTTTCCAGCGAGGGAGTGGGATTTTCACTTTGCACGTGTGTTGATGCAGAGCCTTGATGCTCTAGACACCGAAGCTTGCACTGAGAGACGGCGAGCCGAGCAGACGTTTGCAGGAGGGCAGCGCTCTGCCTTTCTCTGCTTTGATATCCTTGTGGTGAAGGCGTGTGCGGAGACTGGAGCAGGCTGAGTTAGGAAGAAGGGGTCAGGGAGTTAGCACCTGTATTTTTGGCCACGGAAATTCAAACACCAGAAAAGCCAGTTCTGTCTCCTTAACATGCCCGATGTGACTCGGTTATCGTCCTTCTACATATATACCTTGTTTTGTGGGAAAGCTGTATTCCTGAAAAGCTATGCAAAAACAATTTTTGTTGTTGAATCTGAGTAAAAGGAAAGAAGTAGCTTACCGTAGGGACATATTGATCCCAGGTAAAAGGGATTAATGTACCCTTAATTAAATATGGATATTTATATGCTCTGTCTGCTTCATGTTCTGTCGAACTACAGATGAGACGATTTTTTTCTAAGTGATTTTCAGAATTGTGAGCTGGTTACTTCATGGTTATATGGGGGGGGGGCTTACTATTTTCTCTTTAAATCTCTCTCTCCTGGTTTACAGAAGAGGGAATAAAGGAGAAACCTTTTTACTTCTATCAGTTTAACATTTATCCCCCACTATTCTGAAGTGTAAGCTTCAATAAATTAATATAATATGTAGAGTAAAAACTAATACTCTAAGAGTTAATACTCTAAAATAAAGACTCTAATACTTTAAATCAGAAAACATTCCAATTCCTAAAAATTTTATTCTATCTAGTAATTTGACCCATTTTATATACATGTGTATGTGTGTATCTTTTTATGAAAAGGTCCCTTGTACTAAGTTCATACTTTTACTGCCCATCACTAAACCCTTTTTAAATGAAAAAAAGTGGACTATATAGATCTGTGAAATAAGCAACAAGAACAAAAACATTGCACGTTTTTGTGATTACATAAACACACTAAAACGGTGAAAGCAATCATCTGTACTGGTGATCAAGAATTAAGTTGCCCTTATCGGCAATCAGTAATTAAAATGCAGATAAATGCAGAAGACCGAATCCAAATACCCTCTATGTCATACCTTGGAAATAGCTCTTTTGAACAGATTACTGGTATTCTTTGTTATTTGTCTTTCGTACAAAAGTAGAAAACAAGTGTAAAAAATTGCAGTTAGGAAAGTGGAAATTTAATGCAGTCACAGCGTCCTACTCATAGAAGGTGATCAAAAAATGTTTCAGTGATAAGGACCGCTTCGGCTGGGCCAGTCATCCCTCACTCCCTCTTGTAGATGACAGTCTTCCAGACATCTGCATGCAGCTCCCAGACCAAGCATCCCCCAGGGGCTGTAGATCTCCCAAGTCCCTTATCAACATGCCCCGACAATGCACCACCTTAGAGAACACCGCAGCCTCTAGGCATTGTCCGGAGAACTAAGACAGAGCCCCAGGAGTCTTTATTATGCATCCCATGATCGGGATACACAATTTCTATTAATTCTGCAGATATTTTTTTAAAAGACCATTCATTTCAAAGATTTTATTTATTTATTTGATAGAGAGAGCGAGAGAGCACAAGCAACGGGAACAGCAGAGGGAGAGGGAGAAGCAGGCTCCCCGCAGAGCGGGGAGCCCGATGCGGGGCTCGATCCCAGGACCCTGGGATCATGACCTGAGCTGAAGGCAGCCACTTAACCATCTGAGCCATCCAGGCACCCAAAGACCATTCATTTTAAACTAGTAACTCAGCTGTCCTGTATGTAAACTGCACTGAAGCTGGCTCTTCATCCTCAATTGTGTAGCTAATTGCAGAGTGCATTATAATATGTTAATTTAAGAAATGTTAACTATACAGAAGAGTACAGATTAAACAAATACCAAAGCAATTTACCGACTTTCCCACAATCTAGAATGAACAATTGTGAACATTTCATTCTTTGAACATTATTTAAAAAAGCAAAAGATGAGATCCTCTCCATTCTCCTACCCCGTCCTTGGGCCCTGGGCTCAGGTCTCCTCTTGTCCCCAACCCAAGCCCCACAGTGCTGTCAGGATGCAGTGTGTACCCAACCAACCTATTTTGGCATGAAAATTTTTCTTTTTATTTAGTTTTTAAAAACTCAACTTTTATCTATGCAGATAGTTTAGAGAGTCAAAAGTTCTGAAAAAAAATGCCTGCATTCCCCTCTTCCCAAAGGAAACCCCTTTGAACTCCTTAAACTGATTCTATGGGCATTTACCTTCAAATCTCTAAATAACATTCCAATCCTGGTACTTCGAGATTTTTTTCAGTTTTAATCATTATCTATTGACTTCCCACTTTGCAACATTAGGATTTAACTCCCTTTAGCTCACTTACCAACATCACAACACACCACACGCGCGCACACACACACGTGCACATGTCTCTTTTTCCCATATACTCCCAATGTAATTATATAATTATATTGTAATTTTGGTTATATAAATCTTCAATATTCCTGTCTTTAATGACTAGGAAAATGCTATTTATAACTGGGTCATGTAGGATACTTTTATGTTTCTCCCTAGAATTAATCATTGTTTTTTGGTAAGCTTTTTATGTATTTTCACTAATTCCACTCTAAATTCTCTACGAATTTTACAAGTCTTTCTTGTATGCATCCGAATCCATCAGGCAGTCTAGCGATTTTCTCTTCCTAGAGATCTCGTCTCTGGACCTTCTATCTTGCTCCCACCTGGATTGGTGGCATGGGACCTGCTGCACACTTGTCCTGTAATCTCTATATCTTGTCATCCAGTAGCTCCCTTTGCCTCTTTGATTTGATCCCCTGTTTTCTGGACCCCACATCTTCCCCCTTTTTTAATTACTTCTTCATTTTATTGGAGCAAATCTTCCAGTATCATCCTTAGAAAAGATACGTGGAATTTTTTTTAATTGAGGTAAAATTCACGTAACAAAATTGACCATCTTAAAGTGAAAACTTCATTGTCACGTAGTATATCGTAGTATATCTCTAATGCTGTGCAACCACACCCTCTATCTAGTTGTAAAGCATTTCTGTCACCCCAAAATAAACTTCTGTACTCACTGAGCAGTTGCTGTCCATTTCCTGCTCCCCCAGCCTCAGCAACCAGCAACCACTTAGGATAATGTTTTCCAGGGTCAGCCATCTTGGAGCGTGAATCAGTACTTCATTCTTTTTTTTTTTTTTTTAAAGATTTTTTTTTTAAATTTATTCATTTGACAGAGATAGACACAGCGAGAGAGGGAACACAAGCAGGGGGAGTGGGAGAGGGAGAAGCAGGCCTCCCGCAGAGCGAGGAGCCCGATGCGGGGCTCCATCCCAGGACTCTGAGATCATGACCTGAGCCGAAGGCAGACGCTTAACGACTGAGCCACCCAGGCGCCCCGGTACTTCATTCTTTTGTATGGCTTAATGATATTCTATTGTGTGTATATGCATCACAATTTGTTTATTCATTTATTCATTGACAAATATTTGGATTGTTTCTACCTTTTGGCTATTGTGATAGTGTTGCTCTGAACATTTGTGCACAATTACTTGTTTGAGTACCTGTTGTCAGTTATTTGGGGTATATACCTGAGAGTAGAATTGCTGAGTCATATGGTAATTCTATTTAACCTTTTGAGGAACTGTCAAGCTATTTCTCATGGCAGCTGAACCATCTTACATTCCTACCAGCAATGAACAAGAGTTCTAACTTCTCTGTCTTCTCACTAACACTTGTTATTTTCCATTTTTTTAAGTTATAGGCATCCTAGTGGGTGTGAAGTAATAGTTCATTGTGATTTTGATTCGCGTTTCCTTCATGACCAATGATATTGAACATTGTTTCATGTACTTGTTAGCTATTTGTATATCTTCTTTGGAGAACTGTCTATTCGAATCCTGTGCTTATTTTTAAATTGGGTTGTTTGTCTTTTTGTTGTTGAGTTGTAAAAGTTCTTTTTTTTAAGATTTATTTATTTGTCAGAGAGAGAGAGAGCACAAGCAGGGGGAGTGGGAGAGGGAGAAGCAGGCTTCCTGCTGAGCTGGGAGCCTGATGAGGGGCTTGATCCCAGGACCCTGGGATCATGACCTGAGCCGGAGGCAGACACTTAACCGACTGAGCCACCCAGGTGTCCCTTTTATTTTTTTTTTTAAGTTCTCTATATATTGTAGATACTAGGCCTTTATCAGACATATGATTTGTAAATATTCTCTCTCCATTCTGTAGGTTGCTTTTTACTTTGTGGATAATGTTCTTTGATGTACAACAGTTTTTAATTTTGAAGAAGTCCAACTTACCTATTTTTGGTTTGTTGTTTGCTTTTAGTGTCATATCTAAAAATCCCTTCTCAAATTCAAGGCCATGAAGATTTACCCCTGTTTTCTTCTAAAAGTTTTACGGTTTTGGGTCTTGTATGTAGATTATTTGTCCATTTTGAGTTGATTTTTGTGGATGGTGTAAGGTAGGGGTTCAACTTCATGCTTTTGTGTATGATGTCCCGTTGTTCTAGCACCATTTGTTGAAGACCCTGTTCTTTCCCAATTGAATGTCTTGGAACCCTGGTTGAAAATCAATTGCGCCAGTGGATCTTTTAATATCTGCTATGGCTGAAAATGTCTTAACTCTACCTTTACACCTAACTGACAATTTCGGGGGGTAAAAATTTCATTTTTGCCCCGAATTATTTTCCAGTTCCCCCAGTTGCTGTTGAGATGCCTGACGTCATTCTCATTCTTTATGCTTCACATGCAACCTTTATTTTCTCTCTGGTAATTTTTGGATATTTTTTAATCCCCAGTATTCAAATACTTCATTATGATATACATTACTGTGGGTTTGTTTTTTTTGTTTTGTTCTTTCCAGGTGGGCTGTTTCAATATGCAAAGTCATGTCCTTTAGTTCTGGGGATTTTTGTGGTCTTCATTATATACACACATATATATGTATATTGTACTTTTAAACTGTTCATGTTTAAACACACAGTATTATAACATTTCAGTGACATACGTACATATTTTGATATTTTGCCCCAGAAAATAAGTATATTATTTTACATAACCATAATACCCTTTCAGCATACTTTTAAAAATTAAAAGTAATTCCCTAATATTACTTAATACTCTGTTTTTAAAAATATTACCCACACCTCCCAAAGTTGTTCTTCTTCCAAGTCATTGATAAAAGCACCAAACTGAACTGAGCTAAGGACAAAGCCTTGTGACAGGCCCCTAGAAACCAGTCTTCAAGTAGGTAGTGATCTGTCCATATGGAATTTGGGGATACAGTTAATGTGCTAGAATTTCACTTCATGTTTCCTTTGTGCACAAGGCTAACACACGCAGCTTTGTGAAATGCCTTGTTGGGAAACAGATATGCATATGAAACAGGCTAGTCTACCTTCTAAATCATTAGACTAAAAAGGGAAACAGGGGCTACCATTATTGCATTGCTACAAGGCACCATGTATTTTCCTGCAATATTTCCAGTGCACCCACTAAAATAGAGCAGTATTACCCTAATTGTAGAAATCAGTAGAATGAAGCTCAGAGAGATGAAGGAGCCAGTTTAGGTTACAGTCATATCTGATGCCAAAAACCATTCTCCCTCTACTATTTCCCGCCGCTCGTCAGGATCAGCTTGTCTGATTTTTTCAGAGCAATCACCTGTTTCCTTCTAAGTGGTCAATAAGGCATTTCACAGCCTAATATGTATTGTCATTATCATTAATAAACTGAATCATCAGAATTAATTAGTGAATGGGTTCTGCCTTTCATCCCTTTGGGGGAATTTTCTCCTGAAATCTACATAGGCACCAGCTTCAGCCCTTGATCTCCAATAATAGGCCAATAAGAAAGAATACAGAATCCTAAATAATAGAGTGTCTGGGTTTTTTATTATAAACAAAGATCTTAATCCAATCTTCCCCTCCTAACACACACACACACACACACACACACACAAGAAAATCTTGAAGACAAAGAAGAACCAACTATTACTTTTATGCATAGTCATCTGAGAGTTAAAAAATGTATGTTAGGTATGAATCTCTACACTTTCCTTAACTTCCAAGAAATAGCTTTAGAGAAAAAACAAATATTGTGTAGTATAAGGATTTCTGGCTAATGGGTTAAAATTTCTACCTGCATTTAGAAGTCTTGCTTGAGAGATGCCATAACCTATTTCCCAGCTCCCAAAGAATCTTTGTACCTTTGGAGTCTCCTCTTGGGAGGTCATCCAAGATAGGGGTGGAATCCCTTCTTTGAACCCTTTGGGACTTCATTGATGAGGGTGGCTCTCTTCCTTGGGTCAATCACATAAGGAAAGAATTGACTATGTTGGAATGAATAAATAAGGAAACCTCTGACATTTTTTTTTAAAGCATTAATCTTAAGAAATATTGCCTTTTGAATGTTTTACATTAGAAATCAAAAGTTATTAGGAAAGCAAAGATTAAAATGAAAGTCAATAAAAGTTTGGTTATTCTTTCATGTATTCATGCTGCAAGTGTATATGGATTCTGCACCATGCCTTAGGCCCTGGGGTGCAATGAAAGCAATGAACAGGTGAACATGGTCATTGTACACCCTGAGCTTACAGGTAAGTGGGGAATACAGACAAAAAAAGAAGCAATTGCACTCCATGGTGGTAAAACTCATGATGAGGAAGTATAGGATGTTATGGTATCCATAGGAGGTACTGAATCCAACATTGGTGGAGGGTAGGGTGGCTAGAGAGACTTCTGGAGTCCTTTCTATGCAGAGATCTGAAGGAATAATGAGGTAAAGATGGTGGATTGAGAACATGGGGGTGGGAGGAATAATCTAGGCAGAGGGAGTTGTCAAGAGCACAAAGGTCCAGAGCGAATGGAGAGCCATCCGTGTTGAAGGAAATAAACACAGTGCATGGTGCCTGTCTATGAGGTGGGAATCATCACAAAATGAGGATGGAGAAATAAACTAAGATCAGATTGTGAAGGTCTTTACAAGATACTGGGGAGTGACATCCTGGATTACATGTCCACAGCGTGGTACTTTCGGTAATAGATGGGTTAGGAGGCTCTTGGAATAATGCAGGTGCAGGATGACAGTGGCCTGAATGAGGACAGTGGTGGCAGGCACCTAGGGAAGTGTGTGGCCGGGGATGGACTTGGATGGATTGGACTGGTTTGGGGTGGGTAGGTGAGAAGTAGGGAGAGGTGGAGCACAGAGCCCAGGTTTCTGATTTGGGGGGCAGGTGGTGATGCCCACTGACATAGCATCAGGAAGAGCCACAGATGGGTGGGGACCATGTGGAATTTGAGGCACCAGGGAGACATTCAAGCAGACATAGATAGATAGATGTAGGTGCATATCTAGTCTGAGGAACATAAGCATGGGTGTCACCAGCACGTAGAGGTTTCTTGAAGCCAAGGGAGGAGGTGAGAGTGTCCCTGTGCAGAGTGAGAGAAGAGAGGCCAGGGTACGATCCCTGAGGAACACCAACATCATCAGGATGGGAGGGTCAGGTGAAGAAGCAAAGCTGGAGGGAACAGCCAGGGCTTCAGGAAGAAAGTGAATGAAGTAGGATCCCACAGGCTCAACAGTGAACAAAGGTATGCTTGCCCGCAGAAAACTGATTTTCTTTTTGAGACTCAAGAATGAACCAAATGGGTTTTGGTAAAGCTGCTCTCTGTCCAGAACCATGGATAGGAAGGCTTATAAATAGCCCTGGCCTGAGAACTTAAAATCTGTTTGGCAAAGCGAAACACAGAAATAGTAGCACCAGTGACCAAAACAGCGTAGTAATTATAGGTGCTCAAAGTGCTAATAACTTCGTGGAACTTTTGGTTAAAGTGTCTGATTGCTCATGCTCATGAGAGAGGCTCCCTCCTGAGCGAGGCCCTCCAAAGGAGTAGTAGAGACTTAAACAGCTTCACTTCACAAGGCTAAGAGGAAGGGAGGCACGGGTGGGGGAGACCGTGGCAGAAACAAGAAGTGGGGCTGATGTCACAGGCTGGAGGATGCCCACCAATGGGGATGCCAAAGAAAGGGGAGCAGGAGTTCTGGAGAAGCTCCAGAGGCAGATGCAGCCAAGGAGGACCCAGGACAGAAGGGTGTACTTAAAAGTCTGTGGGGAACACAGCTTCCCCCAGAATTCCCAGCCTTCCCACCCTGCCCCCTGAGATCAGAGGTGTATCTCTGGAGAGGGAAGGGCCCAGAGACAAACCTCTCTGCACTGACATGTGGGCTCACACCAAGAAGAATGGAGCTCCCTCCCAGAGCTCCCGAAGGGACAAAATCTATTTGGGTTGGTTCTGGGGTTCCGAGGCCAGTTTGGGGAGATTGTTCTGTTGGCTGACTGGACTGTGGTACTGATGAATGGGTCAGAGGACCAAAAGAATTGGGGTACCTCGGGTTGGATGTCTGAGGCTATCCCACTAGAAAAGCCATGAAGCCAGATCACCGGAATTAGGGCAACTGCGAAGCCATTTAATTAACCGCTTTATAACTGGATCTTGAAGTTGAAAATGGAAATCAACCTCAAAATGGTCAGTTCGCGGGGTAGGTGTAGACCTTTGCTTGTTTGTTTTTCCTTTGATTCGGGGTCTCATACGCTTCTGCTTGCGTGTCCCTCTGTACTGGCCACCCACCATGCAGCCCCAACCCTTTCAAGGAGGGCTTCTGCGGGGTTGACTCAGGCCACCTCATCCTGATGAAACCCTTTCTCCCCCGACTGTACATTGTCTCCCTCTGCCTCTTCTTCGTCTTCCAGTGCTCATCCCAGTGCTTCTCTTCTGAAGCAGAACTTAGCATTTGTTCCGTTAGAATGAAGAGGTGTAACACATTACGGCAGTTTACTTCTCCTGCTGCAATTTCTCCTTTAGAAAATCCCCCCATTTATTTCCTTCAAAATGATTTATGAGTGATTACTTTGTTCCGCTCCCCTGGGACACCTTGGTTTGTTTATTTTATCTTTCTTTTGTCGAAATACCTTGAGCTGTTCCTCACACTGACTCCATATTTAGGTATGATTGATGCTTCTCTCTTCCCCGGACTACTTTTCCATGTGACCTTTTGATAGTCCTTCCAGAAAGATTTTCTTTCAATACGTGCTTAATATGGCCTCTTGTTCCTTTGTAAATTTTTTTTTGTACTACCTCTATTTTGACACATTCCCCCCCACCCACCCACCCGTGCCATAGAAGGGAATGTTTTGGTAATAAAAAGAGACCTTAAAATAAAATCAACAAGAAGTCGACCTTCCCCACTTCAATAAGAAAATTGAGGGCAGCAGATTCTCTGAAGGTGTATAGAAAATGCTATGGGGGAACATTTTATATACTTTTTTTTTTTTTTTAAGAAAGAGAGAGAGAGAGCATGTGTGTGTGTGGAGGGGGGCAGAGGGAGAGGGAGAGAGAGAGTCAAGCAGGCTCCATGCCCAGCATGGAGCTCGTCTCGGGGCTCGATCTTCCCACTCTGACACCATGATCTGTGCCGAAATCAAGAGTTAGATGCTTAACCAACTGAGCCACCCAGGCGCCCCATATATAATTTTGATTAAAGTGATTTGAGGCATTACTGCCATAAATTATTGACTATTGACTGCTTTGCCTATTTGGGTCAATATAACTATCAGTATGTTTTGAATATCAGAATTTTATGTGGCCTTAAGTACACATTGGAGCAACTCTTAAAACCATATGTAATCTAAGTCAGTCAGAGAAAGACAAAAACCATATATTTCACTCATATGTGCAATTTAAGAAACAAAACAAACAAGGAAAGGGAGAAAAAAAAGAGAGAGGCAAACCAAGACATAGACTCTTAACTATAGAGAACAGACTGAAGGTTACCAGGCGGGAGGGGGGTGGGGGAATGGGTGAAATAGGTGATGGGGATGAAGAAAGGCACTTTTTGTGATGAGCCCCGGGTGTTGTATGGAATTGTTGAATCACTATATTGTACACCTGAAATCAATATTACTCTATGTTAACTATACTGGAATTAAAATGAAAACAATTTAAAATTGTTTTTAAATAATAAAATAAAATTGTTCTCAAACACTTCAAAAAAAAAAAAAAACTCAACAGCAAACCATATGTAATCTATCGGATATCTCACAAGTGCATTTCCCAAAGCAAAAGAATTTTATCTCACTAGTCTATGTCCAGATATTGTCTTACCTTGCATGGACCTACAGCTCAAAGATCACTTATAACTGTGTCAACCTGCCAATATTCAGGGGAAAGGTAAAAATTTTTATCAGTATTTCTAATACATGACTGTTATAGATCAAATAGTAGGATTGTTTTTTCATTCATATCTTTGATGAAACCACTTTCCCTTGCATCACCAAATTTGTTTCCAGTCAGAAAGAGAGGACTGGACCTCACTTGTCGAAACTCCCGCAAAGGTTAATTTACCTGATTTGTTTTTAGGGATCTACGACATCTAAAAATTTCAGATTATTCCCAGTTTTTACTTTCATGGATTGAATAGTTATTGCCCAGCAGTTATGGGATAAATAAGTATAGTTTCAATTTTTGTTCATTAGCCAGACTGTGAAAATGATTAGTTAAATCTGAGAGATACTTTTACAGCTATTTTTGATGGTGGCCTTCTGGCTAATTGCATTATTACTAAGTGGTATCTTAATTTGGGGAGGAATTTTAATTCACAGATATAGGACTAACTAAACTGGAAAGACACATTTATGGATCATCATGGTCTATTCTTTTTATTTGACATACAAATCAAGTTTTATATTACACCATCGTTATACCTACAGTGGAATAGCCCATAAGCCCTCCATGGATAGTTTTTTTTTTAGCCTCTTAGCTATTTTTGTATTTTGTTTGAAAGAAAAATACTAACAAAATTACATAAAATATTTATTTCTGTTATTTAATGATCCTAGCCAAAGTCACTAACAAAGAAACTCATTATAGCTAAAATCGTACTGCAAATATCTCTTCCCCCACTTATGTCATACCACTCCTACAACACACATATGTACCTGGGTACTCCCCTCTCCCTTTCCTTAAGACAAAAGGATCTCCTCAATTAATCTACAACAAAGGAGGCAAGAATATACAATGGGGAAAAAACATCCCTCCAATAAATGATGCTGGGAAAATTGGACAGCTACATGCAAAAGAATGAAACTAGACCACTTCCTTTTACCACACACCAAAACAAACTCAAAATGGATTAAAGACCTAAATGTGAAACCATAAAACTCCTAGAAGAAAACATAGGCAGTAATCTCTCTTTTTTTTTTAAAGATTTTATTTATTTATTTGACAGAGACACAGTGAGAGAGGGAACACAAGCAGGGGGAGAGGGAGAAGCAGGCTTCCCGTCTAGCAGGGAGCCTGATGTGGGGCTCCATCCTAGGACCCTGGGATCACAACCTGAGCCGAAGGCAGACGCTTAACGACTGAGCCACCCGGGTGCCCCTAGGCAGTAATCTCTTTAACATCAGCCTTATCAACATTTTTCTAGATAGGTCTCCTCAGAGAAGGGAAACAAAAGCAAAGATAAACTATTAGGACTAAACCAAAACAAACAGCTTTTGCACAGTGAGGGAAACCATCAACATAATGAAGTCAGCCTGCTGAGTGGGAGAAGATATTTATAAATGACATATCCGATAGGGGTTAATATCCAAAATATATAAAGAACGTATACAGCTCAACACCAAAAAAACCACAAAAAACAAAAAACAAATAATCTGATTAAAAATGGGCAGAAGAGCTGAATAAACATTTTTCCAGAGAAAATTCGCAGAGAGCCAAGAGATACATGAAAAGATGCTCAACACTACTAATAATCAGAGAAATACAAATCAAAACCACAATGAGATATCACCTTATACCCATCAGAATGTCTAGTATGGAAAAGACAAGAAAGAACAAATGTTCATGAGGATGTGAAGGAAAATGAGCCCCCATGCACTTATTGGTAGGAATGTAAATTCATACAGCTATTGTGGAAAACAGAATGGAGTTTCCTTTAAAAATTAAAAATAGAAATACTATCCCATCCAGTAATTCCACTATGGGGTATTATACCCAAAGAAAATGAAAACACTAATTTGGAAAGTTATATATAAATTCAGAAAGCTATATGTAACATTATTTACAGTAACCAAGATATGGAAGCAATTTAAGTGTTTGTCAATAGATGAATGGGTAAAGAATATGTGGTGTATTTTATACATATATATATAATGGAATATTACTCAGCCATTAAAAAGGAATGAGATCTTGACATTTGTGACAACATGGATGGACCTAGAAGGTGTTATGTAAGTGAAATAAGTCAGACAGAGAAAGATAAATACTGTATGATTTCACTTACATGTGGGATCTAAAAAAAACAACAAAAATAAAAAGCAGATACAGACCCCAAAATACAGAGAACAAACTGGTGGTTGCCAGAGGGGAGAGGATGTGGTAATGGGCAAAATGGATGAAAGGAAGTGAGAGGTACAGGCTTCCAGTTATGGAATGAATAAGTCATGGAAATGAAAGGTATTGGAATAGCAATTTATGGTGACAGATGGTAGCTACAGTTGCGGTGAGCACAGCGTAACTATGGAGTTGTCCAATCACTATGTTGTACACCTGAAGCTAGTTAACTATACTTCAGTAAAACAAACAAATACAAAACAAAACAAAAAAGGACCATCCCAGGGCAAAGTAAAACCCTGGCCAGGTAGAAATGAAACAGCAAGGGAACATCTGGAAATCTGGAGTTAGATGCCACAGAGCACAAGATAATCCATAATTTAAAAAGAACAGAGATTTAGGTTTCACAAAACATTTAAAAATACTTTTATTCTAGATATAAAAAAATTAGATTCATTTTTCTTGATATTTTGTATATTTTTGAAGTTTTACATTTATGTAACAAAATCAGTATTTACTGTGTCTACAATTTCTTGAAAGCATTTCAATGAAAATTTACATTTTAGTTTTTGTTGAAGAACTCAGCAAAGCCTTCTTTCTGTCTCTCTCTTTTTTTTTTTTTTGAGCCAAAGTTACCATTTTGCAACCATGTGGTACAACACACATGTTGTAGGTAAGTACACACCAACACACAATCACACAGCCTTAATATTTAAGGATATTTAAGGGCAGAAAGCTTTTTTCTTTTTCTTTTTCTTTTTTTTTTTTTGCCAAAGACCTATTTTTAGATGCATTCTGCACCAAACTATACTATTTTTTTTTTAAGTTAAAAGCAATACTTCATTTAAAAATGTTTTTTATTAGATGTTTGAGCCATCTTGGGACTAATCCAACTGTTTTGCTGACTACTCCCCCCCCTCTTTTTTTCAAGTTTACAGAGGTACAAAGAGTAGATTCAGTTTGTTACATAAAGGATGTACTTAGAGAAGACTGGAGTTACTTCTAGTTAGCAAGTTCTTTGCTATTCAGGTAACAATTTATCACAATTTGACAAGATACATTTTTTAAATTGGGGCTTGAGAAGGAAAGTAGAAATAGATCTGGGCAGAAAGGAAAGGCTCACATGGAAGCATATAATGTGTTGTGATGTGATAGTATTCTCCATACCCATATTATAAATAAACACCACTGGGGAGTACAGTAGTGTAAATAAACACCACTGGGGAGTACAGTATTGTAAATAAACACCACTGGGGAGTACAGTAGTATAAATAAACACCACTGGAGTATGGTATAAAAGTCCTCCAAACACCCACTGTGCTGAAACTGAAGCAAGTGTGCTATATATATTAAGAGAAATGGTATGCATGTTTGCATTTGTAACGATTGGCTGGTCATACATACTCTTCATACTGATTGTATAATTTGCAATTTGAAGTTCAGATGACATCCGGTTAGAGAACAGTCACTTTTCATTTATAAAATTTGCAGATGATCAGTAGATAGTTCACTGTCCTTGGTAATCATTTAAAAGTCTAGCTGGCCTGTTTTCTCTCTAAACACTTTCTGAGGTTTCTCTCCTTCCAGGGACCTCCTTCAGGGTCCCAGCAGTGTTTACAAAATAGGTACTAATTTTGAAGATGGGTAAACCTACTCAGAGAAAGGAAGGTAAATGTGTGTCGTATTGGTTATCTGCTATTTGGGATGCTGACATCCACAGGCAGTGTGTCACTTACGGGGCCCTGCCCAGGTGCCCGGCTCCTACCTCACAATATTCGAGAAACAATGAGGGTGTGACCTGGAACTAGGGCTGTGCTAGTTTTTAGCACTTAAAATAATTCACTGGGGTACATATTGATTTTATATCTCTTTAGTAAAGAAACAGTTGTCTTTTGATAACGTAGACAGCTTTCTGTGTTATGATCTGTCTAGCCAAAACCAGTAAGTTTGAGGAAACTTAAATCAATTATTCCACTTTTGGGAAACCAGCACCCCAATCTTTCACTTCCACATATAATAGTATCATTTTGGACTGCCACTGGGCTGAGCATTGCCCACATGTAATATCTGCAACAATCGTTCTTGTGTTAAACAAACATGTATTGACATCCCATTGTGTATCAGGACTGTGCTAGGTGCTGAGCGTGCAAAGGTGAGCGAGGCAATCCTTGTCCTCCAGGAGGTGAAAAGCTAGACATGGAAACTGAGCCATAGACAAATGACCATAATTCCATGTGGACGATGCCGGGTATTACGTGACAGAGAGAAGCATTCCTAACACAGCTTTTGGGAAGGGGGAGCCAGGGAAGGTTTCCTGAGGAGAGATGCCTGAATTGAGTCAAAGAGGATGAACCAGGATGGGAGGGGGGAGGCAGTGACAGCAGAGACAGCCCTGGTGAGTGACAACAAAGATGCATAAAAGAGCAGGCTGCATTCCGGGGAGGTCAGAGCGGCCGGCATTGTTGGCCTATCCAGCGAAGGAGGTGAAGGTGGGGAGAAAGCTGGACAAGTAGGCCAGGCTGACTCCTGGGCGCTTTGGGGCCATGTTAATAAGCTTGGACTTCATCCTTAGTTAGCCAACAGGGAGCCGTCAAAAGTTTTCAGCAGAAGAGTCATACAGTCCAAATTGCATTTTAGACAGATTATTGGACAGAAGACCGAATTGAAGAGAGCAAGACTGAACCTCAGGAGAAGTGCTATGAGACTCTGCTAGGAGTCAGGGTGAGACACAGACTAGATGGTGTTAGGGATGGGGGAGGGAGACAGCCTCAAGGATGACAAGCATCCAAATGCCAGAACATGACGATTTCCTGGATATGAGGGTGAAGGAGCAAGAGAAGTCAAGGTGACTCCCAGCATCCTAGTTCAGGAGTTCAGATGGATGGCAAGATCGAGGATAAAGTAGGGTTTGTTCTGAGGGCAGGTGATGAGTGAGTCTTTGCCAACACCGGTCACCCTCCCAAGCATGCATGCATGCACACACACACACACACACACGCGTGCATGTGCACACGCACACGCGATTTTTGTTTATTTTTTATTTTTTAAAAGATTTTATTTATTTATTCATGAGAGACAGAGAGAGAGAGAGACAGAGGCAGAGGGAGAAGCAGGGACTCGATCCCAGGACCCTGGGATCATGACCTGAGCCGAAGGCAGACGCTTAACCAACTGAGCCACCCAGGCGTCCCACGCGCGATTTTTAAATCTCCCGCAGTGAGCATGACTTCTGCTTCCACAGGGTACCATGCTTCCCCTATGGGAACGTCATTGTACTTCATTTTTATTACTTGTTTAATTGTCTTCTCACTAGACTGTGGGCTCCTTGAGGACAGGGATTGTGCTGGCCTTCTTCACAGTCATTCCCACAGTTAGCAGGCTGCCTGGCACATAGAGGTATATGTAGAAAAGGAATGAGTTCAGTTTTTAGATCATAATTGTTAGCCATACCTTTTCAGTTGGTTTTCTACAGCCTTTTTTTTTTTTTTAAATGATAGCCCTGCTGAAGTTAGTCAAAGAGATCGGAGCTACACAAACCAGTGAGCCTGGGGTCCAGCCCCAGCCCTGCCCTCAGCAGCTTTGTGATACTGGGCAAGGGACTTAACCTCTCCTGGGTATTGTTTCTTCATGAAAATACTCAGGAATTTGAACAGGTATGATGGATGAAGTCCTGCCCAATCCTAATGTTTTAGAAGAAAGGGAGACGTTTTATTGAACTGGTTAAAAAGAGAAAAATAGTAATACATTAAACCTTTTATTGAGCAGGAAAAAAAAAACCCTCAGGAAAACAGAAAGCCCATGCTGTGAGTATACTTGCCATTAAATCGTTCACTCTTCTCCAATCTTTTTGATGTATATGGACTTACTAAATGAAAGAGAAATCAACCCTTTGGTATTTGTTCTGTTTCTATGCGCTGTAGTCTTTGCCTCAAGGTCTTATGGTTTCAGTGACTGATCAGGTTAAGGAATCGTTTCGACGACGCCATCGACGTTCATGGTGTGCCTGACTCTCCCCACAGCATCTCCATGTGTGCTGCAAACCCTCTTTGTCACCAATGTCTCTCTGTCCGTAAGAAGCCCTGCATTGATTCCGCCTCTAAATGGTTTCCCCTTCTTGCAAAGCATCATTATACTCCGTAGGAAAGAATGTGAGCTCAGAGGCGTCTTTGTCCAAAAAAACTTTGAAGGCAAATTCCTTGAACTTTTGAGACATTCAGTAGACAGTAGCTCCTTTCCTCATGGATGCATGTGTTTGACTCTGGCAGGAGCCTTTGGCATATTTTTCCATATTTTCATTTATTGGGACTTCCTAGGGACATTTGACTTTTGAAAATTTAACTAGATAAGGAAGTATGGTTTTAAACAAGCTTGGAAAACCCTTTTGTCTTTACACTATATATTTGACGATAACCTTCTTAAGGCAACCATGGGTATACCTTGCTTACATAGAAATGTGTGCCGAAGTGAGGTGCACAGTTTCTGTGAATGGAAGCATACTAGGTGATATGGTTAGTTACAGGAATTTGTCATGCTCTATACTAAAGTGAAAAATCTACCTTGGGGCACCAGTCTGTTAAGTGTCTGACTTCAGCTCAGGTCATGATCTTGGGATCCTGGGATTGAGCACTGAGTAGGGCTCCCCGCTCGGTGGGGAGTCTGCTTCTCCCTCTCCCTCTGCCTCTCTCCCCTGCTCATGTTTGCTCTCTCTCTCTCTCTCTCAAATAAATAAATAAAATCTTTAGAAAAATCTACTTTAGAGGGCAGTCTCCTAACCTACCTATTTGCTAATCCTATACATTGTTACATCAGAATAACTGCTTCTCTTGACCTTGACTCTGATCCACGGCATCTCTATTTCTCCATCTGGACTATTGCTTTGACCCCCTAACTGGCCCCTTACTTCGGTCCTGGTTCCCATTCCAGCAGCCAGAGTGATCCTTACATTGTCCCTACAATCCAGGAGCACTCATCTTTCTGAGCACACCAGGCACACTTCTCTCTCTCTCGGGGTCTCTGTGCTGGTGGGTCCTTCTACCCGGAGCCTCTTCCCAGACACTACGTAACTGCTGCCCCGTCTGTCCTTCAGGATTTTCCCCCACTCTGACCAGCACAGAGAGGCCAACCGAGACCACCCAGTTTAAAACCAAAATCTTCACTCCCACCCTGCACACTTCATGCTCTTTCCCTGTTCTATTTGGGGCCTTATCACCTTCTGACGTACCATATATTTGCTTATTGATTGTGCTTATTGTTTTCATTAATAAACCGTAAGCTAAATGAAAGCAAAATTTTGTTTTTGTTGGATGCTGTATCTCCAGGGCCTCCCATGGTGCCAGCACATTGTAGGGGCTCTAACCATTTGTGGAATGAATGAATGAATGAGTTATTTGGGTGTTTTTCATGTTTACTCTAAAGGGAGTTAAATTTTTATTTTCTGTTTAGTTTAAGTCTCTGTGGTAAGGGTGAAGTGTATCAACGTGTATGTTTTTCAAATTATTTGTAACTAGCTAACACGGACATTCTTTATGACATAAAGAATCATGAGCACGAGGTCTGAACTCAGGGAGGCATAGAAGATCGCAGAAGGAGAGCACAGACTTAGCGCTAAGCCAGAGCATTTGCTTTCAGTATTTGCCTCGGGAAAATGTGCATAATGATACTTGGCTTTGTTGTAAGGATCAGAGATAATGTATATCGAGTGCCCGGTCCACAGTGATGATTACTACATAAGTGGAATAATCATAAGCTTTATGTCATTCTTTGGAGCATCCTGGAGATTGCCTCAGCTGTTCCAATGTTCCAATGACTTAAGGCTTCTCAGAAAACAAACAAACAAGGCAGTCTCCCGGCTGGAAGCCCTCAGCCCACCACACCCCTAAGGGGGCCCCTTTGGGACTGGAGCAGGGCACAGCACTAAACTCTGCACCCAGACGGCTCTTAAGAACGGAGAATGAGTGAAGGAACAGATGCTGGATAAAGCCCCAGGATAGAGCAAAAGCGTCCTTTTGTCCTTTTTATATGTCTAGCATTTTCCAAGTGTGCAGTGCCCTTGACGTTTGGGAGATAAGACAGCGACAGTCCCTCAGTACCAAGTTCCCAATAGCTTGCCTGTGGGTACAAGGTGTCCTGAGCTCCTTTTTACCATTTATGGCTTTCATCCACGTAGGCAATGAGCATTTGACTGCTTATTACATGCCAGACACTGTTCCCGGCCCTGGGAATACAGTGGGGCCTCTGTCCTCATGAAGCACACATTCTAGTGAAGGGGAAAAAGACAATAAACAAACAGCAAGTAAACATGCAGCATGCCAGGTAGAGATTGATGCTCTACAGAGGAATGAAGCAGGGTGAGAGGCATTGGGTGTTGGGGACAGCTCTCTGATGTCGGGTAACCAGGTCAGGCGTCGCGGAGAAGGTGGCATTTGGGCAGAAGCTGCCTTGAGCTTACAGACATCTGGAGAGTGTTGCTGAGAAGGAACGGCATGCACACAGCCCCCGAAGCAGGGCCGGGTTTGGACGCTGGAAGCGTGGCAAGGAGGCCAGGGTGGCCGGAGCAGGTGGGAGAGCCGGCAGAGGGCGGGCCATCGTAGAACTTTCCAGGCTATCATAGAACTTTGACTCATAGTCTGGGTGAGATGCAAGTAGTGAGGGTTTTGGGGAGAGGGGTTTATTCTGTTGCTTTGTCAAGAAGACTGAAGGGGGCAGGCAGAGCCAGGAGAGCAGAACTCACCCCAGACCCAGCTGGGAGGGAGGAGTAGGCAGCAGGGCCCAGAGCTGTCACCATGGAGGTGCGGAGAGTGGTTCATTCTGGATGTACTTTGCAGGTAGAACTGGAAAATCTTGCTGAGAGTTTGGAAGTGGGGTTCAAGGAAAGTAGAGAATTCCAATTTCCAGAAGAATGGCGTTGCCGTATCCCCCAAAGGGAGAGACTGCAGGTGTAGCAGCTCTGTGTTGGTTGGAGTGCTCCCTGGAGGGATGCAGGTGAAATCAGGAGTTGACATGTAAAGTCTCTTAGATAAAAGCAGAGAGGTCCACTCACACATTGATCGCTAAGTCTGATAGGAGCCAAGGGCCTATCTGGGTTGGAGACAAGCACTCGGATACATCGGCGTAGAGATGCTATTTAAACCCATGAAAGAAGATGGAATTATCAGGAAGGAGGGTGTAAACAAGGAAGTGGCCGAGGTCAGAGACCTGCAGCACTCCAACATTTGCCAGTTAGGGGATGGCAAGGAACCAGCAAAGGAGGGTGAGAGTGTGACCCGTGGGGAGGGGAGCAGGGAGCCGGGGAAGAAAGTGAAGGGTGGGATCACCTCTGTCAGAGGCTGCCAATAGGTCAAGTGTCCGGAGGTCCGAGATGTGAACAATTCTAGCAATGTGGAAGTAACATCAGTGGGCGGACGGGTTCTCTTTCTCGGTGTAAAAGGTAATGTTAAAACACAGTAAAAATAGCAGGAGCTTGGTCTTTTTATTTTTGCATTGTACTTTTTAAAAAGTTTGACTTCTAGAAATATATGCTCGATGTAAAAACATGGAAGTATGAAAAGCAAAGAAACAAATAAAATTGCCCATAATCCAACCATTCATAGACAGTTTTTAATGCATTTTTCTTGTATATTTGAGACCATGTTATGAATATATATTTGTGAATATGTGTACTTTTCTTTGATAAGCTTAGTATTACATCATATATTCCCAGGTCATTGAAAGTGCTGTGTAAACATTATTTTCAGTGACTGGACTGCATAGTACTTTATTGTAGATCATAAATTAATTATTCCTCTACTTCTGGACACATTTAAGTTTCCAAATTTTTACTATTATAAATAACATTGAAAATAACGTCTTAGGGGCACCTGGGTAGCTCAGTCGGTTAAAACGTCTGCCTTCGGTTCAGGTCATGATCCCGGGGTCCTGGGATCGAACCCTGAGTCAGGCTCCCTGCTCAGCGGGGAGTCTGCTTCTCCCTCTCCCTGTGCCACTCCCCCTGCTCATGGTCTCTCTCTCTCAAATAAATAAATATTTTTTTTTAAAAAAGAAAATCACATCTTAGTTTTCACTGGAGGCTAATTCTTAGGATAGCTAGCCAGAAATGATAGAAGTCAAGGAGAGTCAAGGGCACAAACATTTTAGAGGACTTGCTGCTATTGCCAAGTTGCTTTTGAGGAAGTTTGTAGGAATATACATGCCCACCCAAAATTAGTGAGAGGTGCTTTTTTTTACCAGTCCCTTCTGGCAGTGAGTACTATAATTTGTGTTAGATTTTTTTTCTGATTCTTAAAGCAATGTCTTTTAGTGAAGAAAAATCGAATCATCAGAAGTGAATAGAGAATTTTAAAACAAACAAAATAATAAAACATTAATACTTTTGGTGATGTCTCTATGCTTACTCATTTTTCACAAAATGTGTGTGTATGTATGTATTTGTCTTCTCAACTTGATGTTACTTCATGAAGTGTTTTCCGTCTCGTTATTCCAAATTCTCATATGTGGCTTTTAATGACTGCATAGTATTTCATGTCATGGGTGTGCTCTCCTTTATTTCCTTTCCTCTGATTTTTGGTGTTTGTATCAATTTTTCAGCATCATAAATGGTGCTTGTGTGGGAATCATCATGTACATCTTTCGATACCTCAGTATAAGTTTCTAGAAATGGAGTTACAAGGCCAAGAGTGAATACGTATTATAAATGTCCCTCCAGAAAGGCCAGACCAATTTTTGCTCCTCCCGGCTTTGTGAAAGAAGAATGCTCATTTTACTGTGGCTTCACCAGCATTGTGTCTCAGTCATTTTTCTTTTATTTTCTTCCCTTTGTTAACAATAGAGTTAAAATTATCAATGACGTTTGCATTTTTTTCATGAGCTTATTATGGCTTTGTATACATTTTGTTCATGTCTTTTGTCAATTTACTTGTTAGAGCCTTACCTTTTTGTTAGTTACTTGATAAGACCACCAGGACAATAAGAATATTGATATTTTGTCATATTTAGTAAACATTTTCCTCAGCTGTCTGCATTTTGGTTTTATAATGGCATTATATGACTGACAAAGTTGTAACATTTTACGTAGTCAAATTGACCAATGTTTTCCTTTTCTTTTAAAGTTAGAAAATGGTTTGCTATCTGAAAGTAATACCTATCTGTAGATGTATACAGTTTAACTCAAGATTTCTAAGTTTTAAATGTTTTCAAGTTATTTATTTGTATGTATAGTTAAAGGTAAGACCCTGAACTGCCTTCTTCCCCAGGAGTAACCAAATCTATTCACCCAGGTCAGGAATTCTATGTTCCACATTTAGCCTCTCTTTGAACACTTCTAGAACAAGGCAGGTAGCATGAATAGCCAATAATCTGTCCCAACAGTTCAAATTGCTTAGCTTTTTTTGGTCCCAAATCTCCTTCCATGTAATTTCTCTATCAGCTAGGATATGAGAGGATATGCTGCAGTGATAAACAGCCCCCATCTCTTCTCTGCCTCGTCTGGAAGTGATACCTGCCACTGCCTTCCATACCGCATTGACCAGAGCTGGTCACATGGCCCTACCTAACTGCCTGGGGGTGGAGAAGGCCCAGAGGCAACTGAAATGCTCGGGGGAAACCTCTCCTTCTGTCTCAGCTTCCTGCCACATGTTCTGGTGTCGGCCTCAAGAACAAAGCATAAGGCTGTCCCACACCTGCTTTTAAATATTTGAAAAGAGCAGTCACATTACTCTACCCCACATATACATATCCCCGTATGCACACACCCTGTGCCCTTCACAGTCCTCTGGTTTTTAGGAAAACAAAACTCTAATCTTTGGGCCATTCTTTTTTAGATTCTTGTCCCTCGTCAGCCCAATTACCCTTTTCTGGATGCATTATGACTCATTCATGTCACTTATTACTACCCTAGATGTCTTGTCATTTAAAGAAATGTTTATAATGCTTATCCTCTGCTCCATTAGATCTGGTGTTCTGGAAGGCAGAGCCGTTATCTTCTTCTTCTTCTTTTTTTTTTAAAGATTTTATTTATTTATTTGAGAGAGAATGGGAGAGAGCACATGAGAGGGGGGAGGGTCAGAGGGAGAAGCAGACTCCCTGCTGAGCAGGGAGCCCGATGCGGGACTCGATCCCGGGACTCCAGGATCATGACCTGAGCCGAAGGCAGTCGCTTAACCAACTGAGCCACCCAGGCGCCCTCTTCTTCTTGATATCTTCTATGTACACCTCCCTTCCCAGCTGGCACAGGTGTGGCACAGATTGCTGACTAGATGGTATACTAATAGTTCCTGTTGACTCAAGACCAATTTGAGAAGCCGTATCCTGGAGCCATGACCAATAATCAATTCCTCAAGATACTCTACTTTGTGGTGTAATTTGCTCAAGCCATCCAATCACACCCAGTGTCTTTGTTTCTGCCCTTTAGTGCTTTCTGCTGCTACGTGCTTCCCCTCGGCCTGGGGAACCACGGCTGCGAGAAGTAGACAGCCCAGGGAAACAATGTCGCTGATCTGATCACGGGCGTGGAAGTCTTCTGTCTCTGTGGATTTAGAATGGGGACGGGAATAGACTTCTGAAGGCTCTATTCTCCAACTCCTTCTATGATGTTTAGATAGGTTAAGTTGCCTTTATGGGTCTTGCGCTTCTTGAACCTAAAAGCTTTCCTTTTTGCCACCCTTCCCCCAGACCCAGGGGTTTCACTGTCCCACAGAGGCAGATGGTGACAGTGGGCCAGAGGGCCCTGCAAGACTTCTTTACAGTGCTTCTGATAAGAAGATTAACTGTGGTGACATTTGAGAAGGTTTACAGGACAATATACAGTGGACTTCTGTATTACCTATTATCTATGCCTTATTTGTGTTCACAACCTATTGAAAATGCTACGCAGAAATACCTATATCTTATAACCCGTAAGTGCTGTGTTAAAAACTTGTGTGGCTTGCTAATCATGTATGTGATTGCTTGTCATACATGAGATAGCTTGTCATGCATGTGGCAGCTAGTCCTACGTGTGATAGCTAGTCACACATGTGATCATGTGATGGCTAGTCATACATGTGATGGCTACTCATACCTGTATATTGAATCCTTGTCTGGACCCAGAGACATGGTTTGTTCTGACAGCCAGTCCAGATTCAGACTTCTATGGGGACACTCAGGGATATTAGAGCCTAAGCTTCATGTGTCCTTTAATGTACCTAGTAGTTTCCAAATACACACTCAGCCACCGCCATCTCCCGCCTCCCTTCACCATCATGATTGAGTAATAAAACTCTTATTTTTCCGGAGTGAAAATGCCACAAAGCCTCTCGAAACCAGGAAAGTCAGACCCATGTCAAACTATGCTCGGTAAACGCACGATGAGCAAATCTTAAAAAGCCAACAAGTCCATGCGCTCTCCTAAAGGTATTTTCAAGCATTCTTTCCAAGACATGTTTTTATTCCAAGTAATGTGAGTAGGACTTGCAATTAACTAATTTCTAGCCAAGTCTGAAATATCAAAGGTTGCTCTCCAGTGACGGCAGGGTGTTAAAGAATGGGGGCTCTTGTTTTAAAATTCAGCTGTGTTGATTTTACAATTTCAGGACTGGAAAATGGCCAAAAGCCTGGATTAACCTTGTTTTCAATGTTTCCTAAGAATTCTCTTATTTCTAGGATGCCAGTTAGACTCCAAGAACTCATGCCAATTCTGTTGTGCCTGAGGGAGGCATGCTGCTATCAGTAGGGTTAGCTGCAATGGGTAGGAGTTAGGGATGGGAAGAGCCAAAGTCAATGTTTTCACCCAAGGATAAGACATCGGTGTCATCTGGCATCACAGTCAAGGTCAGGATCACCCAGGGGCTTGTGTGAGACTCAGAAAAGAGGAAGGAAGTGCCAACACACATCTGCTGCTTGGAGTTTAGCCCCTGATTGCTTGGTTTTCAACCCATTCTCTCTCTCTCTCTCTCTCCCTCTTTTTTTCTGAGAGAGAGCACATATGCAAGTGGTGGTGGGGGACCAGAGGGAGAGGGAGAGACAATTTTTTTTTTAGAAACAATTTTTTTTATTATGTTATGTTAATCACCATACATTACATCATTAGTTTTAGATGTGGTGTTCCATGATTTATTGTTTGTGTATAACACCCAGTGCTCCATGCAGAATGTGCCCTCTTTAATACCCATCACCAGGCTAACCCATCCCTCCACCCCCCTCCCCTCTAGAACCCTCAGTTTGTTTCTCAGAGTCCATAGTCTCT
>NC_138376.1:124283968-124312768 GCF_054177405.1 Leptonychotes weddellii
TAGCTCTATTTTCAACTTTTTGAAGAACCTCCATACTGTTTTCCAGAGTGGCTGCACCAGCTTGCATTCCCACCAACAGTGTAGGAGGGTTCCCCTTTCTCCACGTCCCCACCAACATCTGTCGTTTCCTGACTTGTTAATTTTAGCCATTCTGACTGGTGTGAGGTGATATCTCATTGAGGTTTTGGTTTGGATTTCCCTGATGCTGAGCGATGTTGAGCACTTTTTCATGTGTCTGTTGGCCGTTCGGATGTCTTCTTTGGAAAAATGTCTGTTCATGTCTTCTGCCCATTTCTTGATTGCATCATTTGTTCTCTGGGTGTTGAGTTTAAGAAGTTCTTTACAGATTTTGGATACTAGCCCTTTATCTGATATGTCATTTGCAAATATCTTCTCCCATTCTGTCGGTTGTCTTTTGGTTTTGTTGACTGTTTCTTTTGCTGTGCAAAAGCTTTTTATCTTGATGAAGTCCCAATAGTTCATTTTTGCCCTTGCTAGGGAGAGACAATTTTAAGCAGGCTCCATCTCACAACCCTCAGATCATGACTAGAGCCAAAGCCAAGAGTCAGACACTTAACCGACTGAGCCACCCAGGCGCCCCTTCAGCCCATTCTCCTGACTGAAATTTTAGTTCCTATTACCTTGGCCTTCAGATGTATAGGTTGGAATCCTAATAGCTGTAGCTTTGCTTCTCCATTCCCATCTCTGGATCCTTCTCTCCTCATGCCACAGGACTCTGTCCCTCATCTGCCCCCCAACTCTGAGGAGGGCTCTTCAGGGCTGCGCTCCCCAAGTTTAAAATGCCTGCTCTCATCACTCAGAACATTGCAAAGAAAACTCAGATACAAGATGTTTATGATATGGTCTAAACCAATCTGAATATACTTTAAGAAAATAAGTACAGGGATGCCTGGGTGGCTCAGTTGGTTAAGCATCTGCCTTTGGCTCAGGTCATGATCCCAGGGTCCTGAGATCAAGTCCCACAAGGGGCTCCTTGCTCAGCGGGGAGCCTGCTTCTCCCTCTGCCTGACACTCCCCCTGCCTGTGCTCTCTCTCCCTCTCTCTGACAAATAAATAAATATAAGCTTTAAAAAAAGGAAAAGAAGTACAATTTTAAGTACAAAACTGAAATTTATTCAGAAATGATGTTAGTAAACTTTGGTATGCAATTTCACAGTATATAAAAGTGCAAATAGAATTTTGTAATGACAGTGGTCCCTGCATACTTTTTTTTTTTTTTTTTTTTTTGGTAGCACAGCAATAGGCTGAGATTTCAAACAGAGTGGAGGTTGGGATGATACACATGCTACAAACCTGTAAATCTTTAAAAAGTTATCCAATCACCCATCCCAAAAAGTAGTCTCTTATATTCATTTCTCTGTACCAACATTAAATCTGGTAAAGATTGTATCCATCTTGCCATAATTAAGTCTATATATGAACTAAGAAATTTCCATAAAAACCAACCATCAAAACATATGAAATATCTAAAATGTTGATATAAATACTGCTTCAGTATTTGCTAAATACCTATTTTTCCTACCATGACATTTAATAAATAACTGTATAGTTATGTCTGGTTTTAATGTTACAAGACCTGGAGTCAAGGCACTAAAGAAATAGTCACCTCTGGTCTTCTCTGGATTCATGGGTTATTTTTTTTAAAGATTTATTTATTTATAAGAGAGAGGGAGGAGGGGGAGGGGCAGAGGGAGATAGAGAATCTTTTTTTTTTTTTTTAAGATTTTATTTATTTATTCATGAGAGACAGAGAGAGAGAGAGGCAGAGGGAGAAGCAGGCTCCCCGCGGAGCAGGGAGTCTGATGTGGGACTCAATCCCAGGACCTTAGGATCATGACCTGAGCTGAAGGCAGATGCTTAACCGACTGAGCCACCCAGGTGTCCCGAGAGAGAATCTTAAGCAGACTCTTCACTGAGGGCGGAGTCCAAAACGGGGCTCGATCCCCTGACCCTCAGATCATGACCTGAGCCAAAGGCAGATGCTCAACTGACTGAGCCACCCAGGCACCCTTGGATTCATGGGTTATTTTTTAAGATAAATACTAACTACATAACTAATTTTAAAAAATCAAAATGCAGTATCTGGTTGGCTAGTTATTTGGTTAAAAAACTTTCCACATGCTAGAAGGCAATGAAAAATTATATACTTCCCCTATTCAAGAATTCCAGATAACTTAGGTAGGTTCCCCCATGCAGGCTGCACATGGTGACTTCTGTCCATAGAGCAGAGAATGCTAAGGGGAAAAGAGAAACTTCACCGTGGGGAAACCTGATGAGCACTAGTCAAGTGGTCAAGGTCAATGTCAACAGTGATAAGGCACTTCACCTCCATGGTCTTCCTCCCCCAAACACATAACTGAAGTCCAAGCATAGGAAAAATGTCAGACAGACCCAGTTGGTGGCTTTTCTGCAAAATACCTGAGCACTAATCAAAACTGTCATCAAAAACAAGGAGAAGTCTGAGCAGTTTTCCAGGCATAAGGTACCTAAGGACACATGAGGACCAAAGGTAGTATGGTACTGGGGATGGGATCCTGAGGTAGAAAAAGGACATTAGGAAATCTGAAGAGAGTATGGGCTTCAGGTAATAATAATGCATCAGTGTTTGTTCATTATTTGTGACAAATATACAATACTAATATAAGATGTTCATAAAGAGGGGGAAATGAGGGATATGGGAACTCTCTGTACTATCTTCACAGCTTTTCTGTCAAGTCTAAAACTATTTTAAAATAAATATTTATTTTTTAAATGGCCATTAACAGACCATCCAAATGAGCCCATATGGCTTTCTTTACAATCAGTTGTGCCATCCAGCAATCTGATTCCAAGCCACCCCTGCTTCAGATTTCCGACTCAGACCCCTCCCTAGTGACCTTTCTCTGGACCTTCCTAAGGACCAAAGCAACTCTTTTTTTTTTTTTTTTTAATTTTATTTATTGGACAGAGAGAGACACAGCGAGAGAGGGAACACAAGCAGGGGGAGCGGGAGCGGGAGAAGCAGGCTTCCCGCCGAGCAGGGAGCCCGACGCGGGGCTCGATCCCAGGACCCTGGGATCACGACCTGAGCCGAAGGCAGACGCTTAACGACTGAGCCACCCAGGCGCCCCCCAAAGCAACTCTTAAAACATCTTTTCTGTTGTTCCATGTATCTGGTGCCAGGCCTGAAGTTTCCTCGAGTCATCTGAATCAGGGTCTACCCCAGAACAGAGTCCCACGTAGATGTCATGGAAGACATTTGCCTTCTTGATACCTGCCCAGTTTTTGTCTTTCCTGCCTTTCGCGCCTCCCCCTGGTTTTTCACTACAAAAGTTGAAAATTCTAGACACCAGCCCTACTCATCAGACACAGGCACACCAGCGTTGGTGTCAGGAGGCAGGGTGGTGAGGAAGCTTCGCAGGGGCAGCGCTGCGGGGGTGGGGAGGACAGGAAGGGTTAGTGGACCAGTCTACCGTCTGTAGTTGGGTAGTTGAGTAATGGCAGCATCATTCCTGGCCACCCAGTTCTGCAGCCAGCATGACTTCTTCCCAGTTATGAAGCCATGAACCTGGTTTTCCAGCCTTTCTAGCAATACTGAAGCCACTGGTATTATATAAAATTGTTTCTTGAAAAAGAACACACACTATTGGCTTTGACGCCAATATTTAAAGAAAAATAAACTTTCTTCTCTACTTATATCCGTTAAAATTAACTTCCATTGTTTTTAACTAAGAACTCTGATACCCAGAGAAATGTTACTGATGTTACGTCTCCAGTTGCTCTGGCCATTTCCAAGCTGAAAGCTAAAGACGCTTTGAACAGTGAAGCGAGAATATGATGATGGTGTTAAATGTGAGGATTCTTTTTATGACAATTCTAAAGTGTTATCTATTCTTTTTTGTATTTTAAGTTTTATTTTAGTTCCAGTATGGTTAACACGCAACGTAATATTAGTGTCAGGTGTGCGATAATAGTGATTCAGAAGTTCCATACATCACCCGGTGCTCATCATGACAGGTGCCCTCCTCATCCCCATCACCTGTTTCCCCCATCCCACCACCCCTTTCCTCTCTGGTAACCACCAGTTTGTTCTCTAGAGTTAAGAGTCTGTGTCTTGCTTTGTCTCCCTCTCTCTCTCTCTTTCCCCCTCTTATTTTTTCCCCCTTTGCTCATTTGTTTTGTCTAAAGTATTATATATTCTTATGCTTAAACTTTGAGATTGATTTCAAAGATCATTTTGTATCTGCTCGTGCTTTTCTTTTTTAATCCCACAAAGTTATTTGGCCAAAAGCGATACATTTCTGCCTTGCTCCGACAATGCCAGTTTTTAACAGGCTAAAGAAAAGTTATGAACAACTGTGTCTCTTCTCCCATCTCTACTCAAGGAAAAGTATGTCTTCCTGTTACAGTGTCCATCAGATCAACGGTGTGTGTTGTATACATTTTAGATTCCCTTTGTTGTGAATCTTTAATGATTGGGTCTGAATCTTAATGATATTTTATTTCTCAGGGCGCTTGGGTAGCTCAGTCGGTTAACCACCTGACTTCAGCTCAGGTCATGATCTCAGGGTTCTGGGATCGAGCCCCATGTCGGGCTCTGTGCTCAGTGGGGAGTCTGCTTCTCTGTCTGCCCCTCCCCCTGCTTTTTCTCTCTCACATAAATAAATAAAACCTTTTCTTAAAAACGCAGTATTTTATTTCTTGAAGAACTTAACACAATGTCTTATTGGTATGATTGATAAACTGATATTTGCGTTATAAAGAAATATAGAAATAAGCTGTGAGAGCTCTTTTAGGACAAGGTATGATTGGGCCGGTACTTTCATTTTCCTTCAGCTCAGCTTGAAAGGCATAAGGGAGAGGAGTTATGATAGCAGCCTGGCTCAGTGAGTTACCAGATTGCATTTTGTTGGTAGTGACAAGGTTCGTTTATATGGTCGATTAAAATGAATTATTTTAAGGGCTTGGTCTTTTTCCCAGTAATAAGTGTTCACATTGTTATAACCCAGCAATTTGTTAATTTTGCGATGCTGTCAAGTCACCTCTGAGTTATTGTTTATTCATATTAATATGGGTACCGTCTGCAAGGAAATAGCTGTATTTTATAATTTTTTAGCAGGTAGATTAGAATGATGCTAATACTTACCTCTTTCCCTATGTGTTTTATAGTGGAAGGAACTTTGGAGTCAAGTTTACATGGGTTCAAATCCTGGCTCCCTTACCTTGAGTCACATGGTGACATAAGTAATGTCTCCAAGCCTCAGTTCCTACAAATAAAAGTGGGTTAAGGACACTTATTTCCAGGATATTTGGAAGGCTTAGATGAAATAATGCATATAAAATGCTTACACAGTGCTTCGTATGAAGTAGCTAACAAATACTAATTTCAGCAGCTAATCCAGCTGGATTTAATCTATTTATCTTCTGTATTCATCTTCTTTCTCCACATCAGACATGGTATTTAATTCCTAGATGCTTCTTTTTTTTTTTTTGTAAAGATTTTATTTATTTATTTGAGACAGAATGAGAGAGAGAGAGAGAGAGCGAGCACATGAGAGGGGGGAGGGTCAGAGGAAGAAGCAAGCTCGCTGCCGAGCAGGGAGCCCGATGCGGGACTCGATCCAGGGACTCCAGGATCATGACCTGAGCCGAAGGCAGTCGCTTAACCAACTGAGCCACCCAGGCGCCCTTCCTAGATGCTTCTTAGTTGACTCGCCTATTTTGTGATTTTACTTGTCTGCACTGGGCAAGACAAATCTTCAAGGGTCATCCAGGAGAACACTTCTTAGGGATACCGCCCACTCATGGGTCCTTGCTGGCTAGACACACTTGTTAGTACCACATCCTTCCCATCCAGCCACACCCCCAAAGCCATTACGGATCGGACCAGTGTTGGGCATCCAACTCAAGGTAAACAAATCCGTGAACTGGCCGGTGACATATGCTCTTAAAAGTTGGGTTGCACCCAAACAGTGATCTCTGTAGGGAATGTGAGTTGGTGAACGCTGGGGTAGCAGCTGGATGGGTGAGGGTCAGGGCCGTGCAGTCTGAGACTGTAAGTGAGAAAAGCTATGATTAGCAGAGGAAGCTGACCAGGAGACAGAGTGGCGGTAGAGGGGGGAGTGGTCAAGCCTGCGTGGGGCTGTGCTTCAGTCCCTAGACCTGCCTTCTATGTCCCGTTCCACTTCCATTTTCCTTGTGTCCTTGTAATAAGCCCTGCTTTTCCTGAGCTGATTCAAGCATGCTTCTGTTCCTTGCAGCCAAAGCAGTCTGAATAGCAACTCTCTGCTAGGCGTACAGAAAACATGCGATGTTCCAGTGAAAAGGACTCATCCGTTCCAGGTCTCATGGGAAGGAATTCCTTCAAAATCACTGGCTTTGAGGGGTAATTAAGGACACTATAGCATGAAGAATGAGGTGTCATCTAAAGGTTAGGCTTAAGACTGTGATATTTTTAGAATCAAATATAATGTCAGAATAGAGACTAGGGAGGGGGTTGGAGTGTCGGTGACAGCCCACCGGTTCTTGATGAATGAGCTTCGGTAAGTCACATCTGTACTCACCTGCCTGTGTGGTCACAGGTTCTGAACCTGGGCTACATGATGCCGGCTGAGTGAAAGCATCATAATTTTATGGGGCAATGAGTCGCGTACATTAATTTGTTATCAGTCTGTGTCAGGCCCAGATGTTGGGGGAGAATGGGAAAATGAAGCACCAAACAAAACAAGAGTGCCTCTTGCTCGTGTGTTTGCCAACAGCCCGTGTGTCGAACTCGATAAAATGCATTCACAAGGGCCCTGCCAAACATTAAAGAAAGCAGCTGCGAGTTCTCATCCTGTGAACCCTATCAGCCACCCAAGCAGTTTAGCTGATGGTGCTGAGTATCAGGTTATGCTGAGATAGGGTGTGGGCTGTCTCCTGTCGTGGGCATTTTGCCTTTTGGGCAGCTCACGGGGACACGCGTAGAGACACAGAGTGCTTATGGGGCATTTTAGGAGAAGCAGAAGGGTGACAGTCAACACTGACACATTCATGCGTCCACTCAGAGTTCTAAGTGCTTTGAGCTTTTTGTCCTCATTTATTTTACTCATTTCGTCTTCGCTAGATATGTTCATTTGCAAATATGTGCTTAGCACCTGCTTTGCAAAATGCAGCCGAGTATTTCCAGGTAGTATCAGTAACACACTACTTCACTCTGCATTTCTCCCATTATGAACTCCATACGGTCAGAGGTTCTGTCTTAGTGTTGGAGGTCAGGGAGGTGCAGGGCCTGGCTCATAAAAGGAGCTCAAAATGTAGCTATTGAATTAATAACTTTGTGATGTGTTGGTCTTCAAATGGGATGTGATCCTTTAAAGCCGGTTGTACGTAATTGAAGCAAAGAGCTTTTAGAAAGTGAATGGACTAAGAATCTGAGTTCATCTGCTGGCTCTCGTGTTTATGAACCATTCCTCAACTAGGGAGCTGACCTCTGAGCCTCGATCCTAACCTGAACGATGGGAGCAAGGTGACTGTCCCACAAGTTTCTTCTAAGGATTGAAGGACGGAGTATATGTGAGGTTCCTGGCACAAAGTGGTACTCATGGGTCATCGTAATAAGCATTACAAGAGCGAAATAGTTGAGAGGGAGGGTTTTGGAATCAGATCGCAGCTCTAGTCTCAGCTCGACCGTTGTCTTGCTGTGAGGCACATGGAAGTCCTATGGCGCTCTGTCTAGCACACAGCGAGTGAGTGATAAATTGGTATTATTATGAACAATAAAAGGCAATTATCATGATGGCTGTTATTAGTATTAAATTACTTCTCTAAAAAGACACACAAAACACAAATATTCAAATCCATTTAGAAAGGAGAGAAATTTTAGAGGAACTCAGGATGAGAAAATCTCTGTAATCGAGCACCAAATTTAGCTTTGGGTTTCCTGGCAACTAGCACAACAAAAAGAAACAAACAGTTTATATAATTATTATTATCAGTTATAATTAGTCAACCGGTGCTGCGCTATTTAATATGGTCACCGGGAGCCACATGCTTGAGTCTGAAGACGGGCACATCTGAATTGAGATGTGCTGTAAAAGTAAAATACACGGGGTTTTGAGGACTTAGTATGAAAACGTAATATATCTCATTAATAAAGTTTTATATTGATTACATGTTGAGGTTATGGTATTTTGGTTATTTGGACTAAATAAAATGGTATTATTAAAATTAATTCCACCTGTTTCTTTTTATTTTTTTTTGATGTGGGTGATTAAAAATTTCATATATGGCTCACATTTGTGACTTGCATTATATTGCTATTGGAGGATACTCAACTTTTTTTGCTCTCGCTATTTTAAGTGAAACTTATATAATTTATATCTTTATACTAATATAAAATGTAGAATTATATAACATGTCATTATATTATTATAACATATAATAGCACTATATCAATATATAATATAATGAAATAGATAATAAATATCAAGTATATAGTATTAACATAAATATGTGATTATGTACAATATAGTTAATAGTAATCTAAATATAAAATATGTTATATAGGAACATATTATTATATACTTTATATTATTTATATTTAATACAAATAAGATTTAATATGTAGAAGTTTTGATAATCAAATGGGTATATTATTTATATTTAATTTTATTTATATTATATTATTTATATAATTTAATTTATATTTATATTTAATATATATAAGCTTTAATATATAGAAGCTTTTGATAATCAAATGGGTAATCCTCAATTAAAAATTTTTTATTTTTAATTAAATTTTTAAATAAAATTTAATTAAATTTTAATTTAAAAATTTTATAAGTATCTTGATGGGGAGATATAATGATAATTGTAACAGCTATCATTTATTGAATGCTTGCTTATGGTCTGGGCAGAGATCTGATTTCTTTACATATCTCAATCATTTAAAAGTTCATTGAGTGGTATGATTGTTCTTAAATTAAACCAGAAACCCTTAGTAACTGGTATAAGATATTAAAATCTCTGTCTTCTCTTTTTTATTCCTCTTGGGTATCATTCACAGCATTCCAGACAGGTGGTGAGCACCAAATACTGCTCAATAAATAGGTGTGTGAATGAATGAATGCATGAACGAATGAATAAGGCCTCCCCTCTCCCTGTGTCAGTCAGCTCATCCGTGACACAGAGTTCTCTTAAATCTCAGTAACAGCAGAACGTACAAAAGTATATGAAATATGGGTATAAATTGTCACCTGAAATTGTGTTGTGGTGTGAAGTCTGCAGGAAGAATTTGGTACAAGAATTGAAAATTGTCTGCTCACCTAAGCCTGAGCGAGTCAAGGTAAATGGAGTTAAAATAGCTAAAGAATTGGCCATTTCCCGTGGGTAAAAATCATCTCTTAATTTTTTGGAAATGCTTGCGTATTTTGAAGAAATGTATTATAGCTTTTTTTGAATCTGAGTACATTAAAGAAACAAATATTCCAAAGAATAAATGGTTTTTTGTTTTTTTTTACAAGAGGTAGAAGTGTAAAAGAGCAAATGAATCTGATCCCTTATCCCCAATCTGATCTCTGTAGCCCACTGAGTCCAGGAGAAAGAAACTGGAATTTAGGAAGATAAATTTTAAAATTTAACTCCAAGTCAAAAATATAAAGGCGTACCCATTGCAAGAAGCGCCAAGACAATGCTGCCTCTCTTGTAGGTTTCTCAACTTGCAGAGAAAGAGAAAACTGAGAAATCATTCGAAAAGAGAGTTACGGAGATGATGACAGGTTTGGGGAACAGGTCTAACGAGCAAAGAATGGGGTTATGTTTTCTGAGGAGAAAAGAGGAAGTTAGTAGTGCTTGAGGGTGTGAGGACATTACTGCGCAGGCTCAAGTACATGGTAGGATTCCCTCTGCACGGATCCTGGGCAGAAGGCACGGTCTGAAGCCTCGATTTCCGTTTAAAGCTAAAAGAATTTCTTCACAGTCTGAGCTGTAAACCAATGGTCTAGGCAGCAGGGGAAGGGAAAGAATCTTTCTGGAAGTCCTTCAGCAGGTGGATCTCTCTGCTCCCTGTGATAGTTCAGGGGTGTTCTGGGTTCCCAGATGGTAGAGCAGCAAGGCCAACATACCTGTCGTCCCTAGAGTGATCTGCACCAGATAGTTAGACAACAGCTTTCTGGAATCGGGACACTTCCTCCGTAGCTCATTCTCAAAATACTCATTGAGCAAAGGAGACATAGAGGGTCAGAGGCTGGCTCTTGGTGGCACAGGTGGATTCAGGGTCATGAAGAAAACCCCTCACAGCAGATCCAAGGCTTTTCCTTAAGACCGTGAGACCATTTGCAGAAATACATCTTGGGTGTCAAGCGCTCTAAACTGCAGTGTTTACTTTTTTTTTTTTTTAAAGATTTTATTTATTTATTTGAGAGAGAAGAATGAGAGAGAGCACATGAGAGGGGGGAGGGTCAGAGGGAGAAGCAGACTCCCCGCCGAGCAGGGAGCCCGATGCCGGACTCGATCCCGGGACTCCAGGATCATGACCTGAGCCGAAGGCAGTCGCTTAACCTACTGAGCCACCCAGGCGCCCTAAACTGCAGTGTTTATATCCAAATTCAAAACTCCTTGCACTCAACTAGCATAAAGTACCGGTAACGAGGCAGTGTTTCAGATGTCCACGAGGCCACTTTGGAGCAGTTGATGGAGGCCTAAGAGCGTTCTATGTTGACTCATGAGGTCTACAGCCGAGAGGACCCAGGGCCGTCCACACCCTAACGCCACTCAGAATGTGAATCCTTCTGATCATAGCAGCAAGACTGTGCACCTTAAAAGCCACTGTGCTTGATTTCATTTCAACAAACTATAGTATCTTATTCCACTACAAAAATCTCAGGAAAACCGCTGTTGCTCAGAATTGAAAACTGCAAGGCATTGACGTATTTACCACTCAGACTGTGGTGGTTTTAAATAGCCGTGTATGTGGAGGCTGGGTAGAATTTAGAAATTCATTTCCAGCAGACCTAAGGGGCTGCTGCTACCACCTCCGGAGCTATGACTCACTTTGATTCCTGGATGGAGAAGTGGCTTGTAGGCACTTTAGAGTGAGATAAACATTGATTTTTTTAGAAAGACATGTTGAATTAAGGAAAGAACATTGTCAACATCAGAGCGTAGAACAAATAACAATTTGAGATAAGCATTAGAGATCTGGCTTTATTGCAATTATATTCATTGAGACGTTTTGAGGCAAATATTAAAGATTTCAAAGGTCCCTCATGTCTCTACCTGCATTGCTCCGCTGGATGGTCTGGAGGCCCTGGGGTTAGTCCCTGAGGTGCTTTTTGTTTGTTTGTTTGTTTGTTTGTTGGAAATTAGCTCTGAACACAAACAAGGCTGGGTATGCCTGGTTTTAGTGTGAAAAGAGATAACCTTTTGACTTTCGCCTTTGCAGACCCCAGCTCATAACTAATCACAGCTGTTGACCCTGATGACTTTTAGATCATTCTCTGTGAGATGCCCAGTAGCTAACGGTTGCCCAGGAGCGGGCCTCATGAAGCCTGCTCCCTACGCTTTATTACTTGAGGACTTATGGAGTCTCAGCTAGTTGCAAAAGAAATTAAATCTTGGTCCCCCAAGAGATTGCCATCCAGCTTGGGAACAAATGCACCACATACAAGACAATCAAGTCAAAAGTAAAGGCTATGCACCGGGAAGTGACAGAATGAGCCTTGAATCCAGGAGCCCAGGCAAGGAGAGATGGGCCACCTGGAGAGGCCAAGGACTTTGTCATAGAGGAGGTGGGGCTTGGGCTGGATCCAGAAGGATGGGCAGGGAGCAGAGCAGGGCTTACTGCCTGACATTGTTTCTTAAATATTACCCACACTTGTTTGATCTCCCAACCAGATTGCACACTCCCTGGAGAGAGTGACCTTTCCCTCCATAACCAGCGCAGAGATATGCATGCAGTAGGTGAGTTATAATCTCGCCTGGAATGAGGTTGTCATGAAGGTGCTCAAAAATCCAGGGGAGAAGTTTAACTTGCAAGGACTGAAATGGTTAATGTCGCCAATGAGGCATCTCTTTAAAAATCTTTAGTAGAAGTTTCTGTTATTCTCCTGTAAACATTTTGGTGACGATCATCATGATAAAGCCAGAGATTTCTTTCTAATGCTTAACTTAAATTATTATTTGTTTTATGCTCTGATGTTGACAATGTTCTTTCTTAAACTCAACATGAGTATTTTTTTAAGAAAACAATTTTATCCCAATCTCAAGTGCCTAAGAGCCACTTCTAGGGAGCCTGGTTTGCAAGACATGTCCTAGATAAACTGGCTGAAGAGTTTTTAAAACAAAATTTTAATAATTAGGAGATGACACCATTGAATTTGGAAGCCTGATAGCTGTGGGCAGTGGACTCTGGACACCAGATAGAAGGAGTGGCCCAAGAGCGTGTTGAGATGTGTGCGTGGTGTCCATTCAAGCAGAGAGTAGGCGAGTGATGGGACTCTCTGTCCTACCTACCTCTCTGGACTCAGGGAACAGAGGGGAGATGGGGACCAAGGATCTGCGGAAGCTTGTATCCAGAGGACAAGGGTCTTCTTCACACTCATGCATTATTCCTACGTTTTCACTCTAACTAGCTATTTTATCTCCTCTTGCTAAGCACGTTGGTTTCAGTGTTTTCCAAAGAGGAAACCGGAGCAAACCCAGCACGCAGATAAAGTAACCAGAACACTCCCACACATCTGGCCTCGTGTGGCTGAGGTGTTTGGCCAGTTTGTAAACATGCCACGGCGATGACCTAATAATAACAGAAACGTCAGTCCCCGGCAGGCAGGAGGGGACCTGAGGACGTTTGGCCCGAAATCCTCCGATGTGTCCCAGCCTCATGATAGGACAGAATCATGCTCTGGTTCTGTGTTCACCCGGTTCCCAAGCACCCAGTGGAGCGGGACCTGGGAAGGCTCTGACTAGGGATCTGGTATGAATGAATCACACCAAAGACTGCCAACTCAGAGGGAGATTTACAGTCTCCAGCCTGAAGTTCTCCGAGTTTCAGACATGGACGGGGGCGCAAACCCACTCCCGACGTGGCGCGGGCTGCAGGCCCAGGTGGACTTCGTCACTCTGTGCTCCTGCCAGGGAACGGCAGCCACTTCCAAAAGCGTTTTAATCTGTCCTCTTATTGTGATGCTTTGTATTGTCCCAAGATTCTAAAATTGAGACGCTATAACTGAGGAGAATCACTTCAGGGCTGTCAAGGAGCCGCTGTGGTTTGCACACGAAATACAGACTGACATTTGAAATCCTGTGCTTTCTATTCCCCAGCCAGGAGCCCACCTTTACCACCACGTCCCCGTCTGGACTGCGTCTGGGCCCCAACCCTGTGTGCACCTTTGCTCCCTGTCCTTCCTGTCCCTCAGTGCCCTCCACCCTTGCCACCCATGACATCCCATTGGTCTCAAGGTCCTACTCCAGGGCCACCTCCTGCCCCAAGTTGTTGCTCAGTAGCTTCCTTCCAGAAAGGCCCACAGGTAGTGCTTTTTGACAGACGTGTTTGGTAGAATGGACGCTTTGGCCAGTCTCAGTCTGCACTCGGTTGGTCAACACGCGAGGTCTTAAACTCGCTTTGCGGCACCAGGGCGGGGGGAGGGGGAGTTTGTTTAAAATGTAGATGCCTGGGTCCTACCCCTCGGGTTCTGATTCAGTGATTCCTGAATGGGGCCCCGTCATTTGCATTTCTGTGTGCATTTCTGTGTGGAGCTTCCAGTGCTGGTGGTATAAGGATCCTGCTCAGAGAAACACAAACCTAAGATGTGCCAACCTGCCCCTACCTCCCCTCCCCTGTTCCCTTCTTTTTTAGCCCTCTCTCACTGCTGGACTAGATGAGATCCCTACGTGATGGCTGGTTTTATGTGTCAACTTTGCTGGGCTGCAGTATCCAGATATGTGGTTGACATTATTCTGGATGTTTCCATGAAGGTGTTTAGGATGAGATTAATATTAAAATTGGTGGACTTTGATTAAAGCGGCTTGCCTTCCATAGTGTGGGTGGGCGTCGTCTAATCAGTTGTCAGCATGCAAAGATCAAAAGCCTGACCTCCCCTGAGCATGAGAGAATTCTGCCAGAAGATGGCCTTTGAATTTTACTTGCAACATTTGCTATCTGCTGGGTCTCCAGCCTGCCAGCCCATAATGTGGATTTGGGACTTATCAGCCTCCTTAATCATGGGAGCCAATTTCTTTTTTTTTTTTTAAAGATTTTATTTATTTATTTGACAGAGAGAGACAAAGCGAGAGAAGGAACACAAGCAGGGGGAGTGGGAGAGGGAGAAGCAGGCTTCCCGCCGAGCAGGGAGCCCGATGCGGGGCTTGATCCCAGGACCCTGGGATCATGACCGGAGCCGAAGGCAGACGCTTAACGACTGAGCCACCCAGCTGCCCCGGGAGCCAATTTCTTAAAATCTCTCTCTCTCTCTCTCCACACAGACACACACACACACACACACACACACACACATTTTTCATATTGATTCTGTTTTTCTGGAGAACCCTAATACACCCTGTGAGAATTTGAACTCAGCTCCTTCTCACTGCAAATTCTTTGCAGTCAAACCCCAGACCAGAGTCTCCCCAGTGTACTGAGCACGGCCTGGACCCATCAGGACAACCCAGGACCCCTGGAAAATGCATGTTCCCCATCTGCATCCCCAGAGACTCTGCCCAGCAGAGCCTGGTGGGCCCGAAAGTCTGCACTTACAGAATACTTGGCTAGTGTTCAGTATGTGACTCTAATTCATGTCAAAGTGTGCGTTGCAATAGTGTAGAGTGTGGTCAAAGGCACAGAGGCACACAAGAACCAATTGTCTGGCAGGGAGTTTGCAATCCAAGTGAGGACTTCTGTTGTGGAGTATTTTGGAGTGACAGGGACCGCACTGACCCTTGTACTGGGTTGAACAGCATCACCCCAAATTCTTGTCCTTGCCAGAACCTCAGAATGTGACCCTGTTAGTGGTAGGGTTGTTGCAGATGTAATGAGTTAAGGTGAGGTCAAACTGGAGTAGAGTGGGTCCTTCATCCAGTATGACTAGTGGTCCTTATAAGAAGAGAAGAGACCACAGGGACAGAGAGAAGACAGCCACGTGACGGCAGAGGCAGGGAAAGCCCAGCCTACGGCAGGCCAAGGAGTGCCAGGGATTGCTAGCTACCACCAGAATCCAAGAGAGAGGCGAGATTCTTCCTCTGAGCCCCCAGGAAGGAAGCAACTTGGCCGACCTCTTGAGTTTGGACACCTGGGCCTTCAGAACTGGGACAGAGTAAAGTTCTGTTGTCTTCAGCCATCCTGTCTGTGGTATTTTGTGATGGCAGCCCTGAGAAACTAATATACCCACCCACTATAAACAACTAGAAAATGGATCAAAATATATCAAGCCGCTGTTTGCAGACCTCGGACAAGGGGCAGCACAGGTCTGTGATCCATGGGGGAAGGCAAACACATGTGGTGTGAACACCCAACAGGTCTGTTGAGGCTCGGCTGGAAAGGTCTGTGTTTGCAGTGCCTGGGTCCCTTCCAACAGCTGGTTATCCAGCCCCCCGTATTCCCAGGTCTAGGCTACACAGTGTTGTTCAGATTAGGCCCGAAGTACATCACTGAGGAGGAATACTCTCAGACCGTGTTTCCCAAGCCCATCCTGCAGTTGAAGGTTTGGTCTATAGCAGCGGTTTTGACCCTGGCTAGACATTACAACCACTGAAGGAATTTCCTCCACCCATGGATGCTGGGGCCCTATCCCAGACCAATTAAACATCGATGTAGAAGAGGGGTGGGACCCAAGCATTAATGTGTTTTTCACAGCTCCCCAGGTAATTCTGCCGTGCAGCCAAAGGGGATATACCTTACTTTCCAAACCTCTTTTAATAATCCTGCTAAAACCTAATGTAAACAGATTTTTTTCCCACATAGGTGACTTATACGTTACTTGTCTGCTGAGATATAAATGCATTCTGCCCTGAATTATCCCAAGCAGGTGGCATTTTGTCTCATGGCTATTGTCATGTGGTGTCATGTTGGTGTCCTCCCACTCATATTAGGCACTTGCCCTCAGCAGGCCACCACACAGATTCCTGATGCTCCCGCAGTGATTTCCTGGAGGGGCTGTGGGTCCTCCCAGTCACTGTGTGCCACCTCAGTGTATCAGTATCCCAGGGCTGCCCAGCAAAATGCCACAGACCCAGTGGCTTCAAGTAACAGACTTTTATGCTGTCATAGTTCTGGAGGCCAGAAGTCCAAAATCAAGGTGTCTGCAGGGCCAGGGGCCCTCTGAAGCCCCTAGGGGAGGATCTTTTCCTGCTGCTTCCTAGCTTCTGGTATTTGCCAGCGATCGTTGGCTTGTAGATATATCACTCCAATCTCTGTCTCCACTGTCACATTGCCTTGTGTCTGTGCCCTGTGTCTCTTCACGTTTCCTTCCCTCGGTGCCTATTTTTACGTCTATTCAACTCCTCTTATAAGGATGCCACTTGCATTGAATTAAGGGCCAACTGTATTCTGGTATGACTTCATCTTCATTTACATCTTAAATGCATCCAAATAAGGTCACATTCACAGATATCAGGGGTTAGGGCTTCCACATATCTTTCTGAGGGACACAATTCAACCCACAATACCACGATCATCACATACTTGATGATTGTGCCTGACCGAGGGCTTAGTTATCTTTCCTTGAAATTAACACCTCCATCTTTTTTTTTTGGTCATTTCTTTTAAGCATAGTTCTGTGATTTATCCAACCAGTCTTCTATATCCTTGCAATTCAAAGTATGGCCCACCTTTGGGCAGCATTCACAGCACTTGGGAACTTGATAAAAATGCAAACTCTCTGGTCCCACTCTAAACCTACTGATTTGGGAATCTGCAATTTAACAAGCTCTCCTGTTGATTGGTGATGGTTATTTCAAATTTTGAAAAGTGGTGGTCTAAATAATAAAAATCTTCCTTTTTGTTCACCTTCCTTTTATACTGGTAATGATCCTGGTTGCTGTGAACACAAAATGTCCTTTGTTTAAATAGGAGAATTAACCATTATACATTCTTTTCTTAAACATCCTTTGATTATACTTTGTAATGTACGTGAAGTAAAAATATTATGAAGTTATGATTTCAAATTCTGTGATTAGTTTAATCAAAACAAAACAAAACAAAACAAAACAAAACAAAACAAAACAAAAAACAATGCTAATCAAACGTGAATTGTCAAGTAAACCATTGTAAGAAAAATCTTCCAGTGGAGTCATCTCTAGCCTATATTACCCAAGTCTGAGGTGGAGGGGAGAGGATGATTAATCTGGAAAAAAGTTTTTAGAGATTTTTTTGTTGTTGTTGCCATTTTTGGGGAGAACCACAAAATAGCTGTTCTCAAATGCCGAACATTTATTTTGTGTTGTCTTGGATAGAACATTGAGTGGACGTGTTAAGGAGGCAGTTTTGGAATTATTACAAACATTGATTTCCAAAGAATAAGAGTTGTCAAAATACAGAATAGACTGTCTTATGAAACCAGGAATCACTTCTGTGATTAATGAAGAGAAAAATCTTGCTCTGAGAAGATGGTTAGATTAGGTGGCTTTGAAGAATGTTTTCTCTGTTCTTTTTTAGAGAGGGAGAGGGGGGAGGAACAGAGGAAGAGGGAGAGAGAGAATCTTAAGCAGGCTCTATGCCCAAAATGGAGCCCAACGTGGGGCTCGATCCCATGACTATGAGATCATGACCTGAGCTGAAATCAAGAGTTGGATGCTTAACCGACTGAGCCACCCAGACACCCCTGAAGAATGTTTTTAATTCAAAGATTTCATGTTGTTGCAAAACTATTCTAAAAATGTAAACTTCAGAAGGATTGGTCTTTGACTTTTTGGAACTTCTTTCTGACTTTGGTTAGAAGTCCATTGGCTCCAAATGTTTTCAATGTGCATCAGAGTCCTATCTCAGTAAAAATTAGTGTTTTAAAGTCCATTTTAATATTTATCAATGACTACTGTTCTTTTACTTCAACCAGAATAAAGTAAGAGCCTTTTTGTTGTTGTTAAGTGTATATACACAGACAACCAAAGGGGTCATTAAGATTCTTCATTGTCAGGATAAGAATCCAGGTTATTTCTGTCCTAATTTTTTTGTGTGACTTAAAGTTTCACATAATATGAATTAACATTGCTTTTACCCCTCATGCTGAATGTCTATTTATTATATAACTTTTCTTCCTTACTTGGGTCTACCTTGATTGTCTCTGACCTCTGTTACACTTTTAAAAAATCTGCCTTATGATGCTTCTTAGGGTCTTTGTGTACCTCAGTAATTTTTATCATAGGCTTATTTCCCCAAATAGATCCATTCATCTATCCATCTATCTGTCCATATATTCATTTATCTATCCAGTTCATTTTTCCAACATTTTACTGAACATGTACTATGTGCTGAAGAGACAGTGATAGCAAGGAATAATGCCTGCTCTCTCTAGAAGGTCATAGGCAAGGAAAGACACATGTAATCAACCAAATATATGGATGCAGTTAGGGAGGTAGACAGTGCTAAAGTAAGGGTTCACCCAAGGTGTTAGGGGGCCAATTGTCAGGTTAGGACAGACTGGTGTTGGAGCTCAGAAGCGTCTTCCCAGAGTGGTTGGGAGAACCTGGAACTGCATTTGGAAGGAGTGACTTGGCATGAGAAAGTGAAGAGCAGAAGCCTTGGGGGGAGCTCCTTGCTGGCTCAGTCATCCTTTCTGTGTACCTGGTTCCATGTCATGTGTGAAGTACACGCTTACGGATTGGAGGAATCAGAAAATCATTCAGGAACTGTAGCTTGTGGTTTCATAGTTCTCTAAAGCTCACACCTGGATCTCTGAAAGAGGAAGGGAAGGGAGAGGATCAGGCAAGTTCTGTAGACATGTGAGTGGGGAACTGGGAGAAATTTTTGGCTAGCAAGAAGAATGGGCTTCCTCAGGGATTTAATTGCTTAAAGCTCACATTGGCAGGACCCTGGAGAGGTGAACTGAGAAGTCAGAGGCGGGATGAAGAAGTGTAGGCTCTCCTGACTTTTACGGCCCGCACTTCCAGAAGGAAAAGGACTGGCGTGCTCTTCATACTGGGGATCTCTGGAGCACCAGTCCCCTTCTCTGGCCTAACTTTTCACATATTGGAGGACACTGCCTTTCCCCCTAGTGGTCTCATTCATACCCTTGTAACCACTGAAAAAGAGAGTGACTTTTTATCTTTTGTTTAATGATTCAGAGGCCTCGGGGGCTCATTTTAGACCCTTTGTTTGTATAGAGGAGAATGTCTGAAATAAGGTATGATTTGGGTCCTGGTGGAGAATAACAAAAACTGGCAAATCACCTGTCAGAAAAACTGGGGGAGATTTTACCTAACTTCTCACTACTTACCAGACAAGGGTGAAGCTTAAAGTTACAAGGACCATTTAAAAAGTATAGTAACTAATTATCTTTTGTATATTTTTTGTGTTTTACTGGTAGGTAGAAATAGATGTCATTGTGTCATTACAGAAAAAAATATCTATGTGTGTAATGCTCAGTTTAGGTTTTCCTCTAGAGGAGTGAAGTTTTCTCACACACTTTCTTGCTGTGTGCTGGGGTGGAAATGAGCCAACCGCCGCTGGTCATGAGCAGATTGGGATGTCTGCACTCTTGTCTTTCTGCCTCTGCAGAGCTGGGCAGAACTGCCAAGGAGCCACTGGAGAGGAGAGGGACTGGCTGGGGACGTCTATCTGAGCTTCGCACAGGAATCTGGGTGGAGAGCTCATGAATACCACAGGGAAGGGAGGAACTCATGCTAAGTAAAGTGTAGCCCCATGCTCCTAATAATTTAAAAAAGCTATAGCCTCAAAATCTCCTGGTTTTGTTTTTTATAACAAAGACATGACCCCATTTATAGCATGGCTTGGCATACAAATTAAGCTTGCAACAGCTTTTTGAATCAGCTTGCAACAAAACCCATGAAGTTGGCTCTCTGCTAATATACTAGCCTTGATAAGATGCTAAGGTATTAAGAGTGGTGATCTTTGAGATACTGAGGTACCACAGTGGTGCCCTTTACATTTCATGTCTTTGTCATATCTTTGTTATAAAAAACAAAACCAAAAACTCTAAATGTATATATTTAATAATATATTAAAATATATTTCCATTTTATTAATTATAATATATAAGAGATATATAATATATAATTAATTATATATAATTATATATTAAGTAAATATATATTTAATATATATTAAATATATAAATATAAATTATATATTAAATACTTATTTACTATGTTTTTATATTATATATAAAAATTTTATATATAAATATATGTAACATATACATATTAGTTTGCAACTTCATAATAGCATGTGTCAAACTTGGGCCTGAAATTCATGGTTAGGAGTCACCATGGTGGATGCCAGAAGTGCGATCCTATCGTGAAGGAGCACACACTCTAGTGGAGAAGGCAGAAAAGGAATCTGAGGGCTGGAGAGGTAGGGTGCTGTGGGGGCCTGGGTTGGGGCAAGCCGTCCCTGCGCTTATATTGACTATTTAGCACCAATTATGTGAGGTTTCTGTACAAGATGCCTTACACCATTGCTTATGTGTAAATCTGTTTGGTTCCTGCTAAAATAGAGAGTACCCTTAAGTGGAAATTAAGGTAACAACAGGAAGTCAGTCCCTGATTTATATCCCTGGAGCACCTTTGTGCCTCGGGTTGTCCGCGTGTGTATGGCAGCTCCATTAAAGTCTGTTGTCACACTTGGTTGGAATACCAATATCGAAGAATATATGGTATAGGGCTGTGCACAGGAGGGGGATTTATCTGATTATATACAATTTAACACCTCTAATGTGCCTTCCAAGAAGGGTTCTGACCCAGAAAATTATAAAGGAAAATTAAGAGGAGAACCAGAATTTCGGAAAGCTGGGAAATACTTTGTTGAGCTTTGTTCACACAATGGAAATGAATTAATGACTATATACATACATATATATATATATTTATATATCTCCCTCTTGAACAAATGTTTTTTAATTATCATTTGAATGGATGCCTATTCTTAGCCTGCCAGAGTGCAGGGCTCTTGCTCCTGCCCCAGAAGAGCCCCGGGCAGGTGGAAAGGGTGGTGTGGAACTGCTTGGACACAATCTTAGTCACGGGACCAACCATGGAGCCTTTGAAGAACCCAGGAATGTTCTTTATGGACTTTATTCTGACAGCAAGGAGACGTCAATAAAATGAATTAGGTAAGAGGGTGACATGTTTGGATTGAGATTTGGAAAGATTAGTGTGACTGCCGGGTGAGGACAGATTGGGTTGGGAGGTGAGCCCAGGAGGGGGGCGGGGAGGCCTGGAGGCTTGCACTGATCTCCCTGAGACAGGATGGTGGTCTGAACTCGTGAACAGAGACCGGTGTGTGGATTCTACCAGGGAGGTAGAATTTGACAGGATTTGGGACCCACTAGTCAGGGGGCTGAGGGAGTCGTTGTTCAGAACCCTGACTGAGCAGGAGAACACAGGCCACATGCAGGTCTGAGGTGGGTGCAGGTAAGAAGGAAATCAATTCAGATCTTGGAATCTGGAATAGTGAATTGCTGAAATGAGGTGGCACGGAATAGAAGAACACCAGTAACAAAAACAGGTGGATGCCTACCACCAAATTACCTTAAGCGAAGAAAAACTTCCCTGCACTTAAATTGAATATTTAGTACGAGTTAAGTGGGGTTTCTACACATGACACCTTCCGTGACTAGTCAAATGAAAATTCATTTGGCTCACACTAAAATAGGCAGTATCCTCAAGTGGAAATTAAAACAACAGACCCCACATCTCTCAAATGTTGGTCTGTATTTCAAATATAGATTTACAAGCTTGGAGGCCTGATGATAGGCCACAGGCTTAGACAGTCCTCAGGAATTATTTGTGAACCATGACTTACCCAAAGTATTAAAATACTTAGATATGAGTTAATGAGGATAAAGTTAACTGATTTTGTCAAACAACTATTTCAAAAGAAAATTTGAAATTCGGTAAGTAGGAATGGTTGTTTAACCAAATCATTTAACCATCTTGACCAACCTGGGTAAAACACTATATCCCTGTCCAACTCCTTTCCCAGCTGAGGTGTGCATGGCAGTTATCACTGGCTGCTATGCTGTATGTTACTTGTTTGTTTTTCTTTTGTTTTCTTTCTCTTCCCCTTGATTAACTAGGATGTTAGCTCTACCAGGAAAAGATTTAGTCTGTTTTGTTCACTGCTTTATCCTCAGCATCTAGTACAGTTCCTGGCACATATATGCATTTGATAAGGATTTGTTGAATGAATGTTGTTGAATAAATAAAATGAATGTCAATACAGACTATCATGATAAAATAAATTGAAGCAGAAGTTTCTGTAAGGTACTTTGAGGGCAATATAGCTAATTTCACAACTGGCCTTTAAATATAACCATATTTAAAGTTTTCTGTCTTGACGGGTTTTCTTCCCAACATTTATTCAAAACGTGTATTTTACATATTCAGGCTCCACTGAAGTAAGTCTTAAAAAGCAGCACATTTGAATGATGAGAAATATACTTAATTTTAAATGATGCTATTTTGGAATTAACTCTGGCCTTGACTCTGTGGGAAATTCTGTAAACATGTGCAACTTAAAACTGTGAAGCCTCAAGTCCTCTCTTAGGGCACAGGATGCACTGGAATTTCAACAGTATTGCTATAACTCTGAAACAATCTTAAAAACTTTTTCCTCCTTTACCGTAGCAGCTCCCGCCAGAGTTTCTGGAAGATCAAAACCACTTTGTGATTACTGAGGTTAGGTTAGATCAGTGTTCTTTCCTGCCCTGTTGATGTTCTGCGTTTCCGGAGACTTTGTTTAGTCTCAGAAATCCGAGTTTCACGTATCTGTCGAAGACAGCATTTTCATCAGCGCACCCCAACGCCCCGGACTCTGGGTCCCCAGAGCCCCCACGCCCGCGTGAGGGCAGCGAGCGTCTGCGTTGCATCCAACCCTATTTCTGAGGATGGCATCACCTCTGGCGGTGATCCATTTGCTAAAGCTCAGGGCCCACTCCAAAGTCTCCGATCGCCGCCTAACCCAGGCCGCGCGGCCCCTCCCGGGGTCCTCCGCGCACGCCCACCGCCGGCCGCCCGGGAGCACGGTCGTGCACAGGTCAGCGCACACTCTCCGCGGGCGAAACGAGGCGACCGCGGCGGGACCGCGGCCCCGGGGCAAGTGGCCCCGACGTGCCTCCCGGGCCGCCGCCTCCGTGGCTCACGCCGCCGGCCCCCGGGGCCGTTCCCCGCGCCCCTCCCTTCGCCGGCTCCCCGCCCGCCCGCTGCCGCGCCCGCAGCCGCCGCCGCCCTCGGAGGCTTGTCCCTCGCCGCCCGCCGTAGCCCGGCGCTAGCCGGTCGCCGTTTCCAAGATGGCCGCGGCGCGAGCGGTTCCTGCGGCGGGCTAGAGGCGGAGGCGGAGGCGGAGCCGAGTCACTCCCGCACTTCGGGGCTCCGGTGCCCCGCGCCGGGCTGCAGCTTACTGTCCGCAGCGGCCATGCGAGGCCCCGTGCACGGATGAGAGAAGCCGCCGCCGCCGCCGAGCTGGTCCCCCCGCCCGCCTTCGCCGTCACCCCCGCCGCCGCCATGGAGGAGCCGCCGCCGCCGCCGCCGCCGGGACCCGAGCCTGAGCCCGAGCCCGAGCCCGAGCGCTGCCGGGGGGCGAGGTGAGTGGGGCTGCCGCAGCGGCCCGGCGCAAAAAGCAGGTCCCGTCCTGGCCCGAGCTCGGTCGGAGGCCGAGGGGGCGTGGGGGCCTGCGCTTCCCGCCAGGTGGTGAGGGCTGCATCCAGGCTCCCGGGCCGGGCCAGAGGGGCGGGGTGCAACTCTGGGACCGAGGGCACCGCGGCCGAGTGCGCCGAGGGACCCCTGCTCGGGCACTGCGAGTCCGCCCGAGCGCCCAGCCTGCCGGCCCTCCCTGCAGCTTCGCTGCCCGCTCGGAACGCGGCGGGGCCGGGAGCGTAGTGGGGCACCCCTGGTCCTGCGGGAACTGTGACCTCCTCCCCGCCGCGAGCTTCACACCAGGGGCCGCGCTGAAATTGCTTGCATCGTTGCTGAACGAAAATGCTACCTCTCCTCTGCCCCAATTACTCAATAGTGAGTAAAGAAGTAGACGCTCGTGAAGCAGACACGCTGTGGCGGTTTCCCTGCGTTCTCCTCCTGCCCTCCTGTTGCACCCCCTTTCCTTTGCCTGCCTTCTCCCCTGTGAGAAACTGCACTTAGACTCTGCAAACAGGCAGGTTGGTTTCTCTTTCTGCGGGCCCTTTACCGCCTTTAGTAGTAGCGTTGTGCAGACTGTTGCTCACACGTGCGCATAAAGGATTGATTTCTCTCAAACTTTGCCACCGCCTGAAGCTCTAAGGTGCAACTTTGGTACCCAGAGCATTTGTTGCATTCTGTTCCTTAGAGACTCTATTAATTAGTTTTATATCATTTTTTTTTTCTGATCGGGAAATCAGACTCACCGTAACTAAGAATTTACCTCTTCTTACGTGCCTGTTTGTATGTTCAAATGTCCTCTTACCCCGTCCTTTGCATCCCAGAGTAAACTTGCAAACTGCTGCCCCCTGTCCCTTATAATGAAAATATTGCAGAGTTCCTCTTGCATCTTACTGTCTTGCTCTGTACTTCCAGGAATAAGGCAAATAAGTGTCCTCTTTATTTTTCCTGCTTAAAAAATTTTAAAACAAATTCTGTAGCTGTAGTTAGAACTGAACACAGGAACCATATTCTTGCTTGCCGACCCAGTCAGTTCAGATTTGTTTTATTTTTATAAGCTGTGAAAAAGGTCATTCTTCATTTTCCTAAATTCTGAGATACTTCTATGAACTTTTAAGGAACAACTTCTCTAAATAATATTACATGGTATAATGAGAATTCATTTTGTTCCTTTTGAATACATCTAACATTTTTAGAACTTTTGTCAGGTAGCTTATTATGTAAATTCGTTAGTAAATTATCTTTGGGCATTTTGACTTAAGTTTTTCTTTAAGAGTAATAATAGTGAACACTTACTAACTGCTGAAAATGTGCCATTTTCTTTGTTTCCTTAATTTGTACAACCACCCTATGAAGTAGGTCCTGTTATCTCTTTTTTACAAATGAGTAAACAGGCACAAAGGTTAGGTGTTTTGTCTAAGTTTTCACAGCTAGGCGAGCTCAAGTCTGGCTGCACGTTGCACACCCTATACACCTTGAAGAAGAGGCTTGATTTTATTACCCAAATGGGCAGATCAGAGGTTATAAATCTGCATAATGGTACTTACTGGGAAAAAACAGAAGTGAACCTTCTTAGGTCAAAGTAAAAAGGGCAGAGAGAAGTGGTAATGTGCCGAAAAATCACTTTCTCCAATGGTAAAAAGAAACCTTGATTTTTTTTTTTTTTTGTTTCAGTCAGGTTTTTGTCTGTCTTTGTTATAATAAAAATAGGTCAGGATAAATGGGCTTCATCCAACTTTAAGGGAACAGCAGTGTGCGGAACAAGAAGATCTTAGAAATATTTTTCTTAGCAACATTACAGTTAATTTTATAATAGCAAATCTGTAAAACAGATTACTTGACAAAGCTGTGATTTTCTCTTTTGTACACACCCTCATTGTCACCACCACCTCTTCAATACGCAGAGCTGACCTCTGACACACTGTCTGAGCATTAGTAAAAGGTGCTTTAGGGGTTCTGCCACTGTTTATTTGAATTTCTTTTATTTGTGTTTAACTTTTTAAAAGAAGCTCAGTATGCACGTTCAAAATGATAGACGCCACGTTTTAACACTGGAGACCAATAAGGTGGTGATTTATGCTCCCAGGTTAACTGGTTTTGGGACAGACAAAATAAACTCTTTCTGCCGTCTTTGTTCGTGTACTTTATGTTAACGTGTCATTGATTAGGAAGGCTGCTGTAATGCATAGGTCTTTTGTAGGATGCAGGTCTACACATGTTGGCCAGTGCACCCCTGTGGCAGGTGCCAGCCCAGCACATCTGCTTGGTGCGTGCCGACGTGAGAGTTATGCAATCACCAAGGAACACAAAACAGGTTGAGAGGAGATAGTACTCTGTTATAGTTTTACTGCTTATTGTCAGTCGTGGATACTTCTTGTTCTTATTTTTGATAAAGAATCCTAAGGGTAGCAGTTGTTAGTGATTTAACTTAACAGCCTTAATATCCAAGTTCTGTTTTTTTAAGTGCAGATTCAAGAAATCACAGAAGTAAATTGTTCCAAATTAGTTTTAATAGCTCTCCTTGCAATCTCAGGATCCTCCTACAAACGACCCAGAAGTTTGAAAAAGAAATTATAAGAAATGTTTACTTCTAAACGACTGCTCCAATCTGTAACTTTTCATTTAAAATATTTATGTTAAAATAGCCTCATTTGATCTCATTTACTGACCTTGAAAAGTACATGTTACATGAACTTAAAAATACCTTTTTTTTTTAAACCAAGGTACTTTTATTTACTATTTATATAATATGGTTCTTGTAAGTTCCTTTGAAAAAAATGGGTTTCACTAGTAAAAGAGTACTTGAATATTCTGTCACTCCTAGGCTATTTGATCTCTCTCTCAACTTGAATGTCCCCTTTGAGCCTACATGTTTCAGTCTTGACATTGGATGTCACCTATTCTCCCTAGCGAAATCCACCTTCTGGTGCAGCTGCAGACTGCCTGGGCAGCATCAGTGATGGGCGTGGCTTGAGACCATGATACCATGAGATCCCATTGGTGGGGGCAGCTTAGGGCAGAGAAGCTGAAACCACGTAGCAGCAGTAACAAAGGGCTCCAGTGATGGCAGAAGCTTTCTCATGTTCTGAAATGGGGACAACTTGTCTCTCAAGAAGAACTTTGTGCTTCCCTTTAATTGTCATATTATTAGAAGTTGCTTCCACTTCCTCCACATGTCTTTTGGTGTCTTGTAAATCTTGTTCTGAGCTCTACCTGAAATATGGGGATATAAGGTCTTGACTGCTTACTGGATACATTTGCTTTAATAACTTCCTGTTACTTAATAATTCCTCATTTCTCAATGATTATCTTTTTACTGCTAGTATTCTATTGTCCCAGCCTTCTTATTTGACTGGGTGGTATGTATTTTTTTTAAAGACACTTACATGTTGCCAATCAGTAGGTGATTGGAAATAGTTTCTTTAAAGGGAAAATAGAAGAAATGTCAGAAAAGGAGTTTGGGCAATCAGTGTCTGCTGTGGGTCTTTTTGAGCTGGCATTGCCTTGGCAGGATAAGATAAGCAAGGTCCAGGTCCTGTTCTTCACCTCCTTCTCAGCTTTGTCTACACCTGGTGGGCCATTGTATTCTTTTGCCTATAGAAAGCCAGAGTATAATTAAGAAATTGATTGGTGAACATGACATCAGCAAGGGAAATTAGTTGAATGATTTTAGCGACTAATGCTAACAGACCAGGAAGGTTGGCTTGCATCCCTATCAGATGTATCCCTTTCTTCTAATATGAGAGCATGTGATAAACTCTTAGGCTTTCATTTCCTTAGACTTCTGAGGCTGCTTTTTTTTTCCCCCCTCTTGTCACTAACTTCCCTCTGTTAGTTGGGTTATAGTGTGTTTGTTTATAATCTTCAGTCTTACTTTAATTAGGTTATGACAGACCTTGCTCTTCTGGCCATACTTTGAGGTATATTGTATCCTTGTCCCTTACAGACATTTGTTAAACCCTCAGTGCTAGATTTTTACTAGTGGTAAGTCTCAGAAGGTCACCTAACTGTCTCCGCCCACCCCATAATCCACCCTCCTGCCACCACCCCCCAACAAAGAATCCTGTGGCATAGTTTCTGAGAAAGGTGTGGCAGAGATGTCAGTGGTTGGTGCTTTCATAAAATGCTTTTTGACTCTTGTGAGTATTATGTTCAAAAAAAGATCATGATGGTATGTGGTTTTTCTGGATTTAAATCATTAAATTGAAAAAAATTTAGAACCACGTTAGAATTCTGTGCAGCTATTAAAAACCATGTTTTTAAGGAATATTCAGTGACATGGAAAAATGCTCGTGACAGAAGTCCTTCTAGAAAAGTCTTTATAGGTAAGTGGGACCTGAGTATCCAGTTTTTAAAAGATTGTCAAGTAGTTCTGATGTCTACATACTCACCACTGTGTTCAATGAGAACAGATTATAAGACAGTATTTACAGAACATGGTAGCCAAAACTTGAGGTGGCTGCTCAGGTGGTATATATATTCTCCGCCAGTTATGTCTGTCCTTCCTTTGTCCTTGCTCTCCCTCATGGTCATCTCTTTCTCTGGTGGCTGTAGCTCCCTGGTTCAGGTTGGACGTGCCCTCTTCTTATGTGTTCCTGTCTGTGTAGGGGTGGACACTTGACCCAAGCCAGGCCATTAGGATTCTTTCCTGGGATTTTTAGAATTGGAGCTGGAGGAGAGCAATGCTCTTTTTAATAACCAAAATATATATAATGTGGAGTTCTGAGCCTGGAGCTAGCTAGCTCCCTGAAGTTGTAGTCAGGCTCCTGGAGAAGTAGTTTGGTCTCAGACAGTAGCATTAACTCCCAGAGAAAAGGCAGAGAGGCCAGAAGAGCTCTTTGACCAATTTCTTTTTATGCTAGATCCACCTCCATTTTTTTCTTGATTTGATATGTGAGTTAATAGATTCTCTATTTTTGCTTAAACTCTGAATAATTTGCATTGGGCTTCTTAATCCCAGCTAATGCTCAGTATGATCCCATTTTAAAAAAGTGTATATGTGCATAGAAAAAAAGATTGGAA
>NC_138376.1:124313268-124375934 GCF_054177405.1 Leptonychotes weddellii
GATGGACTCTGAAAAACAAACTGAGGGTTCTAGAGGGGAGGGGGGTGGGAGGATGGGTTAGCCTGGTGGTGGGTATTGAGGAGGGCACATTCTGCATGGAGCACTGGGTGTTATGCACAAACAATGAATCATGGAACACTTCATCTAGAACTAATGATGTAATGTATGGGGATTAACATAAGAATAAAAAAAAAAGAATTGCTTAATTTTATAATATTACATTTTTCCTTTAGTCCTGGTTCTTAGTCTTTTGTACCTGTACAGTAACCCCAAATTTATTCAGCATTGTCATGAAACTGTCCCCTACAATGTTATCAAGGTAATTAATTAATTCTAAAATAATTTTTATTAGATTTAGAGATAATTGCAGAGATCGTGTAGAGAATTTCAGTATTTCCTGTGCCCCATTTCTTCTGTTGTTAAATCTTACTGTGTACATTTGTCACAATTAGTGAACTGGTATCGACGCATGATTCTTTACTAAATTCTGTGCTTTATTCAGATTTCGTTCGTTTTTCCCTAATGTTCTTTTCTGGGTTCTGGACCCCATTCAGGATATCCCATCACATGTAGTCATGTCTCTTTAGCTGCCTCTTGGTGTTTACAGTTTCTCACTTTGTTTTTGATGACTTTAATAGTTTTAAGGAGTACCAATTAGGTGTTTTGTACACTAGTCCTCTGTTTGGGTTTGTCTGGTGTTTTTATTATGGTTTGACTGGAGTTCTGGGTTTTGGGAGGATGACCACACAGATGAAGTACTTTTCTCATCATATCAGGGCACATGTTCTCAACATGACTTTTTACTGATGCTATTCACCTTGATCACCTGGCTTATGGCTGGGTAGTGTTTGTCAGCTTTCTCTACTGTACAGTTACATTTTTCCTCTACTTTTCCGTGCTCTACTCCTTGGAAGTAAGTCACTGAAAGTGAAGCCCACACTTAAGTGGTGGAGAGTTAAACTCCACCTCTTTGAGAGGGGAGTATTACATAAATTATTCAGATTTTTTTCTGTATAGGAGATTTGTCTCTTCTCCCATTTATTTTTTTTAGAAATTATATCAATATGGACTCATGGATTCATGGTTATTAATTGGATATAATTCTGTATCTTTATTTATGACTTGGATCTTTCCAGCTTTGGCCAATGGGAGCTCTGCTTCTGTGTCCTTCTAAAGTATTCCCATTGGTTTGTTTTTTGTTTTTTGAGCACTTCCTCACTTGCTGGCACTACAAGGTGCTCCAGGCTCATATTACATCTTCCCCTTGCCCCAGTCCTGGACTCAGCCATTTCTCCAGGGAGTCCTGGTTCTTCTGTTGGAGCATGGTATCGGAAACCAAGATCTGGTCTCAGATAAATGAGTTTTTTCTGTGCTGATGTCAAAGCAGAGGTAAGAGATTTTATGTCCCAGTTGTCCTAATTGCATTCCTCACTTTTCTTTGCATTGTTACTTCACTGAAAACCCTGGGAGAATAGATCTCACATGCTTATATTTCCTAGATCTGTCCTCCCAAGAGGTGGGGTTCATCTTTTGAATGTGTGTATGTGTCACAGGGCATATTTATAGTTAACTACTTAAAAAATCCAAATTAGAAAGAATGATAACTTGAGCTAAGGGTATTCAGACAGCTCATGTGCTTCCTACAGTAAGTAGCTCTTCAGTTACTTGATTTCTAAGAATGACAGGGAGTAGTAATTCATGACAGGAAATGTTTTATTTTTTTCCACTAATTAATTCAAATTAGAATAAGGGAATTTAAAAAATGTTCTCATTTGTAAGAGTAGGTAGAGGGACATCATAATTCTTTTTGCTACCCTTGAAGTTTTAAACATTTTTCTTGTTTCTCTTTAAACTCTGTAATGTTTTGTGTGCACTTGGCATAGTAGAAGACCCTTTGTTTGCTTTTCCTCCCAGCTTCGATCCAGTTTTTCATCTTCCAACTTTTCCTGTTTAAGCCCCACAGTTCTCTTTGGCTAAGCCTAAAACAACCTTTTGAATGAATTAGCACTTTTATTTTATGTTTTAATTTTTATGTTTAATTTATTTTTTTATTCGTTTTTCGTTGGCATTTCATCGTCAAATGTATTCACAGCAAGACTGACGTGTGCTTATTTTCACTTCTTGTAGTGAAAGGACATACACCTGTGCTCCCTGCATCATTCCCCTGGTTCAACCTGTTGTACTGCTGGAAGGCCCCAAAGAGGTGCATCTCAGAGGGTTTTTGTTCCATTTTGATTGTCTCCTTGCTGATCTGTATAAATATGATCTAGTGTTGATTTGCAGAATTTTAGAAAAAGATGTAGGTATAGATGTACCCAACATATTTTAGGAGCCACCAGAACTGGTAAAAATAAGAAAGTATACCTGAAAATGTCTTATTCTTTGCCCTCTTGTTTTTAAGTCTTCAACTCTTTGTAGCAAAATTGCAAAAATAACTGGCATAATCACATCCGTCTTTTCATCTGTAACATGACTCCTATGTATTTAAATACCTAGAGCTTCAGTCTCTTTCTCTTTTTCTTTCTCTCTCTCTTTCTGTTTCTGTCTCTTCTTTTGGTTCTAGTGTTTTTCGAGTAGTCTTCTGTTTAACCAGAAGTGAAAGATGATAATACGAAGTCCCTGAAGCATTTCGTTACATCTGTTTATGTGGTTTTATAAGACTTAATTTTCTGAAAGCTTTCATCTGAAACTATTTTTTAAACAGTGTATAATTATTTTTATTTCTTAATCATGAGCAGAATTTATCCGTGTGGAGTAACTTTTTAATCTTTACGTGTTCTTTTTTGTCCTACTTAGTTTAGGACTGATAAAATATACCTTGTAAATCTGCGAGTGACATAAAAGACTTTTGCTAGAGGATCTAAGTCAGGCAGACTTTATCCATGCGACTACCTAACCCTTTCCAAGACCTGACCCTGTCCATTTCTTCTATAAAACATATCTACTGATGCTCCCAGTATCATGAGTGCTTATGGCTGATAGGCTGCTCCCTAGAATACCTGTGACTTTCTGATTCCACCAATTGAAATATGTGCTTCTCAAGAGTTCCTTGTTTGTTCCTAAATCTGTTTAGGTCTGTTGTATGTTTTAATTGTTATTGCATGCTTTAGTAAACTCTTACACAAATATATGAAATGTGAATGCAAAAGAGAATTGTGGTTTCTATATAAACGGGATTGCAGTGCTTTGGAAAGTCTCAAGATAGGTCACAGAGAGAAAATTGCTGTCAAATAGGTATAGGGGAGAGCTGTTAACATTTAGGAAGAAAAATCATGGAAATCCAGAAAAATTGTTCCATGAAAGTCTTTAGATTCTTGTTCTATTTTAAAAAAATCCAGAGTGTAGATTGCAGATACTGCACTTGGTTGTGGTGTGTGTGACCCATGCATTCTCTCAGGGAACCACACTACAGGGTAAGGCTGTGCCCTCATCAAAGTGGTGATGGATTTAATCTCATTCATGGGCTTAAAGTGAAAGTAAATGTTTAAGTTTCAAATGTGTGGTAGTTATCTATTATAATTTAACAAGCCATACCAAAGCTTAATGGCTTAAAATAAAAAGCATTTATTATCTGTTACGGTACTGAGTAGTTCTTTTGCTTCTCATGGTGTTGGCTTGGGTTCAGGGACAGCTGGAAGGTCCAAAATAGCCTCATTCACAAGCTAGCAAGTTGGTGCTGGCTGTCAGCTGGAAGCTCAACAAGACTTTGACCTCACTAGGTTCTGCTTCCTGCAGCCTCTCTACCTGGCTAGGCAGGGCTTCAAAGACTGGTGGGTAGTTGGACTTCTTACCTGGTGGCTAGCTTCCCCTGAAGTGCGCAACTGTAACTGGCCCAGTGTCGCTTTGATTACATCTCATTAGTTAACACAGGCACAGGGTCACCCCAGATCAAGAGGAGGTGATTATAGAAAGGTGTGAGTACTGGGAGGCCATCAAAGTAACGGCCACCAGAGATGTTTCAGTTTTTTAAGTGTGCATGTTTCATTTTTAATGCTTTTGATATGTATTTTTTAAAATTAACTGGCTAACCAGAGGTCCCAGTGACATTTGATAAGAAGGCTTCTAATAAATGAAAGTGTTTGCAACAAATTTATTTATAGTAATTTGATTAAAACTTGTATTCTCACTAATAAGAGTGGGGACATAAGAATTTCAGCCCATGTGAATCTGATTCCAAAACCATTACTCCTTTCACTATACCCCATTGCAGTTGTTTTGGATAGTAGATAGTTATCTTGGCACCTAGGGTTATAAGTATCCCACAATAACATTATTGGCAGAAATCAACCATCGTTTAATTCTTGCAGCCTTTAAAAAATTACGTTCTTCAAATAATTGTGATTGCATTTTAATAGAGTTGAGATAATGATTAAGTCTAAAGTATCAAAGATAACATTATTTGCCTCACAAATTCACTTATTCAGCAGATAGTTATGGGCACATAATCTGCACCAGCCACTGTTCTAGACAGCGGAGAAACAGTGGTAAAATGATAGGTGGGGTCCCCACCGTCAAAGAGCTTTGAGTCTAGTTGGGGGGGATAGTTCTTGTTTGTTTCCATGGGACATCTTTTTTTTTTTAATCTACTTCTGTTGAAAAGATAAATTTTAGTTAAAAAAAGTCTGTTTTGAAAACTAAGTAGGTTTGTCAAAATCTTGTACTCTGAATCAATGAAGAAGCGAACTAGCGGATGTTGGATGAGTTTGAGGTTTGACAACAGCTTACTTGGAGGTTAGCTGATAAACGTTCAACGATAGGCTGGCAGTATAGATCGACTAACTTATTCATTAATTGGCTCTTACAATACGAACCAACCATGCAACCTCAAATTTAGCTTAGCTCCTTTTGATGTATGCCACCGGCCAAGCAAACTATACAAGTTCTTAAAAAAGGAAACCTAGAAAATCTACCGTCTCTGCCTCCCTCTCTCTCCCTCCTTTTTCCTTAGCAGCAGAAGTCTCCCTTTAATCATTATTTAATAGAGAATGGGTTAATGAGGACGTGGAGGTGGCAAAGAGGACCTTACACAGGTGAGTACTGTACTTTGTAAGTGACTAAAATATCTTATTTCTAAGAACTTTTCTAAAGAACTTATAATGAAGTATTTTTTTTTAGGGCTTTTGCAAAACCACAGATATTTTTGAGCTCATCTAATCCAACTTCATTATTTTATAGATGAGCTATTTCAGGCACCTTGTGGTTTACCTACTGTGTCACAGCAGAACTATGTAACCCCAAGTTACTTGAATTTTTGTCTTGTCTTCCACACATTTTCCATTGAAAAATGACACCAAGCCCTCTCAGGTTGAGTTCAAGACATACTTTTAGTTAGACCAGAGTCTATGTCAAGTGAATAGTACTTGAGTAAAGTTTTATGTTAAAAGAGTGAGACATTGTTTTATGTGACTGTCAGAAGTTTAGCACCAGAAAGAAATTTCACATTTGTGTGTTTTTCAACACAAATAAAGCCAGTGTTTCAGGGCAATTGATGTAGACCTTGTACTACTTTCCTTATCCAAAATAATTGGTATCCATGGAAACATTCTGAACCAGTCAACCTACCACATTAGCTCATCTCACATGAGCTAATACAAAATGAGGTTTTGGATGGTTTTAGTTAACTGAAATGATGCAAGTACTTTTGAACACACCACTAGTGTTTATATTCCTAGATTTTGTGTATAAAAATTTTTTAACAGAAAAAAAGAGAAAGTTTTGCTTGATTTCCCTTCCCACTCCCTATTATATATTGCTTCTAGGTTAAGACTCCCCAAACTGAGTTGTTTTTCTCTGGCTCCTTTTACAATTTTTCTCTTCATTGTTGATTTTCAGCAATTTGATTATGATAAGCATAATCAAAACTGATAGTTTTCTTAAAGTTCTGTTAGGAGTTTGTGGAGCTACTTGGATCTGTGGACTTGCAGTTTTCTTCAAATTTGGAAAATTTTCAGCCCTTAATTCTTAAAAGATTTTTTCTGTGCCTCCCTTTTTTCATTTTGGATTCTAATAGCACATGTGTTATACTGCTTGATATTGTCCCACAGATAACTGATGCTCTGTTCTTTTTCTTTTTTTTCCTTAATCTTTTCCTAATTCATATTGGATAGTTTCTGTTGCTTTGTCTTCAAGTTCTTGGATCTTTTCTTCTGCCGTGTCTCATTTGCTTTTAAATCCCATCCAGAATATTTTTCATTTCAGATACAGTTTTCATCTTTGCAAGTTCTGCTTGAGTATTTCTGGTCTGATTATTGATTTTTTTTTTTTCCTCATTAGGGTCATAGTTTCCTTTTCCTTGTAACTTTTGATAGGTTGGCAGACATTATAAGTTTTATTTATTGAATGCTAGACTTTCCTTTAAATATTTTTGGACTTTGTACTGAGATGTGTTAAGTTACTAAGTGACTTGGGTAGAATGTATTAACATTTCCAGTAAGTGTGAATACCATCTTGATGGAGTTAAGTAAATCCTAAGAAAGTATTAATAATGCATAACTTCGTCTTTATATAATGTCTGTTCTAAAATTTATTTTAATTATGAGTTATATAGTGGCTGGCAGCACCATATGGCATTTTTTCTACCTCTTTTTCTGTGTGGCATAATGATTAAAGAGTGCGAAATATACTGTTTTATCTTACTTTAATGCATTGTTTATGACAGTATTCCTCTTTGCTTCCATGTGATTCTTTGTTTGCTGTTAGAATAATTAAATAATTTGGAAATACTTTGAAATCAGTCGTGTTTATTGTATCTGTGTGAGGGTATAAAGACTTTGTTTTATGATAGGTGCAGGTTTAAAAACAAGAGATCTTGAGCTTCTGTACAAGTATTACAGGGACTTAGTCTTCTACTTTTATTTGGAGAGTGCAGCCAAATGAAATTTTCCATGTGTAGAGAATAACTTGTCCATAGTTGGATGACAGCACAACACAAATATTTTTTCTGTTTCCCCAAATTAAATTTTTCATAAAACTTAACGTTTTTATTATATGTGCTGTTTTTGACTCTTTTTATCTGCTAAAGCACCAGACTTATTTCCATCATATGTAGATTAGACAGGGGTACTTATTTGAAAAATAAACTCTCTTCCTCTTGAGATCATGACTGTGTCCTTAGCCATGGGGGTCTGCCCTTGGAGACTTGGCTTACTGAAGTTTGGACGTTTTCATTCTCTCTTCAGAAAATCCTCTTCCACTGTCACTTGCATTTTATTAACTTATTCATCTACACAATACTGCTGGGTACTAGTAAAACATACCATTTTATATGCTTGTTTTATATTTTAATGTTTTCCACATAGCCATTTATTTCCAGTATTTTGTTCTGATTATTTTGAATATTCACAACTGAATTTCCTGAAGTATTTTGGAATGTTGACTTTACAAATTATATATTAGTTTTTTTTTTTTTAGTTTTAGAAAGAAAGTTTATGTCAGGTATGCAGTCATCTATCTACTAATAGAGCCGTGACTTAGCCTCAGGTCTTCTGACTCCTGAGTTCAGTCTCTCCTCACTGCACAGAGCATGGTCTAAATGAGGTCTTGGATGTTCCTTTATCTGACTCCATTTTTCTCTTTAGCCTGGTATTCCTTGCTGTCTGGCCTCGATATATTGAACTGGCTAAATGTTTGCACCGTAGTTTTGTAGTGATTACCGTTCTAATATATGAAATATATTATTGTGCTAAAAAACACTGAATGGTTTTCAACACTATTCTAGAAACTTGGAGATACAGAAGTAATGAAATACATTGTCCTTCCTTACCATTGACTTTATCTTTTGGGGGAAGAAAAAAGTTATAGTATTGAATTTGAAAGAATTTAGAAGATGCTACAAATGTTAAAATGGTCTCCAGTCCTATACCATGCTGAACTCAAAGGCAGACTTCTTTCTCTCTCTTCTTTTTTTTTTTTTAAAGATTTTTATTTTATTTTATTTAAAGATTTTGTTTATTTTTGTTTCGTTTTGTTTTTAAAGATTTTTTTATTTATTTGACAGAGAGAGGCACAGCGAGAGAGGGAACACAAGCAGGGGGAGTGGGAGAGGGAGAAGCAGGCTTCTCGCGGGGCTCAGAGCAGGGAGCCTGATGCAGGGCTCCTTGAGAGAGAGAGAGAACAAGCAGGGGAAGTGGCAGAGGGAGAGAGAGAAGCAGACACCCCGCTGAGCAGAGTGCCTGATGGGGGGCTCCATCCCAGGACACTGGGATCGGGACCTTAGCTGAAGGCAGACACTTAACCAACTGAACCACCCAGACACCCCCAAGATTTTTATTTTTAAGTAAGCTCTGCTTACTTAAGCGTGGGGCTCGAACTCCCAACCACGACTGAGCTAGCCTGGTGCCCCTACTCTTAATGTTATGCAGATGAGTAAGGAACTCATGTTCTTTCAGTGGGTGGTGAATGGGTCCCGTGACTTCCGAGGCTTATAATAGGAATAGTAGCAATCATTGAGTGAACCCCCAGTCTATTTTTACTCTTTTGTTAAGCATGCATTATTAGGGGCGCCTGGATGGCTCAGTTGTTAAATGCCTGCCTTGGGCTCAGGTCATCGAGCCCGCACTGGGCTCCCTGCTCCGCAGGAAGCCTGCTTCTCCCTCTCCCACTCCCCCTGCTTGTGTTCCCTCTCTCGCTGTCTCTTTCTCTGTCAATTAAATAAGTAAAATCTTTAAAAAAAAAAAAAAAAAGCGTGCATTATTGGATTTAATCCTCATTGGAGTCTAAGTATTATCCTTATTTTGTAAATGTGCGGTGTGGAGATTTTAAATAATTTGGCTTAGGCTTGCACAGCTAATAGCCAGCACAGTCAGGATTTGAACCGAAGTCCCTCAGACCACAAAATCTGCAGTGTTAATCATTCCAAAACTGTGCTAGTAAAGTAAGCACTACAACCCAGGGAGATGAGATTAACAACCTTGTTATGGATAGCCATGTCTTCTCATTAGCAGAGTCAACTATTTTACAGTGAGTGTAGAAGAAGTGGATATAGGGAATTTCAAGTTCATCTGGAAGTTGTATTATTTGTTGTATGACTCTGATGCTTCAGTTATAGATGTGGTTAGCCTAAGGGAATATGTATATTTAAAACTTATTTTTAACTTTGCTCACGGTTTTATTTGTTGTAGTTAGCTTTCAGGGTATTTCATTTGTATGTCTTAAATATGTGTGGGGGCACAGTACTCACAGTGCCTAGAGTAATCTTGTCGGTTAAATCAGTTTTGACCTGAGGGATTCTTTATGGATTTCAGTGCTGTAAATTTATATAATTCTGCAGCATTTTTATTTTTTGAAAGTTCGTTTTCTGAAGTTTTATTTGTCAGTATAACTCAATAATAATGGTATCATCTATTTTAGAGTGGTTTTTCTTTTTCCATCTTGATTTTGTAATACCTTTGATTTTATATCAGAATATAAATTGCCAGGAAGAACACTGGTTATAGCTTGGATATAATTTGGAGTTATGTTTGTAAACTATGAGGTGTATTTAAAATTTTTTTTTTTTTTTTTTTTTTTTTTTTATTTAGATGTACTGGTATAGAGTTGTCAAATGGTAGGGGGAGGGTCAGAGGGAGAAGCAGACTCCCTGCCGAGCGGGGAGCCCGATGCGGGACTCGATCCCGGGACTCCAGGATCATGACCTGAGCCGAAGGCAGTTGCTTAACCAACTGAGCCACCCAGGCGCCCTATGAGGTGTATTTTAGAAGGAATATTCAGAATGGGATAGACTGTGGTGTATATCTGAAAGGAACTTCATGATTGATTCTTTCTAGTTTGCTGTTTGGGGATTGTATTTGTTCTGTTTGTATCAATAAGTTTGTTGTTGTTAGCTTTGCAAAAATAGAACTTCATCAAAATAGTGATATTATTTGAGAAATTGGCTGGGGATAGAGGATTGGCAGGAAGCATTACCAGAGAACAAGTTGATGAGGAGTTGCATTTTGAAGATAAAGAGAAGCTAATTCCTTTTTCTTCTTCCACCGCGTCCTTCTCCCCCACTGCTCCCCCTGAGCTCTGCACTGTGGTGGTTTGCAGAAGACATAGAAACACTGGCCTACACTAAGTTGTCAGTACCGTACCCCTGCGTTGCTGCTCCGATCACAGTAGAGTGTGCCTGTGCTTCCTGCTGTGTGTGCTTCGAAAGGAGGAAGCGCCCCCCTGAGGTCCGGGGCAGGGCTGTACTTGCCCACTGGTCCCCGAGCCTCCGGTGCCTGGCACGCAGCTGCATACTCCGTTCTCGCTCAGTTGTATCTTCTAGCCCTTTGCTCTCCTTCTCCTCAGTCTGTAAGTCTTTAGGTTTAAACTCATTTTTGTCCGAATCCCATAAACAGCAGAAGCTGCACCCCGGCTCTGCCCGTGTGGTATTCGTGTTGTCCGGGCTCCGAGCAGAAGCCGTCACACGTTACTCCCTTGTGAGTTCCACTAGTGCAAATAGAGGAGAAAGACCGCATTGCTGAGGAGGGGACGTAGTCATAGAAAAGTTTTACAAAGAGTTCTTAAAAGAAGCTTCAAGTAGTTTAAATTTGAGGTCACTTAATACGTTCCTGAGTATTTTCTTTGCTTTCTGTCTTTCATAGGCAAGAGCGCACATTGGGAGATTCAGCTTGCAAGAATTCTGAGTCTGATCCAGAGGACTTTTCAGATGAAACCAATACGGAGAACCTTTATGGCACCTCTCCCCCCAGCACACCTCGGCAGATGAAACGCATGTCTGCCAAGCACCAGAGGAATAGTGTAGGGAGGCCTGCCAGTCGATCTGGTTTGAAAGGTGAGTCTGGTACTGGCACTTTTGATACATGATGTGGGTAATCCTTTCTACGATAATGTTTTTCCTTTTATCTTATATTTGATTTTAATGCTGCTTTTAAATTTCATTTCTTAATTTTTGAATTACCATCAGCAGTATTGTTAATAAAGGAGAAAATAATTCTCCAGAGATAGAAAGGTTTGTCCTGAGTAATTGTTAAAGCCGATGGTGTGAAGCATTTGTATTTCTTTTGGTGAGTAGAAGAGGCCAAGTGTGCATGAATCCGTGCACTCATCTAAGATGGCTGCTGGTATATGAGCGAGGTGGCTTTTTTTATTCTTTGAATCCCTAGCTTTTGCTTCCGGACATGATGTAGTGGGCAGTTTGGGAGCAGCGGAGCCAGGCTTCCCTAACCAGTCTGTGCCCTGTGCTCTCTGTCAGTGACCCTGGTGCTGCCCTAAGTGTGTACAGCCCACCTCCTTGCTAAAGCACAGTGCGTGGATGGTACCTCACACCCAGTCACGATGGACAGAACTTCTGTTCTACTTTTCTCTTTGTTTGGAATCTCAGAGCCCAGATAATGTTCTGTTCCTAGAAGCTGGGAGTGTTTTCTGTTTTCGTTTCATACTTCCTCCAGCATGTCACAGCTGTTCTTTCCTGAGGTAGATAAATCAAATCGTGCTGACCTGCTGCCTCCTTGTTCCCTGCTTTCTGGCTTAGATCCTCAGGTCACTGAAGCCTTATGGTTTTAGAATTCTGCTATTAATTTCAGCAAGCCACTTGTCCTAAAACTGATCTCATAGCTTTTTGGAATTCATTCGTCTCTTGCTGCACAAAGTATAGATTTTATTCTTTATTTTATCGGAGAAATTTCCCCTATCACATGCTGTCCCTTACTGACATCAAGTTCATGCCCATTTCTCCCTTTCTTTGGCCTGTGTTCTTCCTTTCTGTTTGGCCAGATTCCCCTTCCCACACGTATCTTCCACACGTTGACCTCTTGTGGTTGTAAGGTGGCAAGTTCAGTCTGTGTCCCTGTTGGAGCCCTTCCTCAAGAAAGAAGGCAGGCAAGAGAAACAGATTTTGTTGTATTTATTTGCTTGGGTGAAATCTTGCCCCAGGAAGAATTCCTAAGCAGTAATAGTCTTTCTTTTCCACTGGGAAGGTGATTTTTTGCTTTCTTTTTTTATTTTAAGGAGTTTTAAAATTTTCAAATTAATTAATTATTTTTAAAATAAGTATTTACAAAAATATTTTAAAGATTTTATTTATTTTAGAGGGAGAGAGAGTGTGTGCACACGGGTGGCAGGAGGAGCAGATGGAGAGGGACAAGCAGACTCCATGCTGAGTGTGGAGCCGATGTGGGGCCTGATCCCACTATCCTGAGGTCATGACCTGAGCCAAAATCAGGAGTCAGGTGCTTAACCAACCAAGCCACCCAGGCGCCCCAGGATTTTTTTATTTTTATGTAATCTCTACCCAATAGGGCTCGAATTTACAATCCCAAGATCAAGAGTCACATGTTCTACTGACTGAGCCAGCCACGCCCCCGGTTTTTTGCTTTATTTACACTAGGATGTTCACCTGTGACCTGTACTTACTACCCCCTCAGAAACTTAATAGCTTTCCAGTGCAGTTTATCATCTTTAAAATCAGTCTTTATTCATTTTCTCAGAGATGTCTGTAGAAGTTCCTCATCCAAAACAGGTGTTGCTGAAGTAGCATCTACTGAATCAATGTTAGTTAATACGGTTTCGCTTCGAGCTGGGAAAACTGAGAAGATGCCGATAGCACACTGCTTTTTCGTCACTTATTGATCCATACTATTTTGGGATAGGAGTTGAGGGCATAATTCTCACATTTGATAGATTGAGAAAGTGAGGTCTAGCGTTTGTAAAGCAACTTGAGGCCAGAAGGCTTGAGATAGGGACAGGACTATTTTTAGAAGTAGTTCTCCTGGTACTCGATTTGGACTTTTTCCTAGTATAAGCAGTAGATGTTAAGCTTACCTGCATGCAGTACTTGAGTTAACTCTACTGCCTCACTGATCAGTCAGAAAACCAGTCACTAGATTTTTTTTTTAAAAGATTTATTCATTTGAGAGAGGGAGAGAAAGAGTGGGCGCTTGTGTTCATGGGGGCGGGGAGGGGCAGAGGGAGAGAGAAACGTAAGCAGACCCCGTGCTGAGTGCAGAGCCTGACGCATGGCTCCATCTCAGGACCCTGAGATCATCACCTGAGCCGAGACCAAGAGTCGAACACTTAACCGACCGCGTCACCCAGGTGCCCCCAGTCACTGGTTCTTTGTTGAGTGCCTACTGTCCTTCCGGGGTGTGTGGGAAATAGAAGATGGAAGTTTGTCTCTTTTCCTTCAATTTCTTTCAACTGTTTATTTCATAAAATTACAGAATCTTAGATCTGGAAGGGGTCTTAGAGACCACTTATTCCAGTTCCTGCCGTTTTTCAGGTAAGGAAATGGATGGCCATACATCTTTTGACTTGTACCTGTCTAACAGCAGACCTAGGAAACCAAAATCCTTAAAAATGTATTCTTTTTTCTTATTGTAAAAGATTACATGTTATAGGAAACTTAGAAACTACAGACAAAAAGAAAGAAAAATACCTGTAAACTCAATATAGAGAAGTATTAACTGTTACCCTCTGTGGTGAAAGCCCCATCTCGTGTGGGAAGCATGCAGGTAAACAGGCCATGCAGGCTCACGCGGTGGAGCTGGGATGAAGGCTGGTGAGGAGAGGCTGCTGTGGGTGGCCACAGCAGAGGGTGGGAAGCCGTGGGGCTCGAAGACTTGTGGAACAAGTGACATTTGTGCTATGACCTGAAGGCTGAGGCCGGGAGACCCATATTTCAAACTAGTGTGTGATTCATGATAATATATTGGTCCCTTAGTATTTTCAAGAGCTTTTAGAATTAGTTAGGTTGGTCAGATTTATTTTAAAAGCTTTCCAAGGAAATATGAACTGGTGCATTCTTTCTTTCTCACTGCCGCAAGCAAAGGCTCTCTGAATCATACCATTCACTTTAGAACTGCAGTCCAAGTTGGACTCATCTTTTTAATAAATGTCACCAATAATATTTGCATTTTTCTGGTTATCTATTGCTGTGTAACAAACCACCCCAAAACTTAGTGGCATGAAAGAACAACCATTTTATTGTGCTCATGATTCTGTGGGCCACATATTTAGGCAGGTCACAGCTTGTCTCAAACCCATCGTGTCTGGAGCTTTAGCTGGAATGGCTCAGTTGGCTGGAGATGTTGTCATGGCCTGAATAGGGCCCTAAGTGTGAGCTTTCAGTTCTTCTCCACGTGGTGTCTGCTGAGTCTTTGTGGTCCAAGATGGCTCCTTTACTCACATGTCTGGCATCTGGGCTGAGAGCTGGCCGGCATTGTTTTTGTTTTCCCCACATGACCTTCCACATGGCTATCCTGGGATTCTTCACAGCATACTTGTTCCTGGGTAATTAGAATTCTTACGTGGCAGTTAGCTTCCTCTGGAGCAAGTGTCATGAGAGAGCAAGGTGAAAGTTGTAAGGGTTCTTAGCTTAGGAAGTCACATAACATCACTTCTGCATGCTTTGGCCACACAGGGCCATCAAAAGTCAGTGTGGGAGGGGACCACCCAGGGCATTTCAGCAGCAGGAGGTGTGGTTGTGGGCTGTAAGGGACTAGCTCCTACCTGCATTTGATATAAAGCTTTGGGGAATTAGTGTCCGGTCATTCATACTGTTTTTATGCCTCCAGCCCCTCTCCTTTTGTAAATGCAGACAACATCATAAGGATTCCTGAAGGACTAGAAGGACACAGAAAGGTAACTGAGGGCACTATGTTGCAAGGAGGTGAGAGTAACCATTATTTTTTTTTTTTTTTTAAGTAATGGTAGCCATTGTCATGAACTGATTATATGGATATGAGTCTTTAAATACTTTTATTATTATAGGCTCAGAGTAACTACTACTAATCTACAGTAGTAACTAACTACTATAGATTTATTTTTTATAATTGGAAATTCAGTCCCAGGCCACTTTCTAACCAACTGGCTGTAAATCGAGAGTTCCCATGAGACCCTCTTCAGTTTCCATAATTTGCTAGAACTGTTCAGAACTCAGAAACACACTTTACTTGTGTTTATGATTTATTATAAAGGACTCAGGAATAGCCAAATGGAAGAGATGCATAGGGCAAGGTGTGGGGGGTGACATGGACCCTCCGGGTCCTGCTGGCATTAGCCTCCCACTGCCTGGATGTGTTCACCAGCCTGGAAACTCATCACATTTCCTTGTTAAAGAGTTTTTAGAGAGTTTAATCTTCAGACTGCCCCCCTCCAACACCTTTCTGGGAGGTTAGGGTGGTGGTGGGGGTGCTGAAAGTTCCAGCCCACTAATTATTTGCTCCTTCTGTGACCAGCCCCATTCTGAAGCTATCCAGGAGCACCCTTTAAGTCACCTCATTAGTATAAAAATAGATGTGATTGAAAGGGGCTCCTTATGAATAATAAAAGATGCTCCTATCACTTAGGAAATTCCAAGAGCTTTTAGCAGTTCTGTGCCAGGAACCTGGACAAAACCCAAATATATTTCTTATTATACCTCAGTGAGCAACTGCTAGCAAAGGTATGAGGAGATGGCAGCTTTGATACAAGGCTAATGGGAGTGTAAATTGTCTCAATCCTTGGGGGAGGGTAATTTGTTAATACAATCAAGTTGTGGTTGGTTATGTCCTTGACCCTGCAAATCCACTGCTGGGAGTAGACTTTTAGAGAAGTTCCTGCAAATGGGCACAACAAATCCTGCAAAAAGATTCATTGTGTCATTCATTGTTTGTGATTTCCAAGCATAATATACAGTTGTATAACCACCAAGCAGGGTAATTCAAAACAAGTGTCTGTCATAGTGGTTGTCTGAGCTGCCAGGGGACTTAGGAGAGAGGAGACCTGCAGGGAGGTGAAGGACATAGGTGAGGTCGCCTTTGTTGGGATGGGATGGTGGTGGGGGTGGGGTGTGAAGGATGAAAGAGCTGAGGTTGCCATTGTTGGGGCAGGATGGCGGGGTAGGGGGGTGAAGGGCAAAGGCGAGGTCGCCACTGTCGAGATGGGATGTGGGTGTGAAGAATGAAGGTGAGGTTGTCATTGTTGCAGCATTTTATTTCTTGCTTTATGTTGGTGGACTCTCAAATGATTGCCAGTTTAGAAGTTTACAAAAAGATATTTTATCTAATTTTTGCATTTCCCTGGGAATGTTAAAGACATTTTTGTTTTTAAAACATGAACTTCTGCTTTTAGAAGCTCTGATAAATATGATAGCAATGTTATGATGTCTAAGTGTGAACAGTTAGTTCCTTATTACCTAAAAAAAGGCAGCTATGTGACATCCTGACTGATGTAACCTACCAGTTAAGCTCTTGAATTAGCTCACTGACCAGGCCTGATTTCATACTTTGATGAGTAGCGGGAATTAATTATTGTACTTTTGGATAATGGTAAATAACTGCCAAATTATAGCAATTAAGATTTTAATAATTTTTGTAATTAGTCATATATAGCTGTTCTTCTTAAGATTGGTTTAAGGGAGAGATAGTCAAACTATCTCATCCTTAAATTTTTGTGCCTTTTAATATAGCAGAAGGAAGTAAATCTAGTTCATCTCACAGTTTAAATAGGTTAAATAAGAATTAAAATACTCAAGCCATGTCCTTTTCAGAATGAATCTGCCTTGTAATCAGTATCATCAGTTCCATTTTGCTAGCAATATTATAATATACTGCAATAGCCAAATTATAGAGATAGAACGAATATCTTAAGATATTTATATCAGAATTTGAACTTATGTGCATACACATATATACACATACTGATTTCCCTATCATAAATATCTCAAAGTGTATGTGTATGTGTGTGTATAAGTCTGTGTTTTTGCTAACAGTAGTAAGATTAGCAACGTGTTTTTGAGAGTATAATACTGCTGTAAAATTGAGCTGATAAAATGGTTACAAGTCAGATTCAGTCTGTAGAGTTCACCCTTGAACAATGCCGGGGTGAGGGTTTGATGGCCAACTCCCTGCAGAGTCAAAAATTGGTGTATAACTTTTGACTCCCCAACGACTTAACTTCTAATAGCTTACTTTTGACCAGAAGCCTTACCATGACATAATTAGTTGAATAACACATATTTTGTATATGTATTATGTACTGTATTCTTACAATGTAGTAAGCTAGAGAAAATAAATTTTTATTTATTTTATTATTATTATTTAGAGAGGGCCAGGGAGGGGCAGAGGAATGGAGAATTTGAAGCAGGCTCCATGCCTAGTGTGGAGCCCATTGCAGGGCTTGATCTCACAACCCTGAGATCATGAGCTGCACCTAAATCAAGAGTCAGATGCTTCACTGACTGAACCACCCAGGCACCCTGAAAAGGAAATGTTTTTAAGAAAATCTAAGAGAAAATACATTTATGGTATATATCAAAAAAAATCTGTGTATAAGTGGACCTGTGCAGTTCAAACCCTTGTTGTTCAGTGGGTCAACTATATAGTCAGTCACATGACTGTTCATTGTTAACTAGAGTGGACCTAAATCTGTATTTTAGCTCTTCAGTCTAAACTCAGCCTGATAGTCAAAGTTCTGTTTCAGACTCTCCATATACAGTCTCACTGTTGCATCCATACTCTCTTCTTCTTACTTTTGTGTCTCTTCATGCTCTTCTTCTCTGGCTTAAAAGATACTCTTGACTTCTTGCTACCCTTGTTTGAGCTCTGTCCATTCTTCAAAGCCCCCAGTCAAGGGGGCTTTGTAGTGGTGTTATTTAAAGTCTTCACAGATTAGTTACCCGCTATAATCTGCTGTTCATGACACTCAGTGTCTAACCTTTCCTTGGGCAGTTAGTACTGGTCTGTGAGCACCTGTGACAGGTGTTAACAGTGGTGTGATGACATGAACATGGGTTAGATCCCTGTCCTAATATTTGCCATCTGCTGATGTTCCATGGTAGTCTTCATCACATTGTTGTTGTGAAGATGATGACAGTCTCTGTACAGCTCCTACTTGAAAATAAGGGGGTTGACTAAAGCAGTGTTTCCCAAAAATGTGCCATTCTAGCCAGGTTGAATCAGAGACACTGGGAGTAGGCTCAGGAGTCTGCATTTTAGCAAGAACCTAAGTGATTCTTAATGTTGACTGATATTTGAGAACCATGAATTCGATCTCTAAGCCCCTGCAGATTGCTGACATTGCTTGGACAGGACATCATTGCTCTAATGACCATCTCACACTTAAAGGTAAAGAGCAGCCATCTGTTTATGCTTACTCACTTGAGAGCTTGAGGAAGGCCTGTGTGTTGAATATGGATAGTACTCATATGGGAGAGCAGAAGTATTTCAAGGACTTGATAAAAAATACATTTTATATGTATTCTAAGGAGCCAGTTCTAGATATGGATGGTGGGAAAATTCAGTTGAATCTGTCGTATCTGTTTAAACTAGTGAACCATATTGCTTGTCATTGGTTGCTTTTGGTTTCATTATAAAATTTTTTTTCTTTTCCTTTCATGCGCTTCTGATGAGGCAGGAATTATTGGTGATTGGCCAAAGGAAAAAGTAACTACTTTGGAAGATCGCTATAACTGCGCTAACCAAATCACACCATTTAATTTACAGCCACTCAGGAGATCAGATGTCCCATTAGTTTTGCTGAAGTTATTATGAACTAGTTTTATAATACTATAATGAGAACTTGTCATGTAATACATTCTGTCTACTTTTGATTTATTCTCCTTTTCAGAAGCTGTTTGTATTTGACTTTTTATTAATTGTAAAGGGATTTAGTATTAAAAGAAAACTAGATGTAGAAACAAACTTGTCCATTATTAATGGGCTTTCAAGTTATTATTAAAAGTTTTACACTCATGTCAGATTGGGTACAGACAGAATATAAAGTGCTTGGGAATAAAAACTGTGTCTCAGCTTATAGATTTCTTTTCACCCCCAACACTGTAGTACTTCGCAATCTCCCTTAACTGACAGGTCCCTTATGGTTTCATAGAGGACTACCTGGTCACTGATTGCTAGGAAATACTCTTGTGTTTCCTTTGCCCATCACAAATATATTATTTGAAAAGTATAGCTACTGATAAAATAAATAGATTTTTTTTCATGGTAGCTAGACTAGGGATTTAGTCTATTTTAAGTTTAAATTACATCATTTTAAAACACGATGATGTATCAGTTTCCATTTGCGTATTTTTTTTCAAAACCAACTTGATTTTTTGTTTTGAAAAAAAAAAAAAAAACAACTCTTATGTTCCATCTTGTGCCTTTCCCTATTTGCTTTTCTTTACACACATTGTAAATCCAAATAAGCCATTGCTTTATGTAAACACAAAATTTTTAAAAAGTGTATAATATACCATTTTGTATGCTGTGAGGTAAGCTTAAGATTTGTATGTAATCTGCAAAAATTAGTTTCTTAGGCTACTAAAATTTGATTCTTCTTATACTGAAAAATGGGACTATGGCATTTTTTTTCCCTGTTGAGTCCTTTTAATTATTGAAATAAAGATCAAGGCTGAGAAGTTTTATCTTTTAATATTTTCATGCTTTGAATATTAGCTTCCTAGAAAATATAGCATGGTTTTGGGCATAATGTTTATAGCCCAGTCTTCTGGAGTTAAGAAAAACTATCCTAGCTACTCTCAGTTAACCCTTTGTTTTCCTTACAATCTTTAAATCATGGATTAGAAGAACATTTATGAGTTATATAAGCCAAGTAATACGTTTTCACTGTTCACTATTACTTTCAAATTATAAGTGGTATGCAAACATTCTCTGGCCATTATCAATAATGTTACTCTATATCATTTTATAAAGTTTTGTTAGGATCCTAAATCCTAAGCTAAAAAAATTGTTTTTTGTTGCATAAATACTTGATTTCTTTGATTCAAAACCATTTATTTGGATGTATGTACCAATACAGCGTTCTCTTCTAGGTCTGCATTGCTTCTCTTCTGTACACGTTTCTTGGTTGTTCTTATGTATTCTATTCTCCTGGTATTAAATAACATGTGTATATACTGATGACTTCCAAATCTGTATCTTTGGATTTCTCTCCTGAGCTCAAGACCCACATTACTTACCTACAGATATCACCAACATAGCTGTCCCATAGACCCCTCAAATTTAGTGTATTAAAAACTAAACTCATTCTTTACCTCTAGCCTTAAACAGTGATACCATGTATGTCATTTTGTGTTTCATAGTGACAAAGTATAGTATCAATTCCTATCTTGAAAAATAAAATATAGTGGAGTTAAATTTGGAAGCACTTGTTAGCTTTGCTTTCAAATAACCATTGTTTTACCAAGTAGAGATGAATGGTATGTATGTGCTATGTCAATAAAGGTATGAAGAACACAGAGAAACATCGAAGAGGAGAGAAAGGCCGGGCTTGGGCAAATTTTTTTATGAATGAATATTGATAGGCATTTGTAGCTAGAAACAAAATTATGAAGAAATTTTTTTGAATGGATTGCATAAAAAGTTTTAAGACCTTTAGAAGTAAGATAGATTATGGGGCACCTGGGTGGCTCAGTCGTTAAGTATCTGCCTTTGGCTCAGGTCATGATCCCAGGATCCTGGGATCGAGCCCCGCATCAGGCTCCCTGCTCGGTGGGAAGCCTGTTTCTTCCTCTCCCGCTCCCCCTGCTTGTGTTCCCTCTCTAGCTGTGTCTCTCTCTGTCAAATAAGTAAATAAAATCTTTTTTTTTTTAAAGAAGTAAGATAGATTAAAACTACAGATAAAAATTCGATCATTTAAAAATATTGGTAATTAAAAAGTAATAATAACCGTTTTTATATTAAAATGTAGCAAAGAGCGCCTGGGTGGCTCAGTTGGTTAAGCGACTGCCTTCGGCTCAGGTCATGATCCTGGAGTCCCGGAATCGAGTCCTGCATCGGGCTCCCTGCTCGGCAGGGAGTCTGCTTCTCCCTCTGACCCTCCCGACCTTCCCCCCCCTCGTGCTCTCTCTCTCTCAGATAAATAAATAAAATCTTAAAAAAAAAAAAATTAAAAAAAAAAATAAAATGTAGCAAAAATCCCTATAGGCAGATAAAATCCTTTTTGATGGACCATAAAGGAAATTAGTGCGCATGCATGCCTGTAGGGGAAGGGAAGGGGCAGGGGGAGAGGGAGAAACAGAATCCTAAGCAGGCTGTATGCCCAGAGCGGGAACCCAATGTGGGGCTCAGTCTCATGACCCTAAGATCATGACCTCAGCAGAAATCAAGAGTCAGATGCTTAACTGAGCTACCCAGGTGCCCCTAAAATTCTTCTTTTAAAACTATTTTAATTTAAATTGATTAGAAGGTAAATTGGTTTTATTTATTTACTTTTATTTTTTTAAAGATTTTTATTTATTTATTTGACAGAGACACAGCGAGAGAGGGAACACAAGCAGGGGGAGTGGGAGAGGGAGAAGCAGGCTTCCCGCGGAGCAGGGTGCCCAATGCGGGGCTCGATCCCAGGCCTCTGGGATCATGACCTGAGTCGGAGGCCGACGCTTAAAGACTGCGCCACCCAGGCGCCCCGGTAAATTGGTTTTAAACAGGATTTCTTTAGTGAATTGATTTTGCATATATTAGTTGGTAACCCATATAAATATACCCTATTTCACCACATCTAAGGCATACTATAATATATTTTAAGAAAAAAAATGCTTGTTACAATTGATGACACAGTGTGATTTTTAAAAAAAAATTTTTTTTTTTTTATTTGAGAGAGAGAGCAAGAGAGAGAGCACAAGCAGGGAGAGTGGGAGAGGGAGAAGCAGGCTCCCCACTGAGCAGGAAGCCCGATGCGGGGCTCGATCCCAGGATCCTGGGATCATGACCTGAGCCGAAGGCAGAGGCTTAACCGACTGAGCCACCCAGGTGCCCCGACACAGTGTGTTTTTTGTTTTTGTTTTATTTATTTATTTATTTATTTTAGACACAGTGTGTTTTTATACTTAGAATTTTTATTTTTTATTTACTGAAAGAGCCCTTTTTTATACTTCTTGATATTTAGATACAGGATTTAAAAAACTATTTGTTACTTATGTTGTGTGTGTGTGTTATAATATATATATTTTATATATATAAAAGCAAAAGTAAAACGTATTAGTGAATATGTTTCTAAAACTTAATCATATCATCAGTTATAAAACATATTTTAATTTCAGAGATGTTAAAATACAGAATGTGTGACCTGGATTCAGTGACACGAAGTATATCTTGGGTGTGGAGGGGAGACTGGAATGGGGTTTTAGGTTTGGCCATTATCAGTATATGAAGTGGAAGCGAAGATTACGCAGGGAGGGGGAAAGTAAGGCAGAGGAGATCGAAGAGTGGAACTCTGAGAAACAGCGTTTTCTGGAGTGAGCCAGGTTCCAAGGAGGAAATTTGAAAAGGAGTGACTTGGGAAGTAGAAAAGAACCCAGAGACTGTTTTATCTAGAAAACAACAGGATGAAGGGATTTCGGTAAGGCAGAGGTGGTTAATAGTGGCAGAAATGCCAAACAGGAAGGAAGGGGGGTGTGTGTTCATTTCAAAGCTTGGGAGGAAAATTAATAGCACTTTCTATAATTGTTTGATGAGAAAGTGTGATATTTACTTTCTTTGCTTTAATTTTGAATGATTTTATATGTCAGTTGAGGCAAATGATACTGAATTATTCTGTATGTCTTCAGTTTTGTTAATGCTAAATTTAAAATGTTATTGTTCATTTGTGGGAAAGAAGAAACCAAGGAGTAGAGTAAATTAACATTTTTACCTATTATCTGTCTTTCATTTTTTTATGAGAATAATCTGAAAGTGCTTAAAGATTCTTTGCTCAGTCTATTTCATTTTACTAATGAGAGAAGTGACCCAGGAGGGGTGTCTGGGTGGCTCAGTCGGTTAAGCGTCTGCTTTCGGCTCAGGTCGTAATCCCAGGGTCCTGGGACGAGCCCCATGTCGGGCTCCCCGCTGAGCGAAGAGACTGCTTCTCCCTCTCCCTCTGCCTTCTGCTCTGCCTACTTGTGCTCTATCTTTCTGTCAAATAAATAAACTCTTAAAAAAAAAAAAAAAGTGACCCAGGAAACTTACGCGGTCTGCTCCAAGTTAGTAAGTTCAGTTCACGGCGGAGGCAGGGATGGGATGTGTTGTGTTTTTGTTTTTAAGATATTTATTTATTTATTTATTTATTTGTTTGTTTGTTTGTTTGACAGAGACAAAGACAGTGAGAGAGAGAACACGAGCAGGGGGAGTGGGAGAGGGAGAAGCAGGCCTCCCGCTGAGCAGGGAGCCCGATGTGGGGCTTGATCCCAGGACCCTGGGATCATGACCTGAGCTGAAGGCAGGCGCTTAACCGACTGAGCCACTCAGGTGCCTGGATGTGTTTTCTAAATCATGTTTCTGTCAGGTCTGCTGTGCTGCTTTTCCCTTCTTAAGTCAAAGGTGATTAACTTGTGGTGATTTCGGATAACTGCACTTTTAGTGTAGAGAAGTGGCTTGTTTTAGATTTGTAGTGGAGAATATTAGAGAGCATAGCAAGTATAATAAAGCAGGGAAAATGGATAAAATCTTTTTGGAAATTTAGAGAGAAATGTATATATTTTGAATCTTTTAATTTTCAGCATATGGTTATGATTTTTTTCTCCAGTAACAGCCTGAAAAATAAGTATATGTGAATATCAGTTTTATTGAAGATATTGAGAGTAGCTTCATGTTTTAGAGTTAACACAATGATCTGTTTATTTCTTTTTAATAGAAAAAATGAATGCACCAAACCAGCCTCCCCACAAAGACACTGGGAAAACTGTGGAGAATGTGGAAGAATACAGCTATAAGCAGGAGAAGAAGATCCGAGCAGCTCTTAGGACAACAGAGCGTGATCATAAGAAAAATGTGCAGTGCTCGTTCATGTTGGACTCAGTGGGTGGGTCTTTGCCCAAAAAATCAATTCCAGATGTGGATCTTAATAAGCCTTACCTCAGTCTTGGCTGCAGCAACGCTAAGCTTCCGGTGTCCGTGCCCATGCCTATAGCCAGAACTGCACGCCAGACTTCTAGGACTGACTGTCCAGCAGATCGCTTAAAGTTTTTTGAAACTTTACGACTTCTGCTAAAGCTTACCTCAGTCTCCAAGAAGAAGGACAGGGAGCAAAGAGGACAGGAAAATACGTCTGCTTTCTGGTTTAACCGATCTAATGAACTGATCTGGTTAGAGCTACAAGCCTGGCATGCAGGACGGACCATTAATGACCAGGACCTCTTTTTATATACAGCCCGTCAAGCCATCCCAGATATTATCAACGAAATCCTTACTTTCAAAGTTAATTATGGGAGCTTTGCCTTTGTTAGAAATGGAGCTAGTTTTAATGGTACTTCAGTAGAAGGGCAGTGCAGAGCCCCTCATGGAACAAATATGGTGGGTTATTCAGCGTATCATGAGCATCTCCAACGCCAGAGGGTGTCGTTTGAGCAGGTAAAGCGGATAATGGAGTTGCTGGAGTACATAGAAGCACTTTATCCATCGTTGCAGGCTCTTCAGAAGGACTATGAAAAATATGCTGCAAAAGACTTCCAGGACAGGGTGCAGGCGCTCTGTTTGTGGTTAAACATCACAAAGGACTTAAATCAGAAGTTAAGGATTATGGGCACTGTTTTGGGCATCAAGAATTTATCAGACATTGGCTGGCCAGTGTTTGAAATCCCTTCTCCTCGATCATCCAAAGGCAATGAGCCAGAAGATGAGGGTGATGACACAGAAGGGGACTTGAAAGAGCTGGAAAGTAGCGCGGATGAGAGTGAGGAAGAACAGCTCTCAGGTCCAAGGGCACTGGAACCCACAGAGCCCACTGACAGCAGTTTCAACGTCCATTCGCAGGATTGCGTGCCTAAGAAGCTTGAGAGGCTTGAGTCTGAGGACGACCCTGTTGGCTGGGGAGCACCAGACTGCAGTACAGAAGCAGGCTTTAGTAGACATTGTCTGACTTCTATTTATAGACCATTTGTAGACAAAGCACTGAAGCAAATGGGGTTAAGAAAGTTAATTTTAAGACTTCACAAGCTGATGGATGGTTCCTTGCAGAGGGCACGCGTAGCCCTGGTAAAGAGTGACCGTCCAGTGGAGGTAGGTTTCTGGTAGGCGTTAGTATGGTCTTGTCCTCAGTTCCATTCTTACAGTGTGCTGTGGTGGTTATTACGTCCTTTCGTAGTTTTGATATTTTTAAGGTGTAACTGGTAGTTACTGTAACTTGCAGATTTAAACATTTCTGTAAAGCACTGTGATAAATGTGGAAATGGATCTACGAAAACTATATGAAGTTTAGTGAATTAAGTGGAAGGTGGTGTGTGGAGGAAAAAAATCCAGCCATATAAATATAGGATGGAGAAGGACAGGCTAGGTATAAATAAAGAGGGAAGAAAGCCACAATCATGGGTGACCACAGGCTGAATATGAGTCAGTAAAAAAGCCAACATGATGCTAAAATATTTTTAAATGAATATGGCATCCAAGGTCATGGATACGGTTCTTTCTCTATTCTTTGCAATAGCTTGTTCCCTTTTTGAGTAGCATGTCCAGTTTTTGGCCACTGTATTTTAAACCAATAAAAACAGATACTACACATGATTTTAGCCAAAAGAGCTGTGAGTTGTAGAGAAATGTAAGAATGTAAGAATGATCAAATGATCTTATTTGGCAAAGTTAACGATTAGCATAGATGATAGAAGTTTAAGGAAAGTCTTAGTTATCAAATCCACATTTTGATATGTGAAGATTTCTGTGAGAGGAGTATGCCTCCTAGAAAAAGCAGTTTGAAAACAGTGCAAATTTTGTTTTGATAGCTTCATGTCTCAGAAATTCTTTACTGTTAAGGGTGGTCAAACTAGAAAGGGGCACACTGTTGGATAGCATTTTTGAGAGGAAGAAGAGCAATTTTTCTCTTGTGGTGAGTTTGCATGTTCATCTGGCTAAAAGCAAAAGCACCCAGATCTTTGAGTTCCTTTATACCTGTCTCTGGTTGTCATTTTCAATTTTAGTAGCTATTTACATACATACATGTGTACCTTTTATTTTTATTTTTTTAATTTCAGTTTACTGCACAGTCTGGCTGGCTTTGGAGTGAGAGGTGATACAATCGAAGGCATTTTCTTTATAATGGGAAACATTGGAAGAGAACCTCAGTTTATAAGATCTTTATTTTTCATGAACTAGACCATGAACCCTAGGAGAGTGGGTCAGACGTTCACATCATATAGAAAGATGTTTGCAAAAGGAATCTGGACTTTGTAGCTATAAGAAGTTAGTTTACTTTGAGTATTATTTTAATTACAAGTCTTAAAAGTGAATTTATATATGAGATCCTGTTTTTTTTCCTTAAGATTTTTTTATTTACTTGAGAGAGAGAAAGAGAGCACATGAGCAGGGGGGAGGGGCAGAGGCAGAGAGAGAAGCAGACTCCCTGCTGATCAGGGTGCCCGATTCAGGATTTGTTCCCAGGACCCTGGGATCAATGAGATCTTCTTTGAACAGTATTTTGACTCTGAATGATTTTTTATGTACATCTTTTTATTAAAGCAAATGACTGTTTTCCCCTGTTTAGTCCAAAATAACTACTTTATACGATTTTTTTATAGTGCAGGTTTCAAAATCAGTAGAACAAAACTAGATACGGAATAAGGATCTGCCATATACTTCAGATGGTGAATGACTTACTTTGATCTAGGTTTTTGGCTGGAGTGGTTCAGTTCCAGTGAGCACACCTGTGGGCAAGACAGGGTCGATGATTGATTTTTATTGTGAAACACTATTTTTGAAGTAATATGAATGAAACAGCTCTGGCGGTATTACCTCATCTCTGATTCAGTAGATCTCATGAGAGAGAGGGACTCATGGTAAAGGCCCTGGGAGGCATGTGGGGGCTTCTTAAAACTGCTTTAAACTCCCAACCCCAAATTCTTTTCCTGTTCCCTGAGAACCATTTGTGACAATGAACTGTCCCTACTAATGGTAGAGCTCTGCGTCCCTTAGATGTGTTGGAACAAGAAAAAGATTGGGAATGAGTGCACTACATTTTCTGTTAGAACTCAAGTTGAAAACAGATGATGAACTATGGTAGCCCATAGTTTTGAATTCCTGTCAATGTTGTATTCCTTCGGTTTGACCAGTTGAGATTTAACTGCAACGGTTATCCTTATAGAAAAGAAGAGTCATACAAATTCAAAGCTTATAAAGTGTGTAAATTAAAGACTGTTAGAATTACTTGCAGATTGTTTGCTTTTCAAAACAAAAATGAAGTACAGAAGCCCCTGTTTTAAGTTTTGTTTTATAAAATGTTGTGTTTGTCAGATAACAAAAGAGTAACCAAGAGCTGAAGTAGAATTTCAGTCCAAACTAATAAAAGATGAGGTTTCAACATTATAATGAACTCAGTGGGAAAGTAAGACTTATTTTCATTTCCATTTCAGGAACATAATTTCTGGAAGGGGAGGTGTATGTGTGTGTATGTATATGAATGTATGTAGACTTCCTTCTGGGTTTGTTTTAGTCTTTGACTAAGTATGTTGGAGAAAGAGCCACAGTTTTTGAAATCAAGTAACTGGATTCCATTCCTTGGTGTGGGTCTTTCTCACCACATGGCTTTGTAAATGACTTAATCTTTCTGATCCTAAATCATCGCATCTGTAAAATGGCTATAATACTTTCCTACCTACCTCACAGGGTTGTTGTGAGGCTTTAAGAAGATATTTGTATAAATGGTAAAATACTATAGAAGCCAAATATAAACTATTAATTTTTAGAAGCTTTGTTAATTTTTTTTTCTTTTGAAGCTAACTGTAAGTCAGTATGGGCCAGACTATTCTATATGTTTATCTTTAAAATGTATTTAACCTTTTAATTTCTGCCAAATACTCCTGCATTTGAAGGACATACGTTTTAAGCAGTGTATAGGCTTTAGATTTAAAGACAGTTTTATTTTCATTCTTGATAGAAGCGTCTTGACCAGTGGGCACCACAGAATGTACCCAATACATATCTTCTGTGTTGCACTGTTTTTTTGGCTTATGTGGTAACACTAATGAATATAGTTGAAGGATTTCTTGTCTATATCTTTATATTTTTATGCTTTATGATTAAGTTACTTGTGATTAGTGTTTATAAATAACATATGATCTTATATTTAATTCCCCTTGGCTTATAAACATGCTTTTATAAAGCAGTTTTTCTCTAAAATTTTATTATATTTTAAAATCTTTAAATTTAAGAACTTGTAATCTTGGGATGATTCTAGATTTATGGAAAACTTGCAAAGATAGTACGGAGTTTTCATATGTTGCTTATGCAGCTTCCTCTAATACTGGCATCTTACTTTACTTTGCTATATTTGTCAAAATTAGTATATTAACATTGGTGTAAGATACTGTTAACTAAACTGTGGACATTATTTGGATTTCTGTTTTTGTGCTACTGTCCCCTTTCTGTTCCAGGACCCAGTCAAGGACGCCACCTTGCTCTTAGTCGTGTCTTCTCAGTCTCCTCTGATCTGTGTAGTTGCTCAGTCTTCTCTTGGTTTGCGATCTGGACGGCTTGTAGAACAGTCTCTGAATTTGGATTTGTCCGGTGTTTTATCAAGATGAGACTGGGGGCTTGGGCTGGGCAGAAATGCCACAGAGTTGAAGCGCTCCCCATGGCATTGTATTGTCCCTGGTGATGTTAACCTGGGTTCCTCGGTGAAGGTGTTGTCTGTGGGGTTCCTCCACAAGTTAGCAGTTTTCCCTTTCCCTGCTGTACTCTTGGATGTGAGTTACTAGATGCAGCCCACATTCATGGGGAGGGCTGTAGGAGCCCACCTCTAGGAGTAGGGAGTATCTACATGTAGTATTTGGAATTCTTCTGTATGAAAGATTTACTTCTTCCCTCCCATTTATTTATCTCAGTGGGAAGTCATAAATATTTATTTTTTCTTTGGGTTATAATCCAGTAGTATTGTTCTTTCTTTTGTTGCTCATATTGTTCCTTCTTTAGCCACTGTAACTCTTCCAGTTGGCTTCTGTGTCCTTTTGACATGCCTGCATCTTTTTTTGTATTGTTTTGCTTTTTGAGCAGTTTCTTACTCTGTGGCATCATCCTTTATTTTTCCTGTTGCACTCCTGAAATCAGCCATTTCCCCGAGGAGCTCTGGTTCGTTTTATTGGAGGATGTTATTTAGAAATGAAGATCTGGGCACTGGATGTTACTGTTGGGGTGTTATTGCTTCCAGGACCATTCAGTGGTAGAGTTAGAAAATATAGAAAAGTCTTCCACCCATTGTGTATGCACAGCTCGATAGTTACTTCTCCTTGCTTACCCATCTGTCTATCTGTGAGAAATAAACATGAGTTCACACTGATGTCTCAGGCCTAAGCCAGCATCACCAATTTCATCCTAGTCTTCCTCTCCTGCTTATTTGTAATTTTTTCTCTTGTGGTGAGAAACCTGGCTCCCATTACTACAGTTATTTACATATTTGTGCAGCCAGAGTATACACGTAAAGTAGTTTCAGAATTGCTAACCGGGACCCCGTGAGGAATAAATTTGCCAACTAGAGTATAGCATTTCAGTACAGTTCTTTTTATCTTTAGTCTTAGAGAGTCACCACAGAATTTTCCAGAGTTAGCTAGGTCAGCACCTTTTTCCTTTACCCTCTTCAATGAGGTCGTATCATTCATTTGTAATATAGTGGTTCACTTAATCTCAGTCTGCATTCCGTCCTGGGATTCCCCAGTGTTCTAGTTGATTTTTTTAAGTTTGCCATAAAGTTTACTTTTTGTGTTGTACAGTCCTTTGGGTTTTGTGCACTTAAAATGTTAAATACCCATAAAATATTTGAGCCATAGGTTGTGATATGGTGATTTTATGCTCCTTCCTTTTAGCTTTACCGTATGAAATTTATACATTTTCAGAAGAAGAGACAGATAAAATTTTTACTTAATGTAGTATATAAAAAAGTATAGTTGCCTGACTGATTGCATGTTACCATGCATATTACCTCAGATCCTAAGGAAGAGTTTTGGTTATTTTATAAATTACTTTCCTTTGAATTAGAAATGATGATGTGATTATAAGTTTAATGGCCAATAAAATATTGTTTGTTTTATGATCCAAGAATAATTATGCTGATTTTTTCCTGTAAGCACAACAAACCCTGAAGAGGTTGCCTTCTGTATTCAGAGTGGACAACGCCTGTATAAACTAGGATATAAAATTAACAACAGTCACCATTTATCAAGTCTTCCGCATGCTAGGCAAACCACCAAATGAAGTGGTGGTGTTAATTCTCTATCTTACAAATAAGGAGAGTAGGTAACTTGCCCCAAATCACAGGAACTGTAGATTGTTGGAGGAATTCAAATCCAGGATTCTGGGATACCAGACTTTAAACTGTGCTAATGGTGTCCAAACCTGGCTGCGCACCAGCATTATCCAGGGAGCTTTTGAAAATTCATGTACCTAATGCCCTCTTTGGATATAGGGCAAATCAGAGTCTCTTGGGGTAGGACGTGAGTGCTGCCATTCTTAACAGACCTCCAACGTGCTTCCTATGTAGCTGGACCAGCACCAGTGCAATTCTGGGTAAGCCCATTGGAAACACTAAGTAGGCTACAGTACTCGCCCACCCCCGCCTTCCAGATTAGTGTTCATTAATACAGTTATTATAGTTAATTGTTTTATTTGCTTCAGTCATCACCTATCTGATTTCATTAGTAAAGTTACACGGACTTTGTCATTGAGTAAGTGGCAAGCTGATAAGCACATTCTTGCTCATTTGCCTTTAGGTTTTCTGTTTTCTAAAAGCACACTTACTTGAGGGGAAATAGGAAGTTGTTCTGTGTTATTTTTGACTGCAGTGAGCCAACGGAGTCAAACCTGATGTAAGATGGAGACGATCAGAGGACAGAGCTCGCAGCTCGCAGCGGAGAACTGCATCCCATGAAGACAGCACACCAGCAGCAAGACTAGTAGCTAGCATTAACTGAGTACTTGCTGTGTGGAGGCGGGTCGGTCAAGTGACGTGGTCAAGGTTGGGTGTATCCCGTGGGGCAGAGCCAGGGTGTGAACGCAGAACTGCCTATAAAGCTGTGCTCTTCACCATTACAGTATGCTGCCCCTTGAAGTCGTATTTTGTCCCACCTAGTGCTTGGAGTATTTTTTGACGTAGTGGCTAGCATTTGAAAATAAGATTTCATGTGAAAATCTGGATTTTTTTGCTTTCCTTAAAATACTAAGAGGAAGTCTGTCAACCCTGGGCCCACATTCCCACATGATAGCATCTGGCGGGCTCCGATTGACCACAGTGCCCATTGTTTCTTTCTCTCTTACTGTCACCCTTCCCTAGCCCCCCATTGACATCACCCACCTGGCCCTGTAGGCATTTCAGTTTGTGATACGACCCCTGGTGTAGAATCATAGAAACTTTTGAAGGGTAACAAAAAGTTGATCCTTGAACAACACGGGGGTTAGATGTGCTGATCCTTACACTGTTGAAAATATGTGTATGATGTTTGACTTCCCCAAAACTTAACTACTAATAGCCTCCTGTTGACTGGGAAGCCTTGTTGATAACCTTAATAGTCAATTAGCATATATTTTATATGTTACATGTACTATATATTCTTATAATAAAGTAAGCGAGAGAAAAAAATGTTATTGAGAAAATCATAAGAGAAGATACATTCACAGTACTGTACTGTATTTTATAAAAAAAAATCTACGTCTTAGTGGACCCACATAGTTCCAACTCGTGCTGTTCAAGGGTCAACTGTATTTTGATCTGTTCCTTTATTTTATAAAACAATACACTTTCTTTTTTTTTTTTTTTTTACTTATTTATTGAATGTGTATGTAAAGAAACAAAGTTGCTGCTTATCTTGTAGTCTGGCTCAGAGTAGTAATTCTTTGGTTTGCATCTTTTAGACTTTTTTGTGCTTATATAAATACATATCTTTGTTACGTAATACAGGTAATTTTTAAAAAAGTTTTCATTTAAATTCCCGTTAGTTAACATACAGTGTAATGTTAGTGTCAGGTGTACCATATAGTGATTCAGCACTTCCACACCCAGTGCTCATCATGACTAGTGCTCTCTTTTTTAAAAGTGATAATGCTGTATTTATTCTATGACTGATAGGGTTGTTCCCCACCCCGCCCCCCACTCTTTTCTTTGGATTAGTCCCCATATTGGTATATGTAGCTCTGCTTCAGTTCCAATTAACTACTACATGGGATGCCATCGTAGGAATGAATCATTTTACTCTTTTCTTTAAATCCCACCGTCTGCCCCTGGCAACCGTCAGTCTGCTCTCTGTATCTCTGAGTTCAGTTTTGTTTTATTTTGTTTTAGATTTCACCTACAGGTAGTATCATATGGTATTTGTCTTTCTCTGTCTGACTTATTTCACTTAGCAAAATGTCCTCAAGATCCATCCTTGTCACAAATGGCAGGATTTCCTTCTTTTTTCGGTGACTGAGTAAGATTCCTTTTTATGTACATGTAAAATCTCACACCATCGATAGACACTTAGGTTTTTCCATATCTTGCCTACTGTACATAATGCTGCAGTGAACACAGTGGGTGCACATTTCTTTTTGCGTTAGTGTTTTCCTTTTCTTTGGATAAATACACTGAAGTGGAATTGCTAGATCATACGGTAGGTCTATTTTTAATTTTTGAGGAACTTCTGTACTGTTTTCCATAGTGGCTACATCAGTTCACATTCCCACCAACAGTGCACAAACATTTCCTTTTCTCCACATCTTTACCAACACTTTTGACTTCTTTTTGATAATAGCCATTCACTGAGGGTGAGGTGATATCTTATTTTGTGTGTGTGTGTGTGTGTGTGTTGAGATTTATTATTTATTTATTTTGAGAGAGAGAGTAGTGCACGCATGAGCTAAAGGGGCAGAGGGAGAGGGAGAGATTCTCAAGCAGACTGTGTGCTTGGGGTCCGATCTCACAACCCTGACATCATGACCTGAGCTGAAACCAAGAGTCGGATGCTCAACTGACGGTGCCACCCAGGCGCCCCCCTTATTGTGGTTTTGATTTGCATTTCCCTAATGATTATAACCATTTCACTCTTAATGGGCACTTAATTTTTTTCCTTTATAAGTGGTGTAGCCACAAATACTGTACACATTCCCCTTTATGAACTTCATTGTTTTGTAAGAATGGTTAATTGAAGTGGAAATATGGGGTCATTGGGTATACATATTTAAATCTTTGATAGATATTGCGAAGTTGGTCTTCAGAATGGCTGTACTAATGTATACTTTACCCAGTGGTGTAGGAGAAATCCCATTTGTCCTCGTTTTTGCAACCATGATCAGTAAAAACTATAATTTCATTTTAATCTTAATTCTTTTCATTTTTAGTGACATTCAGCTGTTGTCAAGTTTATAGGCCACATGCATGTCTTTGTGTTTTCTTTTATTCATTTTGTTCATTTTCTATTGGGTTTTTTATTATAATCTTGACCTGTTGGAGCTATTTTTATTTTATAGATATTATTCATTTTTTATTATGGCTATAAATTGTCTTTAACTTGCTTATGTTTTTCACTAGATAGAAATTTAAAATTTTTATTTTAGTCTTGATCACCTTATTTTGTGTGTAGTCAGAGATTATAAAACATTCTATATTTTTTCCCTTATTTTTACATACTTCAAAAATTTTTGTTATGGAAAATTATTAAACCCATGCAAAAGTAGACAGACTAATATTATGAATCCCTTTGAATCTGTATCCCAGCACACTGATTATCAACTCATGGCCAGTACCTCTAGCCACTCGACACCTTCTTCCATCACTTTGAAGAAAACCTCAGGTGTCATCATATTTTATCCTTAAATAGTTCAGGATGTTTCTCTGAAGGATTTGGGCTTGTTCTAGAAATGTACCACAGTACCATTATCACACCTAAAGCATAGCATTAACTCCCTTGATCATCAAAGATCAAATTAGTGTTCATATTTTGATTGTGTCATAGTTATCTTGATTTTCTTTAAAAAATATTGTGCAATTTAAGTCAGTTTTCAAATAATCATACAAGGTAAGAGTTCATTATATTTTTTCCCCCCACAGATTTTACTTATTTATTTATTTGAGAGACAGAGAGAGAGTTCTTGAGCAGTGGGGAGGGGCAGAGAGAGAGGGAGAGGGGATCTCAAGCAGACTCCGCATTGAGCGCGGAGCCTGATACGGGGCTTGATCCCACAGCCTGAGATCATGACCTGAGCCGAAACCATGAGTTAAGGCTTAACTGACTGAGCCCCACAGGTGTCCCCAGTTCATTATATTTCTTAAGTCGTTTTTAATCTGTAGCTCCCCCTCCCTTTTTTTTTTTGGCCATGTATTTATTGAAGAACCTGGACCTTTTATCCTATAGAGATTCTCCTACAGTCTGAATTGTGATTGTGCCTACAGTTGTCCTTTTTGCTTGTTTCCTTTTTCTCTGTGTTCTGTGTAAACTGACTGTAAAAACTAGTGGCTTGATTAGATTCAGGATTTCTGGATTGATTGGCTGATTGATGGTGTTAATACTGCTTCATGGGGACACATATAATGTATGACTGTCTCTTTGAGACATTAGCAGTTAATGATCATAGATCGCTTACTTCAGTAAGGATTGAAAAGTGATATTTCTAATTCTCTTTTCTTCTTGTTAGCTTAATTATCAGCTGCATTAAGTAGATATTGCTACAAAGAGAAACTTTCCTCAATCATTATTTGGTCACCCAGTGGAATAATTGAACAGAAGTGACAGGGTGAATATGCTTGAGTCGTTCCCTTTTCTTTACCCTTTTTTTAAAAAATGAGTTGGTTTATTGGTGACCAATTAGTGTTTTTTTATTAATATGATTTTGAACTCATGAATTTAAACCTGTTTGGTATTTTTCAACCCATCGAAATCATTATTGTAATCCATTGAAGTAATTATAATAACTGATGTTCCCATTGTCCCATTTTGGACAATGGGAACATATTCAAGTTGGCTGAAGTCCTTTTATCACAGCCCTAGTGAGTAGTGTTTCATAACTTCGATAGCTGATATAAGAAGCTATTTTAAGCTTGTATTGTACATCTGCTTGAGATTGGCAATCTTGATTTATCTTCAGGGAATCCTTGTTCCTTTTGTTGGGAAATAGTGTTCTAGGACTACAGTACTCGCATTGCTCATTGTAACGGAAATGGTCGATCGTTGTTTTAGTTCTCTTCAGTAGACAGAACACACAGAAATACACAAAAATACATCCCAATTTCGTACTGGCAATTCAAAATCAGGATTTTAAAATCTCTTTTGACTTTTCTTCTACACTGAAAAAATTTGCGGTGATAACAGAATGATGGCATGAGAATATCAGAGTAGTAGATTATTAGAATATGCTGACTATATTCCAGAATACATACACAATAATCTCAGAATAGTACCGTCAGCAATATGATTACTGAAAAAGTGTAAGTTCCCCCCCCCCCCATCCTTAGGGATAGACCCTTTGGGACATACCACCAAATTACTGTGTTTTTTCAAGACACCTGAATAATTCTTCTCATGATTATGCCACTAACTAGACATATAATTAGAATCTCTTCTTTTTTTGGTTGTGTATTTAAAATAACAGCTTTATTGAGACAGAATTCACATACCATGAAATTCACCATTTTGAAGCGTTCACTTCAGTGGTTTTTACTATATTCAGAGTTGTATAACCACCACCACTGGCTATTTTTAGAACATATTCAACATTCCCAAGAGAAGCCCTGTCCCCTTCAGCTGCCACCTCCACAGTCCTTCCGCTCATCCTCTCAGCCCTGAGCAACCACTTACCTGCTTTCTGTTTCTTTATATTTGCCTGTTCTGGACATTTCATATAAATGGAATCATATATGTGGTCTTTTGTGACTGGCTGCTTTCAGTTGGCATCATGTCTTCAAGGCTCATCCACTTTTTTTTTTTTTTTTTATTAAAATATTTTATTTATTTATTTGACAGTGAGAGACACAGCGAGAGAGGGAACACAAGCAGGGGGAGTGGGAGAGGGAGAAGCAGGCTTCCCGCGGAGCAGGGAGCCCGATGCGGGGCTCGATCCCAGGACCCTGGGATCATGACCTGAAGGCTCATCCACTTTGTAGCATATATCAGTACTTCATTCCTCTTGATGGCTGCATGATATTCCACTGTGCGGATAGGCCACATCTTATTTCTCCATTCATAGATCTTTTATTTTTTTATTTTTAGGTATTGCTTTTTAAACTTAACTTTGCAAGAATTATGTAAAATACTTGGTTTTAAGAGAAAATCTATGGAATAATATATTTTCAAGGGAATCTGGTTTCCCTGATAAACATGAGCTTTAAAAGAAGCTGTTTTATTCTTCCATTTTTTAATATAAGCTGTGTATGCAATTTTCTTTACTTACTTTTAATATATGACCACTTTATTTTTACCCCTTAAGGTTATACTTATATTAATATTCATACCCTTATTGCTCTCCCCTGCCCCAACATTTTTTGGTTGTTACTTGTTGGTTCTCAACCATGAGGATATTGGAATTGTCCTTTTCTTTTACCTGGGTTTTCATTTGAAGTGATTTTCTTTTACTTCCAGTGAAATGCTACGATATTGCATATGCCCTCGGCTTTCTCCCGGGGTTTGATAGTTGTGGTGTATCTGCATACGGCCATTATGGACCTCACTTTCTTCCTTACGTTCTCACCTCCTTTTAGCCCTATGGGAGTGTGTGTGTGTGTTTCCACAGGTGGACATAGAGATGTAGATAGATAAGAGATGTAGATTTAGACAGGCTCTTGTTCTGACAGCCTCCTGAGTCATTTTGTTCATAGTAGATTCCTTGGTAAGGGCTCATAAGACCAGTGTTTTCTGAGTTCTTGGATTTTCCTAACAGTTTGCAGAATTGACTCTTGCAAGTATATTTGGCCATAAAATTTGGCTTGTATTTTCTTTCCTTGAGTAAGTTTAATATATATTACTCATTGTCTTTTGGCATGCAGCCTTGCGGTTGCAAAGTCTCATGGCAATATGATTTTTTTGTTTCTACTTATAAGTAGAAACTTGGTTATTTATTTACTTATAACCTGGATGTCCAAAGGATTGTTTTTTTTTTTTTCTTTTTTCTTTAAACTCCACTAGTTTACCTGGTGTTGATTTCTCCACATTGGTATTTTTGAATACGTGGTGTCCTTTTAGTATATGATTTCAGGTTTTGTTTGCTTTCTATGTTTTTTTTTTTTTTTTAATTTCAAGTGAATTTCTTAATGTTTTAACTCTTCTGTTTCATTAGTTTGGTTTTCTTCTCTGGGAACCACTACTGTATGTGTTTTGGATCTACTTTGCCTCTCTGTCACTTTCAGATTCATTCATTCATTCTTTTTTCTTTTTGATTTATAAAATTGTCTTCATTTTTACCTCCTATTTATGTGAAGCCATTATCTGTTCTATTTGCGCTCATGTTCCTGCTAGTTTGCTTTTTGTTCTTAAAATGATTTTTTAAAGATTTATTTAATTTTAGAGAGAGAGAGAGAGAGCACGGGAGCAGGGGGAGAGGGAGAGAAGCAGACTCCCTGCTGAGTGGGGAACCCGATGTGGGGCTCCGTCTCATGAACCTGAGATCATGACTTGAGCCAAAACCAAGAGTCAGATGCTTAACTGACTAAACCACCCAGGTGCCCCTAAAATGATTTTCTTAAAGATTTTATTTATTTTTTTGAGAGAGAGAGAGAGCACATGAGAGGGGGGAGGGTCAGAGGGAGAAGCAGACTCCCCGCTGAGCAGGGAGCCCGATGCGGGACTCGATCCTGGGACTCCAGGATCATGACCTGAGCCGAAGGCAGTCGCTTAACCAACTGAGCCACCCAGGCACCCTAAAATGATTTTTAATTAAGAAAATTACCTTTTGAGTACTACCACTTTATTTGTGAGTTTTTCTAATTCTAATTTATGTTGTTCTTTTATATTTTCTATGATTTTCTTAATTTCTTTTAGTTTTTTTTTGAAAATTGGGCCTCAGTCCTCTCTATTTAGTGGGCATGTCTTTCTGGCAGGCTTTCATTGTCTCTAGGGTTATTCTGCTTATTTCTCCCCTTAATAACCCTGTATTGGATTCTAGCACAGTCCTTTTGCTCATTTTTAAACGTATTTATTTTCATGAACTTTAAGGAAAGAGAGAGTTCAGAAGTGTTAGGGTTTGTAGCTTTGAGCTCCTTCTTCTGAACTGCCCAAGCACATGTTCTCTTTTTTTGAGATCTTCTGGTGTGTTACCCTCCCACTTCTGGACCTTGTTGTTCTTTACCTCTACTCTACTTTCCTGGTCAGTTGGATTTCAGTCTAGCAGGTTTGTCCTGGAAAGGGGATTTTAGCTGATAGTTTTAAGAGTTTGGGAGGCCTAAGCCACTTCAGCCCCTTCAAACCTGTTGCAACCCCTTGACCTCACTCATGACTTTGTACCCAAATCGCTTTCTGTTTCACTCAAGTCCTCAAAGAGAAGCAGTGAGCTTTCTATTGCATAGTCATTAGTGATTGTGGAATTTGCCCCTTTGGGCCCATCAGACACCCTATTAATCCCCCGTGTTTCCCTTGCACAAGTGCTGATAACCACAGGGTCTGGCACGGTTCACTTCCCCCCATCTCTTCTACTTTGGAGTTCACGGAGATACCTTGTCACGTAGTTTTAGTGGACATGTGTCTCAAGGAGTTTTGACTTGGTTGTCCTTGTTCTGTCTGTTCTTATGGGGGGACTAAGGGAAATCGAAATCCGGCTGCCGCCACTGTCGTTCCAGAATTCCTGTTATTATGTTGTACTAAATTGCCAATATTTGGTCATTTTTGGCTGACTAAAATGGCAATTTTATATGGCTTAACCTAATGTATAGCTCTGTGTTTAGGTTATTAAGCCTGTATTAACATTTGGAGTCTTTCTGTATGTATATGTTCAAAACATATTTTTGTATTTATGTTAATACATCCTATAGTTTCTCATATCAGGCAAGAATTTCTAAAATAGCCTCATAATTAAAAAATTATGACTATAGTTACAGGGGTAGGTACAGATGTAATTATTTTTCAGTTTTCTTTAACATTGGGTTATCCATTTTCCAACTTCAACTATTGCCTACTTTTTTATGTATTTATTGTAGATAATTTGATATGTTTCTCTGCTGATCTGTTTACAGTACTTTTCTATTTTAAATAAAGTAGGTTTATTAGTAAGGTTTGCCATCATGTAGGGCAGTTCTTCCCGTTTATTCTTTTAAAAAAGTTCTGGGCTGTTTTTACTTCTGCACATTACTTTCTTCCATGTGAATTTTATTGAATGACTTTATTAACCTCCACAAAATGCCAGTGGGGTTATGATTGTAATTACATTGCATTTTTATTGATGTCTCTACTATTGAGTTGGCTCAGTTTTCCTGAGTTGATCACAGATTTTATACCATATTTAATCCTGTATTTCTCACTGGAAGTGATAATAAACGGATGAAATTGCACTTGATCTTGCACTTTATTGCCCCCTTCCTCTCTTCTTGTGTTTTATTGAAATAATTGGGAATTTAAGATCCAGGTTTTTTTCTTATAGTATCCTTTTTAAAAAAAAAATTCAAGTACTCCTTTCTGGGAGTTGTTTATAGTCTCTCACCAAGTTACCATTATGGAGTTGTATCTGCCTGTGTAACTGCTGCTAGCTTCGTGGCTTCTCACTTCCTTGGGTATTTTTGTCTTTGGATCTTTATTCTGATTTAATTTTCATTTGACTAGACCCTACTGTACTTCCTCAGGGAGTTTTTTAGTGAAGGTAAATGAACTGTACTTTGAGTTCTTCTGTATCCAAGGAGGTTTCTTCTTTCTTCTTCACATATTAGTGATACCTTGACTGTGCAAAAAGCTCCCCTCCATCTCTTCCTTCTGTTTTTTCCACACTCTTGTTATTCTCACGTGAAGCTCCTAGATCCGACTTCCATGTCTCTATTTTTCACTCAAAACTTCCCTTCCTTTTTCTTTTGCTCTTTGTTGTAGTGATAATTTCTATAGTTAATGTCTGAGTTCTTAGTTTTTACCACATCCATTCTATTTTCACTGTCTTTATTGAACTTGTTTTAGAAATCTTGGTTTGTTAAATTTTTTCCAGAGGACTTCAGTGCAGTCGTGTAGTAGAGTATTTTACGGTTCTCTCCTGTTTCCCACATTAAATGAGAGTCAGCTGTTCTGATGCTTCAGCTTGGTTTCCTTAGTTAAAATTGCTGTTTCCTCTTCCATGCTCAGTAGTTTTTTAACATTTGTACCTCTTTGGACAGGGACTGAGTCACCAGCATGCACCACCAGTGGGACCCCGTTTCCTCCGCAGCAGCGTGGGTCTGCCTGTGGGGTCTCCTAGGCGGTGTTGTTTTCACTGTGGACAAGTAGGGATTGTTCTGTTTCCCAGTGAGCCTGTAGCGCATGGGTGAGCGGGCTGGAGCTCTAGACAATGCCAAAAGAATTCTTTAGAATTTTATCAGAGAAAGTTCGCTGAATTTTGTAGAGCTTTGAATAAACCTTTGACCTGAGCTCATTCTCTACACCAGAGGAAAAGAAGCATTTATTACTGCCTAAAGCTTTTAAACAGACATGTCTTAACCCTGACCTGACCACATTGATCACATTTTAAAAATGATGTACCATTTTTAAAATTCTTGGCTGTTACGGGAAACTGAAGTATGTATTAATTTAAATGCAGAAGTATATATTGAGCATAAAAGGAGCAGAGGAGACCAGTTAAGAATTCACTAAATGGCAGGGAGCATAGATACGAATGACATGGAGGCAGAATACCTATAATTGGTGATGTTTTAAATTGAAGAGAAATTGAAGGGCGCCTGGATGATGGCTCGGTTGGTTAAGCGGCCGACTCTTGGTTTTGGCTCTGGTCATGATGTCAAGGTCCTGAGATCGAGCCCTATGTCAGGCTCCGCGCTCAGCGCAGTCTGCTTGTCCCTCCCCCTGCTCTCTCTCTCTCTGGAATGGATAAATAAAATCTTTAAAAAAAATAAATTGGTGAGAAGTTGAGGTTTTCGAATTTTGTTGGCCTCTGTTTTCTCAATAAAAGGAGAAGGGAAGGTCTTTGGATATGATTGGTCAGGATGATGTTGCCAGGGGTCTAAGGACAGTGGGGAAAGCTCCGAATCCCCTATTTTATGAGGGAAAGCATAAGGCATCTGAAGAGGGTAACTATAAGAAAGGGTGAGCAACACTGAGATTCCTAGGAACGCTGAATAGCAGATATTTGAGTGGGACCAGCCAGTTCAATTTTATGAATTGTTTTCTATCAGCATCATTTGGTGTAGCTCAAGAGAGCAACGGACAGAAGAATTGGTTGAACCAACTAGTTTTTATGTTTACATAAATGTCTCCCTGGTTTTGTAATCTTTTCTCAAATTTCAGTAATTTCTGGTTTTCTCGGTCTGGAGATAGTTGTGGATAATGCTGTATAGAACCTTAAAAATAAAGTGTTCTAATCATTTTAAGTATGATGATAAAATGTTTGATGCAAATGATGAACTTGATTCTTTTTCTACTATGCTTTTTTGATAAAAATATTATAATTTGGTGTCCTTGTTATGATTTTCTATTACTTTTAGAACTTTTGGGTCTATGTTGAAAATGTTGAATTATTCTAAAGATTATTTTACCTGAAAAATTGTGATTTTGTAGATCATCAGCAAACTATAGAGAATAATAGTTTATAACCACGACCTTAGGACATTCTTTTGTATGCTCTTTTAACCTTTGTTGAATTTTTGTTATAGTTTTCCGAATTTCCAGACCCCATGTGGGGTTCCGATTATGTGCAGTTATCCAGGACGCCACCTTCCTCAGAGCAGAAGTGCAGCACTGTGTCGTGGGACGAGCTGAAGTCCATGGACTTACCCTCCTTCGAGCCTGCCTTCCTGGTGCTCTGTCGAGTCCTTCTGAACGTGATACATGAGTGTCTGAAGTTAAGACTGGAACAGAGGCCTGCTGGGGAACCATCTCTCTTGAGTATTAAGCAGGTCTGTTTCAACGACTGTTTAAAAATATTTAGCAGTTACTGTGCTATTCTATAGGCTTGTTTTTATTTTGGATTGAGGATTTTTTTTTTTAATTCTTGCGAGTAGTGAAAAATGAGTGTATGTTAGTGTTTTTAAGCTGCTCTTTTTAGGGTAATTTAAAATGTTCTTTGCATGTAGTCTCAAAGATAAGATTGTGGTTCAACCTTTCTGCCATCACTTCCTCATTCCGAAAGGATATAAAAGTACAGTGATGAAATGACATAGTCTGTTAACATCAGTCTTTGGAGGCTGGAAACTTAAAATTCACTCATTAGAAGTAGTTTAAATTCCTTAAATTTATTTATTTTTGTTCTGTTTAAGCTACATGGGAACAGATAAATGCCTTTAGAGTATGCAGTGGAGAGATGTTTGGACTTTTTGCTTGCTTAGTCAGTTGCATGGATTAAATAGTAATGACAGCTGCTGTTTTCTTGGTTTTCGTTCATTTTGGATGGGATTCTCTAGGCGAGTCTGATACTCCAGAGGTAACAGGAATGGGTGGAAGCAGTTGTATCTAGCACAGTGAATGCTGCCAAATGTATTTGTACTTTATGATATTACTACATCCACTATGCAAAATAAACATGTCAGGTTTTGAAAAAAAAAAAAAAAGAAAGAAAAAGGTGTGTTTTTGTCAACTGTGCATGTCCATCCCCTCAGGATGGAAGGGCTAGGAGCTCATTGGCTCAGGATGACCAATGGCACCTGGGGACAAACACAAGCCATACGATAGGCACAGAATAGGACTTGAATTTGTTGGTTTAGCTGGGAGAGGGGGTGACTCGTGGACCTCATTGTCCTCGCTTCAGTTTCTGTCCAGCACTGACCAGAGAGCGCTGCTTCCTCATGCGCCCTGCTGCTCACCACCTTGCTTCTGGTTATTGTCCTGTCATCCACTGTGGCCTTGCTTCTCACTTGTCCACCTGATTGCAGTGGTAATTTAGGAAGTTTGGGTAAAATACTGATTTCCCTTTCTCACAAAATGAATACTTCAGGAATATAACCTAGTAAGACAAGGCAGAGTTTACTTTTTGCCAAGGGAGCTATTGTGAGGATGAAACAGGAATTTATGTTAAAATATTTAAAAAAATAAAAACAATACTTAGATGAATGTAGCATTACTAGAATCAAAATAAAACAAATTTTGGCTAAAATTATTCAAAGATTTGGTTATAAGCACCTAAGTGACATCTTTAACAGAGAAATTTACATCTGAACAGAATAGCTTTTGATAGATTTAACTCTAGCCATGGCTCTCTTGCCGTGGGTAATTATTTTTAGACCATTTTAAAGGGGGAAATTATGTTTATAAAAGCAATCCATATTTATTGTAGAATATTTGAAAGGTACAGAAAATGATACAGACAAAAATGAAAATTATCCTATCATGCTGCCAGTCAGAGATAACCACTGTAACTGTTTTGGTATGTTTTTATCCATCTGTTTTTCCTACACATACAAGTAAAAGAAAAAAAATACGAGTTTTTACCCTTAAATATTTTTCAAAAACTAGATTTTAAATGGCTGCAGGAGTGCTCTGCTGTGTAGGTACATCATAATTTATTTAATCCCCATCATTTTAAATAATATTATGGTAATACATGATAATTATTATGATGAAAAGACTTTAAGGTCAGTCATCCCATGTCAGCCTCCCCCACCTTTCCAGCATTACCTGCTGGGCCTGCCCATGGCGGTGGCACTCAGCTTTTTGTTTAGATTTGTTTTCCCTTGACTTCCGTCTCATTTCATCAAATTGAGCTTAGGTTTGATTTTTGTGATGATTAGAGGCTTTTGATAGTAAAGGCCACAGATCGCAGTAGTTGCTATGCTAAATTATTACAAAGATTGTCGTGCTCTGTGGCATGTGAGTATATTTGAATCTCTATTATGTTTTTGGATAAAAATCATCAGTTTCATTAGGGGATTTTTCTCTCCTATCCCTAGTAGAAAAATAGATCTTTTTCTGTGGGGTTTATTTTCTACATAAATGTTTTTGTAGGGGAATATAGTTTCACAAATCAATGTTTTCCTGTATGATAATTTCTCTGTGTATTCATACGATAATCCTAATCACTTTTATTTTCACTCTTTAATTTTTGATCAAGACTACTAAAATGGTTATATAAAGTGAACTGGTAAGGAATTGGAAAATATTTTAGGACTTTGAGAGGTTTTGTGGAGGAGGAGGGGGTGCGGTGAGGGTGTGTGGAGTGACAGAGCTTGTGCCCCTGCAGCTGGTGAGGGAGTGCAAAGAGGTGCTCAAGGGCGGCCTGCTGATGAAGCAGTACTACCAATTCATGCTGCACGAGGTGCTGGACCGCCTGGACAAGACCGACTGCAACATCGACGCCTTCGAGGAGGACCTGCACAAAATGCTGATGGTGAGGCCCGGGGGCAGGGGAGGGTGCTGGAGCGTGCGTGCCCGTCTCTGTGTGTGTGAGAGAGCGAGCAAGCGAGCAAGCGCGGGAAGGGGGACGGCAGTCTTCAGCCTGACTTTTTCATCTAGTATTGGATTAAATTTGTTTCTCCCAAATCCACATTTTAACAAATCCGCAATGGTTTTGTGTTAGAATTTTTGACAAAGCTTACCCTAGTTCATTGTTTAACTCTAAGACTCTTCATCTTATAGCAGAATGGCCCAGAAATGGAACCATAGTCCAGTCCTATTTTATCCAGCCGTCTGGCATCAGCCATTTCTGTATCGCGTGCCCGCGCTCGGGCTGGGAAGGCAGGAGTGGACAGTAAGAGGCTCCTCTTCTGCTGGGACCAGGGCGGAATTCTGCTGAGGTGCAGGGACGACTTGGGGACAGGTCCTCTGAACTAGCCTGGGGACACGTGGGAGCTCTTACCCTGAGTCAAGAGTTAGCTGAGGAACCACGCACATCCAAGGAATTGTAAATACTGTGATTTGGCAGGAGCAGACTTACTTTGATTTCTTCCCAAGAGGAGCTCCCCAGGCTTCTCACACCACAGGTGTTGTGCTTACTGGTGCTTTCTAACCTCTGTCCTTTTGCTCCTATTATTCCCTCCTGGTAGACATGTCCCTTTTCCTTATCCACTCATTTAAGACTTACTTGCAAGTTTTACTTTTCTCTAGAAAGCCCTATCTGACAACTTCAACCTTTAACGTGCATTTACCTGTACCTCCTCTGCACCGTCTCAGCAGTTACGATCGGCGCCGTGCCCTTGCGGACTCAGTGATCTGCTGCTCTGCTCTCGGCGTTCCCCGACTAGCCCGAAAGCTTCGTAAGCCAGGGGCTATGGCTTGAAGTGGTCTGGTCTTCCATACTTTCTGGTGGGGTATTAGTGTATAACGGACACAGGTTGGATTCATTAGAGTGTATGCACAGATGATTCTGTCATGTGGCAAGTCAGTGAAACAATATAAAAATGACCATGCATATGGGTATATTGTTCTGTAATGTTTTTAAGACATGTTTTGTGGGACATCTCGCTGTATCTTGCCTCGGGATGGCTGCAGCACCTCCAGATACCACCCCCACTTTCTAGGCTAGAAGAAAGGAAAAGGGAAAAAAGGGAAAAAGTATCCTTGCCAGCTCAGTCCAGAGCAGCGAAGCTCTCCTGGAAGCCACAGCCGACAGATTTTCACTGTGTCATATGGCCAAACCTGTTGCCTGCCTCTTGACTGTCGTGGAGGCTGGGGCTGCAAGTATTTAGCTTTCCAGCCTCTATCGTAGAAGGATAGAAAGAAGAATGGTACGAAGGGGACTTATAATATCTGGCATATCGCAAGAAATAGTTTTGAGTTTGAAATTATTTCCTAATTATTTCGGGAGCATGCATAAAAGACCAGAGTGTGTAAAATGTGGCTACATTCTGAAATACTATATATTTCTTAGGTCAGAAAAGTTGTTACCATTGAAAAGTCATGGTTAAAAAGCAAAAGCAAATTATTTTCTCTCTCTCTCTCTCTGGATGGTTAAAGCAGGAGCTTAAAAAGCCAAAAAGTGCTTTGCTTTCCAAACTGTCTTTGGTGGTTTTACAAAGGCACGCACAGCACCCTTTAGCGTACAGGCACTGGGGCAGGAAGGAAGAGAATGAGGCAGGTGAACCGTGTCCTCCAGGTCAGTCAGCTTCGGTGTCCTTGGTGTTCCTGTGGGCCATCTGAAGTGGAGGGCAAGTAAGTTACTCCTTAGAGCTACAAGTACTTAGGATTTAGTCTTGGTTTTGCTACGAGTGATCCATGTGGGGCCAGATCTCCCTTAGTTTCATCTCTGTAATTTCGCAGATGAAGAGCTAGAAATTACCAGTGATTTTTAAAATTGTGCCTCAAAGTATGCTCAATGGCTAATGGCAGAGGCATGTTTTGAAAACTGGGGGAATGCAAACAAAATCGGTGTTTTTGTTAGGAAGGAGGGAGAGATTGGCCTTTGAATGGTCAGTCACATTATGTGTACCACAACACCCTTCTCAGGAACCTCACCAAAAATCAGCGAAAAGAAGGAAGAGTAAAGAACGAAATTCCATGTTCAGTAAAGGAGGAAATTGACTACACTGCTCTCCTCTCCTTGCTTCCAGAAAACTGTTACAATCACTTACCTTGAAATTTGGGCTAAAATGAGGGTGGGCACAAGCTCTAAGTATCTCCTACCCAGCCAGTGCTTCATTAGAGCTGGGATATCTGGGGTGTGAACGGTCAGGAGAGAAGCAGGAGGAGTCCCTGTAGAGGACTTGTCAGCGGCAGATCTGCAAGACAGGGGAGCAGAAGTGGAGACAACTCTGCTGTCCGAGTGTGTCCTGCCGGCTGAGGAAGGCCGCCGAATGCGAGCTTCGCGGGGTGAGGGGGAGCCGTGGTCAGCAGGTCCTGATGCAGAATCTCTGTGACTTGGGGGCTTTACTCTGTGTTACATCATCATCCTGACTAGGGAAACCTAAGCACGTACGTGTGCAGGTGCAGGGACGTGACTTGGTGAGCGTTTGCTTGAGGCAACAAATCACTTTGAAGCTATCAGCTGTCTTAGCTCATTTCTCTGGCCCTGGCCTTAGAAATAACCAAAACAGTAAACTAGATAGAGATGTAGGAACATGTGATCGATTTAAGGAAACCACATAAAAAGAATTTAAGAGGGATGAAAGTATGAAACTGATGAACAAGATGTGGCAGTTGTGGAAGAGGGAGGGGCCGAGAAGCAGGAGGGAGGGAAGCAAGAGGGAGGGCCGAGACATGCACAGCTGGGGTTCCCGCTGAGGCCTGGTTCTTGCAGTGGGGTTCATAGTGAAGACTGTGGGTCCAGGGAGAGTTTTTAAATTGAAGTTACTAGAGACCATTTGAAAGCCTTTGGGACTGATTTTGTTAAGGGAAAGAGATGGACAGAATTATATGCATATCAGAGAAGAGGGAAATCGATAGTGCGAGGTTCCTCAGATGCCATGAGGAGGTGGGTCTCCAAATACAGGTGTAAGCTTCACTTGGCCACCGCTAGGAAGGGGAGGACGGCATGTCACATGTGGGTGTGCATTTTTGGTATTGAGAAGATGAGGGGTTTTATATCTAATGCCTTTTTTTCTTTGCTAGGAGGGATGAGATGTGTGAGGGTGGGCATTGGCCATTTGACAAAATGGCGGAGTTTCAGACTGTGCTTGTAGGGAGAAGGAGAATGGCTTGGGTGGAGATACGAATATTACCAGACCGTACACCATGTGGTTGGGACGACATACAGAGCAGTGGCTCCTCCCGGTCCCCTGACACTCGTGGCCCTCAGCTTCCTGAGTGCGGGCATGGGGCGCGGGCTCGTCAGGCTCATCATGCTTTGGGGTTTCGCAGGCAGGTGAGCTGAAAAGGAAGGGAGAGGTGGCAGGGTGTGGGGTGGTGACCGCAGTGGCATGGGGAGCGTGACCGTGTTGGCTCTAAGCTGAATAAGGAGGAAAGGGGGCGGAACAAGGGGGAGTGAGCTGGAGAGAGAAGAGAAAACGGTGCACTGGAGTTCGGGTAAGGATTAAATAAGAGAACAGTCACAGGGGTGCTAGTTGAACAGAAAACTGGATGGAGGGGAGGAGGTTTTAGAATCAGCCTATTTGGATTGATGATTTGAGGCCTAGAGATGATTCCGTAATGATAAGATCTGGGGTGAAGCACAGTGTGGTAGCTGAGCCTGGGGCGGAGGGAAGACGATGTCAGATGTCGGAGTGTGTGACGAAGGATGACGGGCAGTTGGAAATCAGTAGGTGACACTATGAAGAAAGGGTTCGATGGTGTATCTGATGACTCAAATCTTAAAGGGGCATGTGTTTCTTTTTTGTTTTGGTTTTAAATAAGACCGTAAGAGCAGTGGTTTGAAAGGCTCAGTGATGCACAGGACGATGCAAACTGTTTGCAGCCCGTGAAGTCCGGGGTCATACAGGCGCCCCGTGGCAGGGCTGTATGAGAGAAGGGCCACCCTCAGGAGACAGCCAGATTTAAGGGAGAGGAAGCAGCACTCCGAGAAGCCAGAGGACGGTCCTGGTCTCATATTTAAGAGATTTATTTCATTTGGTAAAGATGGCAAAACTGTAGGTTCCACATACTCGGACACTGGTGTTCATAAGGGACCCGGACTGCAGATTCCCACCACACAGCCTGGCTGCTGGAGGCCCAGAAGCATCCAAAGACACAACAGAAGACAGTTTTCTTGAAATACAGACCTGCAGTTTGCCTACTGAAAATTAGTACTGGATTTCAGAAAGTATTCATTCCAGCAAACCCTGAGACGTAGCCTGGGGAGGTAACTGAGATCTGAGACTAAATACAGAATCCTGTGAACCTCCGAGCAGAGAAAAAAGCAAGGCAGCTCCAGGTGTGAGGGGAGTGGGGACAGCGGGAGATGGGGCCAGCGTCAGGGCTCTTCGTTTGAACAACATGCAGCGTTCGAAAGTGGTGGAGGAGTAATGCCTTCAACGTCCCGGGGCAGAGAATGTGTAACTCAGGTATTTCATACTCATTCGAGTTGTCCTTTTGGTAAAAGAATCCATAGGCAGTGAGGGTTTGTAATCTAGCAGTTGGGACCCTATCTTGAGAAAAGCTGATGGATAGTGAAACCCTCTAGTAAGCAGCAGATACATCAAAATAAGGAGTTAGGAATGGGAAGGCTGTTGTTGTAGGACTTGTGGTGGACATAAACCCCACTTCAGAAAAACTGGGTATTTTGATTAGAAATCATAATTTATATGTCATAAATCTTGAAAAAAACTGTGTCATAGAAATCTGGGTGTCAGGAATGGATGGTGGGGAAAAGTGTGTTCATTCCCTCTCAACACGGAAGATATTGTCTGAAGTTAAAATAAGCAGTTAGACAAGTAAGAATCCCAACTTCTTAAAGGAATAATGTTCACAATATATTAATAATGAACATTTCTGGGTGCTATTATTTTGATTCTTTTTTTACTTCTGTGTACATGGTGAACATTTTATTTTGTTGGTAATTTAAAGAGATTGTAAATAATGTGTTAAGTTGCCGGGGAGTTGAGTTGTGCAGTTTAAGAGACATTTCCATTTGGACAGCAGTCCTGTGATGAAGATCTTGCTTCTCTCTGTGCTGTGTACTCAGGGTTCCCCTCCACCTGGCCCTTCTAATTTGTAGCTTCCAGGTTAACAGAGGTGAAAGCTGAGAGCTGCTGAGTTCCATTCTCAAATATCTCCCTTTATGTTTTTGTATTTTAAGGTGTATTTTGATTACATGAGAAGCTGGATCCAAATGCTGCAGCAGTTACCTCAAGCATCCCATAGTCTAAAAAACCTATTAGAAGAAGAATGGAATTTCACCAAAGAAATAACCCATTACATCCGGGGAGGAGAAGCACAGGCTGGGAAACTTTTCTGGTAGGAACCCTTGTGCTCCTGAGTGCACCTGCTGGCCCGTTTGCCTGTTCAGTTATGTGCACATGACAACCAGTCCTGTGTGTGTGTGTGTGCGCCTCTCCCCCAGGTTTTGGGGTCCTTTGAGCGAGGGTGCTCAGTAGGGGGGGTGGGTTGCCCTGTGGGGACATTTGGCAATGTCTGGAAACAGTTTTGATTGTGATGACTGGGAGGTCCGACTGATTAGAGGACAAGGACACAGCTAAACATCATGCAATGCACAGGACAGCGCCCCAAACCAAACATTATCCACCCAAAATGTCAGTTTGGAAGTTGAGAAACCCTGCCTTAGTGTCAACCCTCTTAGGCCTCCAAAGAGTAGAACAGGCCTGTAGTCTCAGTGTGGGGACATGGGGAACCCAAGGTGTGCATTTCCCGAGATTGTTTTCGTGTGTTCTGCTAATCATGGAATCTCCTTATGAGGCACAGGTTAGAAACGTAAACAGAGGAAAACCCTGAGGGAGGGGAGTGTGGTCACTGGTGTGTGTTTGGAAATGGCCGTCTCTTACTGGGGAGCTGAACGCTGATGGTGGGGTGCCCCTCCCCGCCGCCTGACCCCTCGGCTGTCGTCGGTGGTTGCTGCCTCATCTGCCAGTGTAGTTCTGTCTCCTTTCTGTGCATTCCTCGCACCTGGCCTGGAGCAGCTTTCCCTCCCTCGTGTGTATTCTCCAGGGCCTCTGCTCGCCTGGCTCTTTTCCAGCTGCAGAGGCGCATTGTCGTCGACTCCGCCATCTCTGTCCCCTGCTCAGGACCTAGGCTCCCCCTTCTGCCCTAACCACCCATCTTCTTCACGTCCTCGTCGCGTCCTCTCCGCCTGTGTTTCCAGTGAGCTGTGAGCTTGCTCTTTCCCAGACCTCTCCAGCCCTTCAGGCCCTGACTCCCCATGCATCTGCCTTTCCATTTCAGCATCTCGCCTTCTCTCAATCTCCTGTCGTTCGGCTTGGCCTGCCGTTTATTCTGTTAGCACTTTCTGTCTCCAGGCTGGCCCGCCTGCAGAAGAGATTGTTTTAAAGGTCACTGTTCATTTGCGCTACAAATTCAAGTGATGGGATTTCACCGCATCCCCTTTTCCTCCTGTCAGTCTCCTTGTTTCTGTCTGTTGCTCGTCCTTCAGGTCGAGCGGTGGGGGCTCTGGCCTTGGCCTGCACCAGCCTTGCTCTGAGCAGCTCCCGAGCTTTCCACGCCCCGCTGAGGGACTGGCCCCTGGTGCGGCTCTCGCTCGGCCGAGCTGAGCACAGCACCCGTCTCCTTCACATGCTGTTCCACCCAGGCTCCATCAGTCTCCCAGTGATCCCTAATTGCTTTCTTTGTCTCACACACTACCTCTGATCCTTCGGGAAAGATCCAGAATTTGACCCCTATGCACCACTTCCCGTTGCCGCTCTTCCCAGGCTGTTACTTCTCACATGACTGCAGGCGCTCTCCAGGAGTCTCTGCTCAGCTCTTCGTCCCTTTGGTCTGTTCTCAACACCACAGCCAGTGACCTCGTTCAGATGCACCTCAGACCATTTTTTCCTCTGTTCCAAATACTCCACAGCTTCCCTGCTTCCTCAGTGAAACCCAGAGCTCCTGAACATGGCCCCTCAGGCCGGGCACAGTCTGACTTGTCACTAAACCTCTGTGCTCTTCCCCTCCCTGGCTCTCCTGGACATGCTGCACAGCTGCAGTGGCCCTTGATTGTGTCCCCAGGCGGGGCACGCTCCTGCCTCGGGTCCTTTGCACTTGGTGGTCCCTCTGTTAGACTGCTCTTCCCCAGTTACTTTCATGACCCCTTTTGCACTCCCTTTAGGTCTTTGTCTTAATGTCATCTTCCCCATATTTAACATGGAAATTCCTACTCACGAGCACTTCTGAGTTCCCTTTCCTGTTTTATTTCTCTCCATAGCACTTAACAATATCTGAACTATATCTTTTCCTTTTTTATTTCTTGTTTTTTCCTCTATTCACTGGAGGGATTTTTATCTGTTCTGCTCCCTGCTGCTTAGTACATAACCAATACTCAGTATTTGTGGAGTAAACCCTTCATGGATATCCTTGTACACTATTGTTCTTGAAAATGGGTTTGTAATCAGGTCACTTTCCCACTCAGTTACTTTTAAAGCCTGGCCTCTTCGCCCACCGGACGGAGGTCAGGCAGTTAGCATGACACGCAAGGCCTTCCACCGCGTGGCCCCAGCGTACTTTCTCGGTCTTATTCCACCACCTCTCTGCTCCTTTCACATTGTGCAATTTCTTTTCACAACCAGGCCTCTTGCTTAACACATCTTCATGCCTTTTGATCATATTCATTGTTCTTCCTGGACTTTCCTTCCCCTCCTCCATTCCCTTCCTGCCAGAGCCTCTCTTCCCATTGCTGATATCTGGGTTCCTTTCTGCATTGCCTGCAGGCCCAGTGCAGCCAGCCCTTTGGCTGGGTTTGGTCTCTCTCCTCTGACGAGTCCTCCAACACCGTTGTTGTGCTTACCTGCTCTCTTTGACTAGCTAGAAGCTCCTTTCCTTCAGTGAAGAGGTCAGTAAGCTGCTGCCGAATCTTTACTACACTCATTTAGATTTGTTTTGTACACTCGGGTTTACATTTTAACCCTAGCATTTAGATTGTGTACTCAACGAGAAGCATCGGCCGTAGGGAACGTTTCATGGATGATGAAAAGCTAATTGTGAGGGAAATTTGTAAAAACAGTTGCATTTAAGAAATTCACTCTGTTTTCTTCTTCCATCATTTAGTTTATTAAGCTTTTAAAAACAGCTTGTCTTAGATATATATTTGGGGCCATTTTATACCATTTTGGACATTTAAGATGAAAATTACACTTATATGATAATTACATAGCTGCTCTGAATATAATTTAAGGTTTTAAGGTCTATGATAAAACCATGGAAATAGAACAAAGATAGATACTTGCCCGTATATGGGAGAGTTCCTCTTTTTCACATTCATGATTTTATAGTAAAGAAAAATTCTCACTGTTGTTGATTTTCAAACTATTAAAACAGTAGATGACCCTTTCAGTGTCTTATTCAAGAATTAGAATGAGTGAGGACAGTTTTTCTTCCCTGGTTTACTTTCATGTTCTTGTTCCCTAGTGACATCGCGGGGATGCTACTGAAGTCGACTGGAAGTTTTTTAGAGTTCGGCTTGCAGGAGAGCTGTGCAGAGTTCTGGACCAGCGCTGACGACAGCAATGCCTCAGATGAAATCAGGTGCGGCCCCACTCCTTTCCTTCCCATTCCTTACTTCACAGAGTTCTGCTTGTGGCGATGAGTCTAGAATGGGCCCTGTTCAAACCCACCCACGTTGGACCTTAGTAGAGGTCTACCATAGTAGACCTAAAGACTTCTATTTATTACTGTCTTATCTTTTCGTGTGCTTGCTTAGGATTTTCTGTGAAATTTTCTTGGAAGGTGAACTTAGAATTTAGTTAGCCTAATGAAAATAGTGTCTTTAGAGAAAGGGAGAGAGAGTGTAAGTTGACTAAAAATGAGTAGAGAGAATTCATCCCTGTGTCCTAGAATGTGTCTAATTAAATAATTATGTTTCTGTCTCCCCCCCACCTCCGTAGCAGTCCATTAATACATTTAATTGACACTTGGCACATTGTTATCGTTTTTATGTATGGCTTATTCCTTCTGTTCAACTTTAAGCTTGAATACGTGAAACAATGGCTTACGCATCTATTGCATTTCCTCTACTTCCGTGAGATAGTATTCAGGTTGGACCAGGTTAAATTGCTGTTTTTGTGGCAATATCAGCCATACAGCTATTTTGTGGCCAATTACGAGCAATATCATATGATTCAACCTTAGGAAATGCTCAGGGGGAGCTGACTTCTCTAGAGCTGAAATGTTTTCTCTCACCATCCAAAATTTGATGAGAAACACATTTTGGGTTTCAGAACACCTGAGATATCATCGTGCCAGGGTTAAAGCAAGATGTATCCACACAGATTCTTACCTGGGACAGTGCTGAATAGCCGAGAGTCAGAATGAGTCAGTTTGTAGAAGGTCCTGCAGTTCTGAGAGCCAACGCGGTGAATTCCGGATAAGCAGGGAGAATTGGAGATCTAAGATGGGGAACTGGAGAATGACCCTGATGATGCTCTGGTTGTTTGCTAGCGGTGGGTCTAAGCGGTGGGCTCGTGGGCAGTGTGATGGGGCTGGCTCCTCCTGGCCCCAGTGAGCCGAGGGGCAACCGCACACATCTCTTCTCTAGTCAGCGCTCAGTGCTGTCACACTGGGGACCTGCGGGCAGCGATGATGCGAGTATTTACACCACAGAAATCTCCAAACACCACATAAGGCAGTTCTTTGAGGGGAGCCAGTTGGTAAACAGTCAACAGCCCACCACTGCACGGATATATTCCTTTTTAGTAAAATCCTGAGCTGGGAGTCAGTGTAAGAACTTTATCTCAAACTCCAAGAAGTTATTATGGGGAAATCTTTAGAAAATCAAGCTTACTGTTATTTGAAGGTTATTGTATGTGCCTTATTTATTTGAAGAATACAAGCACTTTCTGGAAAACCACAAGAGAGCAAGCTTCTGAGTATTTCAAGTACATTCTCCATAATTGCTTGTTCCCATTTATCCAATTTGCTTCATCTTTATTGCTGTTTATTTCTTGATGTACTCTAATGTACTCTAACTGGATTTCAATCAACTTGGCAGGAGATCTGTTATAGAGATTAGTCGAGCACTGAAGGAACTCTTTCACGAAGCTAGAGAAAGAGCCTCCAAGGCACTTGGATTTGCTAAAATGTTGAGAAAGGTGAGTTATCAATCCCAGTTGATTTTTTAAAGTTTTTATTTTACCTTATTTTTTTTAAAAGCTAACCCTAAAGAAGTTTCTTTGTAACTGTGATCCTAGGACCTGGAAATAGCAGCAGAGTTCATACTTTCAGCCCCAGTTAGAGACCTTCTGGATGTTCTGAAATCAAAACAGTATGTTAAGGTAAATATTAAAGATGGTGTAATTGGAATATTTTGCCTTTCCTGTTTTTCTCTTCTCTTCGTGGTCCAGATAGTAAATATTTTAGGCTTTGCTGGCTATATATTGATCCCAGTAATAAGACTTTCTCATAATTTCTCAATGAAATAAGCAGAAAAACAAAGTTTTTCATACTAACTTGCTTTTAGAATGCAGATAAAATAACCAAATATTTATTCATACTATTTATTAAAATTAGTTACACATGTATTTAAAATAATGTATCTAAAATAGTAATGTAAAATAATAAAATAATAATTGATTTTTTTGAAGATTTTATTCATTTGAGAGGGAGGGAGAGTGTGCACATGTGCACCTGGGTGGGGGAGGGGTAGAGGGAGAAGGAGAAGCAGGGAGCCGCTGCGGGGCTCCATCCCAGGAGCCCGGGATCATGACCTGGGCTGAAGGCAGACGCTTAACCACTGAGCCCTCCAGGCGCCCCTAATCATTAATTTTTAAGTCGTCATTTTGTTTTTACCCTCACATTTTCTGAAACAGTTCAGATTTTTTACAGGAACTTTGGCCATCAGTGCCCGACTCGTCACTGGAGCCCCTTTTGGAGTCCTCATCTTTACTACCATTTAAGTTGTTTGAGACTTAGTACTTATAGATTCTGTGTATGATATTGTTACTGGAAATTTTATCCCAGGCCCACAGTTTTATCCCACCTGCAGTTGTTTGTGATTTGCACAACAGTATCACATATGTGTTCCTTATTAAAATGATCTTTAAAAGGCTTCTTATGATGCCCCCACCAAGAATGATTAGTGAATCTGTATTAACATTTTTTGCCTTTTTACCAAGTCAGGTGACTTTCTGTAAGCATCACAAAGTAGCATCAGTTGAGGTTGTTTCAGGCTGCAGTTCCTCCCCTAAAGGGTGTTTTCTTGCTTCTTGAAAATAAAGCAGCTGGAGGATGCCCAGTGAGTGGAGAAGCCTTCCCAGGCCTCCAGCACAGCACTCCCGTGCCCCTCCGCATCCTCCCCCAGTCACATGGGACTGGGCCCCTTGCAATGCCCTCAGTGCTGGCCTTCCCCACACCTACTTGTCTTTTTCTAGTTTTATGTATTTTAAATAAATTTTTGTAACATGTGACATTCCCTAATCTCAGACTTTGGATCGTTTCTTCTGCAGGTACAGATTCCTGGCTTAGAAAACTTGCAAGTGTTTGTTCCAGACACTCTTGCTGCGGAGAAGAGCATTATTTTGCAGCTACTCAATGCAGCCGCGGGAAAGGACTGCTCCAAAGAGTCAGATGATGTCCTGATTGACGCCTATCTCCTGCTAACCAAGCACAGCGATCGCGCTCGGGACTCGGAAGATAGCTGGGCCACGTGGGAGGCACAGCCCGTCAAAATTGTGCCTCAGGCCGAGACTGTTGATACCCTGAGAAGCATGCAGGTGTGTGTCACTCCCAGGTCCCATGTCCACTATTCCCACCCCTACCTTGAAGCAGTATTATTTACTTAAAATATTTTTAGGAAAAATAAATTATTAGCAGCTTCTGAATGATTGCTTTAACCGCCATAGTCGTCTCAACTGTAGACTTCCCCAAAATATGCCTCGCTGTTTTAAAAATTTTGTATCACAAGTTGTACTAAAATATTCCTTCAAATTCTGTAAGTATGTTAAATTATCCTGGAATATTTGAAATATTTATATCTTAGTTCAGTTGTGATCTGTATGCTCATGATCTAAAAGGAATTATCTCCCTCATTTAATTTGTAATTCAGAAATTCTACTTCTTCAGGTACTCTGGTTTACTTGCTGTTAGTTAACATTTTTGTAGTAGAGGCTATTACCTACTCACCCAGCAGGGATCCCGTGATGATTTGTATAACTCAATTAAAACCCGTAAGAAGCCTCTTCACGTTCTCTTTGTTGACATCAGGACAGTGGTGGTGAATGCTCGCATGCACCTCAGACTCAGCCTGGCCAGCATTGAACGCACTGGCTTACTGTGCTCTTGAGTCCACACGATCTGCTCTTCCGCTCATGTTCCCTGTCTCAGCAAGTGGTGCTCTGGCCACTCAGTTGTTGAAACCAGAATGTGACAGTTAATATAAACTCATCCTTTTACCCTTCCAGTTCGTTCGCAGCCCTAACACACCCGGAGCATTTCCAGTCAATGACACTTTGTCTGCAGCCCAGAGGCCCTGCCGTGGTCAGACTTTGTCATCTGGCTCCTGGCCTAGTGCATTGTCTCAATTTTAGTTTCCCTGCTTCTAACCTCACCTTCCCTCCTCCAGGTCTGTGTGTGTGTTTGTTTGGGTGCTTTGAGAATGATCATTATAATATGTAACTCTGGTCATATCACACACACTTCTATGCAAAATACTGCAGTGACTCTGTCACTTAAAAAGATACTAAATTCTCAATTTTGTCTGTTTCATGGAAGGCCACTCCTCTCACCTTGTTTTATTCCAGCGTTTTCCAGCCTCACAGACTGCTCATATACACACACATGCATACACACACACACACACACTCACACGCACACTGCTGTAGGAGTCTGAGTTACTTGCAGTTCTAGGATGTTTCAGAGACCCCATGCCTGCACAGTTCCATGGGATTCTTCAGCGTTGTGTGGAAGACCTCAGACAGTAGCGCCCACTGCGGTGTGTGGCTCCCGTGGCAGGGAGTAGCTCTGCTTGAAAACTGCTTTCTGATCTGGGGCTTACTGGCCTGGTGGCCCTGACGAGTTTGCCATTGTTTTCGGACTAGGGGTTGACCTAGAATGGGAAACGGTGAGTGGGTCTGTTTTTAAGCCCTGTGCTTGATTCTCCTCCCAGGTGGATCATCTTTTATTAGTGGTCATGCAGTCTGCGCATCTCACCAGCCAGAGAAAAGCTTTCCAGCAGTCCATCGAGGGACTCATGACTCTCCGCCAGGAGCAGACGTCCAGTCAGCCGGTCATCGCCAGAGCTTTGCAGCAGCTAAAGGTACGTCACCGCCACCTCCGCCTGAGCCCCTTGATTTGTGTGTGGAGGTGACACTCTGGAGGCATCTGTGTGCGACAGTGTCATCTCACCCGAGGGACCTGAAGTCTTACGTGGTCCTTACTGTTCTCCCTCTTCCCGGTTCCCATTGTCCCATGTCTTCACTAAAACCTCCCAGATCTTTCTTGGAACCATAGAATGTTGGAATTGGAAGGGATAGAAATTTGACCAGTTATGTGACTTCTCAATGGCCACATGGTTGGTTAGTAGCCAAGTTGATACTGGAATTTAGGTCTCTTCACTCCTAATCCAGGTTTCTTTCTTCTTTAGCAATTACGAGTATTTGCTAGAGGTACTCCAAATCAGTAATGTGTAACCTAAAAGAAGATTTATTTCTTCTTTTATTTAACTGATAATTCAGCCAAATTAAATGCAGTAGAGAAAGCCGGCTGTAGACAGGCATTAGGCCTTCGGAGTTCAGGTCAAGCCAGAGCCTCACCTTCTTTTCTCATTATTTCCTGTTTTCACCACCTCTACCTTGTCTTCCGTTCATCAGTCTTGGTCTGATCAATGCTTTTCCACGGGCCATCAGTTATGCCTTCTTCGTCACATTAAGGCTTGACTTCTTGAAGAAGAAGCACTTCTTGAAACTATAAGTAGTTTGATAAGCATTTGTTTCTTCCTGTCAGTCTGACTTGTCTCATTCACCTAGAAACACGTTCTCTCATCGATTGCCATCCCACTCGAATGCCAGTGCAGGGCACTTTTTCTTTTCTTTTAGTTTGAGCCAATGAACTCTGGAGAGTGCAAAATTATATAAGATAGTGATAATTCTTGAGTGTAAGGAATTCTTGAGCGTCTCTCCTCCTGAGCAGGGAGGCATTGGATCCTCCTGGTCGCATCTGGAGTTGCCACAATGGAGGCATTTCAGCTTGGAGGATTTCAAAAGATACAAACTGGGAAGGAACATTTGGGCATCAGTGTCCCTGGGTCAGGGTACTGGGAATGCTCGCTGAATATCAAATAGTCTGATTTGGCTAGATCTTGGTGTGTACAGTGGAAAGTTGTGGGAGATAAGGCTGGTAAAATCAGGTGGGCAAAAATCAGGCTATTGAGAGGTTTTGGATTTTATCTTTTCTAAGTCTCAGAGAGTAGTAGTTGAATATTTAGGAAGAATATTTTGGAAAAGTCTGTAGGGGGATAGCCCAATGGAGACCATATGTACATACGTGTGTGTTGAAGGGTGAGAGGAAGGGGTCCGATTTGGAGTGATTGTAGTCCTGCTTAGGGAAACAAGAGAGCATGAACTAGGACAAGGTTTTCCAACCTCTGCAATATTGACGTGTTGGGTCAATAATTCTTTGTTTTGGGGAGTTGTCCTGTTTTGTAGGATGTTTAGCAGCATCTCTGATCTCTACACACTAGATGCCAATAGATTTCACACCCTATCTCCACAAGTTTTGACAACCAAAAGAGGCATTGCCCTTGGGTAATGTCCCCTTGGGTAAAATGCCCCCTTGGGTAAAATCGACCCTGACTGACACCCCAACTGAGAACCCCTGAACTAGGGAGTGTCAGGGAGATAACGAAGGACGATACAGACTTCCTGTTGGATTGAAATCCTGTTCGATTGAAGTCATACTTTAGCAACTGCCAAGGGGGAAAAAGCAGCTGGTGGTTGATATGCAAAATATTAAAGATGAAAGCATCTTATAGGAATTAGGCATTATCATTTTAAATGGATTTTTTCCCTCTTGTATTTCATAAGATGTTAAAGAATACCTAATACAGATAAAAACAAACTAAATAAATAAATAAATAACACATTCCTTTATTTTTGAATGACCAAAATAAATATGGCCAAAATGTATTGCAATGATTAGTATCTGTGATGATGAAAGAAATCTTCCTCTAAAATACAGTTAAGTATTAGGTGATTTGCTTTGTTTGGATTAATTATGGTTTGGGACTCTTTAGAATGATGCACTAGAGCTTTGCAACAGAATAAGTGATGCCATTGACCGAGTGGACCACATGTTCACTTCAGAATTTGATGCTGAAGTTGATGAATCTGAGTCTGTCACGTTACAGCAGTACTACCGAGAAGCAATGATTCAGGGCTACAACTTTGGGTTCGAGGTAGGTACAAAAGAAGAGGAAAAGCACAGTGTAACCTCACAGTTGCTCTCTAACTTACCTACCAAAAGTATGAGGAATCTTGTACAGCAAATCAAGAATGTCATCTTACCCACTGCAGGGTATCAGAAATGTTGGTTTCCTTTTAAATTGTCAGATAGTTGTCCAGTTTTTATTTTGTGCTAACAGCTTTCTACTTCCATTTTAAAACCTTCTTTAAGAGATGTTTAGTATCATAAGAGTACATTTGTAATTTAAACTTATGAGTAAAACATTGGTGAAACTGCATTTTAAGACATTGCATTATCTTTAACTCTTCACACTTTTTTCTTTTTTATTATGTTCAATTAGCCAACATAGAGTACATCATTAGTTTTTGTTGTAATGTTCAACGATGAGCACTGGGTGTTATATGCAACTAATGAATCGTTGAACTCTTCATACTCTTGAAAATATCTGTTTTAATTGGATTTTGCTTTTTGTTTATAGAAAAATGGTATTTTATGAAACAGATGTGGCATTGCTAGTGTTTAGATATTTGTATAATCATTACTTTCCTCTTAATTTTGATATACACAAAATCTTCTTACAGTATCATAAAGAAGTTGTTCGTTTGATGTCTGGAGAGTTTAGACAGAAGATAGGAGACAAATATATAAGCTTTGCCCGGAAATGGATGAACTATGTCCTAACTAAATGTGAGAGTGGTCGAGGTACAAGACCCAGGTAAGGACCAAGTAGATGTATCCTAGAACTGCAAGTAACTCAGTACTCCTGCTACAGAGAGAGAGAGAGTGAATGTTGGAGCAGCCTGTGAAGCTGGAAAATGCAGGAATGAGAGGGATGTGGGAATGGTAGTATTTCATGTGTATATTTTATGTGAGATTGCTGAGCAGATGACACAAAAAGGGGCATCTTGAAGTCTTTGATGATAGGATTTTGCTTTGTTGTGTTTTTAAATGAAACTGTTAACACAGAAAACCCCATAATTTTTGGAAAACTTAAAAAGTTCCATAATGAGGGCACCTGGGTGGCTCAGTTGGTTAAGCGACTGCCTTCGGCTCAGGTCATGATCCTGGAGTCCCGGGATCGAGTCCCACGTCGGGCTCCCTGCTCAGCAGGGAGTCTGCTTCTCTCTCTGACCCTCCCCCCTCTCATGCTCTCTCTCTATCTCATTCTCTCTCTCAAATAAATAAATAAAATCTTAAAAAAAAAAAAAGTTCCATAATGAGTTAACTTTAGGGGAGCTCACATTCTCCCTGGACACGTCTTCCTGATTGCTAATTTTTTTCCCTCCCTCATGCAATTTAAGCCTTTTATGAATGTAAATGGAAACAATTTGGTAACCAGTTCCTTTATTAAGAAGCTGTTTGTCCTTTTTTCTCAAAACATGCTATAAATTTATTCAACCCCAGGCATTTACATAAAGACAAAAATTGTGTTTTTTTCTTAGATGATAATTTTCCAGTCAGATTACTTTTCAGTATTGTATAGGCTAAAACTGCTACAGCGTTTTCTTGGTTTTGTGATTATTGAACTTCCTCATGTAACAGGTGGGCAACCCAAGGTTTTGACTTTCTACAAGCCATTGAACCTGCCTTCATTTCAGCTTTGCCAGAAGATGACTTCTTGGTATGGAATATTCTAGAGTTTTGTTTTGTTTTTTAATTAAAGAAATAAGTTGATCACTGTTCCTGATTTTGTGTTTTTTTATAGTTGTTCTTAAATATTTTTTTCATATTGTAATGATAATGCTGAAAGTTAAAGCACTCATAACAACGTAAGTTGTTAACTTACGTTGATGTAAGATATTCCATGTTCTTTTGTTTTTATAACAATATTGTTCAACCGACTAAGTCAGTGGATATCTATGAAGCCTGGTACTTCTAAAATATTTGTCAGTTTCAAATTTTATAAAGTGCTGACTTAATAGTTACTGCTTTTTAGCAGTTTAATGAAGAACAAGGATTAGCTGTTTCACTTCAGCATGCGTCATTTGAGAGCATGCCAAATGTTAAATATTACCACTGTTATTCCAGTACATTCCATCAGCTCAAAAAGATGATGTTCAACATGTGAATTCAATCATGTTAGCCTCCGAATAGTAGAGATGATTGTAGGAGAAGCTCCTTGCTTGTGCACATCATTGCCTTATGGGGAGTTGAATGCTAATTTGCTTTTATTTATAAAAATTGAATGGCATATATTATTATTTTAAATTATGTGCAGTTTGTGTTTAATTTGTTTGTATCTGTTGTCTTTTAAATGAACTTTGAAAGTATTTACTAAGGATAGCATAGCATATTTCTTTTAAATACACTGAAAGCTTAATTTGTGCTACTTATATCATTGAGAGAATGTACATTCTTTTCTTGTCCTTTCCCATTTGCCTAGAGTCTTCAAGCCTTGATGAATGAGTGCATTGGCCATGTGATAGGAAAACCACACAGTCCTGTTACAGGTTTGTACCTTGGTAAGACGGCAGTTAGAACATTTCCCCTAGCACCTCCTGGTTTGGGCAAGTGCGTCATCTTACGGTTGCAGCCCTTCATGCTGGGTAGAGAAGTTCTTTAACAATATTGAAGAAGACGGCAGTGATAGGAATGAGGTGTGTATATGGGGAACTCCACAGTCCTAAGTCCAACAGGAAGATTAAAATGCCAGCACAGGGGGCGCCTGGGTGGCTCAGTTGGTTAAGCGACTGCCTTCGGCTCAGGTCATGATCCTGGAGTCCTGGGATCGAGTCCCGCATCGGGCTCCCTGCTCGGCAGGGAGTCTGCTTCTCCCTCTGACCCTCCTCCCTCTCATGCTCTCTGTCTCTCATTCTCTCTCTCGCAAATAAATAAAATCTTAAAAAAAAAAAAAAAA
>NC_138376.1:124376034-124441855 GCF_054177405.1 Leptonychotes weddellii
ATTACACAAAATAAAATAATTCATAAATGGTAAACTTATTTAGCAGGAACTGTATCTTAAAGGGTGCTTGCTAGCCACAGAAAATTTAGTAGACCAGGTCTTAATGCTTGGTTTCTCTGTCTTTAAAATTCACTCAGTTACTCATTTTATACCTTTTTTTCTCCCAAGGCTGTTATGAAATGGAAGTTATCATTTGCAAAACTCTTTGAACATTGTATATAATGTTACAATTTTATAGCATTCTATATTCTTATGGAACTTTTGATTAATCATATTATCCTAAAAACTTGGATTTTCTGATCTCCTAAAATATTTCACTAAGAATACATGATCTATAATTCAGTAAAAATCACTTCTTTAAAATAACTTAACTACATACGGAATCATTTTCATGGTAGCAAAATTATAACATAGAGTATGGAGAGAAATGTAGAAAATATACATGTAGAAAAATGCTACAGAGGAAAGAAAGAAAACAGTTGTACTCCCACGGTTGATGGGTAATCACTGCTGCCGTGGGGTCCCTAATTATCTGTGTGCCTCTCCCCCAGCTGCCGGTGGGTGGTTGGTTAGCAGTGCTGTCTGTAGGCGGGAGGTGCTCTTTGTCTTCGGGGCCACGTGGCTTGGTGGAAGTAGCACTGGCTGAGAGTCAGATTGCCAGACAGCCCGGTGACCCGGGGCTGCCCGGGTAACATCACTGAGCCTCCTCTGCACGTGCTCAACATCGATGCTCTTGAGGGCTGTGCATTTACATTTTGTAAGCTGTAGTGCTCTGTGCACGGCAGCAGTCTGCATCTGGCTTTGTGCTCTGTCCTTACAAGGGCAGTTAGGGAAAGGGAGAGCACACCAGCTGTCGTTCCCGCTGCCTGTCTTCCTCCCCGCTGCTCCGCACTCGGAACCACCGAGGGCAGCCTGGTGGATAGCCTTCCCTCGGTTCTGCACGCTCACGTAATTGTACAGATGCGTTCTGCCTCCTTTATGCTCCTGGCACCACGCAAGCACAGACAGGCTGCTCGTTCTATGGCGTAAAGGTTGGGCCACATTGGATACTCATCTCTTGCTCTTCTGACCCGACAGCTGTAGAAATTCCTCCCTGTCAACGGGTAGAGATCCAAGTTGTTCTCCTTAGTGGCTGCATTGTGTCCGTTAGTGGGTGTATTACAGTTCTTTGCACCCTTTCCTTGTGGACATTGGTTTTTTAATTTTATTTATTTGACAGAGAGAGCCACAAGTAGGCAGAGGGAAAAGCAGGCTCTCTGCTGAGCAGGGAGCACGACGCGGGGCTCGATCCCAGGACCCCGGGATCATGACCTGAGCCGAAGGCAGACGCTTCACCGACTGAGCCACCCAGGCGCCCCATGTTTTGTTAGTTTTTGCCCTGAGAAGCATCTCTATAGTAAATATCACTAGTGAAATTAGAGCGTCTATTTTATGTTTATTGACCGTTTGGATTTTCTTTTCAATGAAATAATCACAGTTTTGCAGCAGTTACTTATATATACTCTTTTTTAAAATTTTTATGCCTTAGAAAGTTGTAACTTTTTTTTTTTTATGATTTTATTTATTTATTTGAGAGAGAGAGAATGAGAGAGCACATGAGAGGGGTTAGGGTCAGAGGGAGAAGCAGACTCTCTGCTGAGTAGGGAGCCTGATGTGGGACTCGATCCAGGGACCCCAGGATCATGACCTGAGCCGAAGGCAGTCGCCCAACCAACTGAGCCACCCAGGCGCCCCTTACTTATATATACTCTTAAATGTTCTCTCTCATATATGAAGAATGTGGAACTCCTATGCGTGTGTTTTAGCAGCATCTTTCTTTTATACTTTGAAGATGAAATTTTGTAGTGATACTTGACTCCAAAGTTCCCAGTATGTTTGCTGAATTAAAGACATCACCTTCCTTCCCGAAGCATTTTTATTGCCTTTTTTTTTTCTCTTTTTACCTTTGTTACTGTTGGAGTTCTTTCATTTACTTTCGTAATGGTTGAGATAATGAGCCAGAGACACAAATTGCCTGAATTTTTTCGTAGTAATTGCTTGATTTTTGCTTTGCAAGTTTTCCCTTCAGATCTCTCCATTTTGGGGATTTCGGTGTTTCTTGTGTAATGTTATTGACAACAGACAAATCAGAACCGTGAAGAAGGTTCTTTATTCCATTTAGGGTAAGGCATATGTAGATGAAATAAAACATATGGCGTGAAATTATTCACCTGAAGAGAAAAGACAACATTTAAAAAACTAAGGAGGGTTAAAACCAAGTGAAAAGTAAGAGAACATGTGTCAGTCAGGGCGAAATAGACAAAATGTAACACGTGTGGTACCCCAGTGGTGTCTGGTTTGGGGAAAGGAGAATTATCAGCGTTTCTGTAATCACTAGGCAAGGACCCTTTAAATTTTTATTTTAAATTTTATCTAGTTTTTACCAGAATATTTAAACAAAGAAGAGAAGAAAACATGTTCTGAAAAGATGAATAACCCACTTAAACTGTGTCTGATCCTCCTCGTTTGGTTTAAAGGAATTAAATAAAACTCCGTATACTCAGGAAAATGACAGTGACCATCCCTGACTCAGAACCTGTTGAAGTGTCAGCACAGGCCAGAATCTTTCTAAAAATGTAGCCAGCATCAAGAACTCTTTGTTATCTCCGTCTCTAGCTGGGTCACATTGTTTGTTTCCTGTCCATTGTGTACTTTCTCTCCAGGATTTCAGAAATGTTTTTGATGGCTCAAAGTTTGAATGTATAATACACCTTTTATTAATTTTTAAAAAGTGCGTTTTCAACAACGTTGGTCTATGTGATACAATTTTCTTAACTTACATAATGGGTTTATTTTGGCCACCAGCAAAGTCAGTTTCTGTGTAGGGACCTGCTTTGGCTTTTTCTGTTGACTCCTTTAACAAGTCGCATTTATCACCATTGTCACTGGCAGCTATTCATCGGAACAGCCCCCGTCCTGTGAAGGTGCCGCGATGCCACAGTGACCCTCCTAACCCACATCTAATCATCCCGACTCCAGAGGGATTCAGGTATTTGGAGCTTATGTAGCCGTTTGCTGTCTGGGTTCTTCTCTGAGCTTCATGCTTCTGCTCCGACGGCTGCTGGAGCTTGCTCTGATCACTGAGTGTTTTTTCTGTGTTCTCGTGCACACTGTTTTAAAAGCTCTTAGTTGCATTATCTCGAAGATACACCACAGTGTGCCTTAGTTGCAAGAGAAGAAAACGTGCAACTTTAAAACAGACTTGTACCTTTCCAGATAACTTAGTTTCTCAGCTTATTTGTAACCTCAAGCTACTAAATGCTTGCTGGCTTTGGAATAATTCTTTCTTTCTCTTTCTTTGAAAATGACCTTACAAAAACAAATTTGAGTGTGCATAGCATAGTAAACATTTGAAAAACAATCCTACACGTCAGTTTAGAGGTGAAGAAAAATTGGAATGATCTTTCCAGTCTTGACTTTCATGTGTGTCTGTAATCTTGAAGCAACTTAAATACTAGAGTGAGTTCTGAAACCCTAGTACAAAGTATTTCCCTTGAATGTGGTGGCATTTCTGCATCTTGAGGGAGTGAGCATTTTCTCTCCCCTGTAGAATCACTTTTTAAAAGTTAATTTTATTTGACAGTATTTGCTAGGAGAAGACCACAATTATTTTTCAAAATAATTAGTTTTTTTTTCTTTTTTACGCCTAGACCTGAATCTCAAAGAAAAATTTGCATTTTATATTTTTAAATATTTTTCACTTCCTCACTCTATTGTATTCTTAATTGAAAACCACTGGAGAGTCCAGTCCCTTTTCTCAGCTGTGTTCCTGAAGCTTTTCTTCTCGTCTCAGCACTCGGAGCGTGCCTTCGGACGCGCGGAGCCACGGCAGCCCCGCTGCTGCTTCTGTCACTGCTGCGGCCGCCGCCGGTCGCCCCGGCCCCTCGGGCAGCGACTCTGTGCCAGCCAAACCTGTCAGCAGTGCCCATGATACCAGGTAGTCACCCTCCACCAGTGGCATGCCTCCTTGGCCCCCTCCTGGGCACTTCTGCAGCGGCCTCAGCTTTGGGACGTGGCCCGGGGACGTGTCGCCCCCCCTAAGGCTCTAGCACCCAGAAGCACGAGTACATAATTTGCCTGATTCATATTTCCTCGGAGCTGATGTTAACCACAATGACCAGACTCCCTGCCAGTAACAGCTCTTCGGAGTATCAGACCGAAGAGCCTGGTCCCCACCGAAGGGGACGTGAGAATTTTGGCAAGTAGTGCCTTTCTTGAGGGGTCGGTCCCAACGTAGCTCAGAGATGGCTCTAGTTAACACCATTAGGTGGGGATTTGTATTTTCGGAGGATCACTTTTCTAACAAGTTTTCTAATTTATAGAATTATTGATTAGAAATAGTTTATGAAAGTTGGAAAAATGTGTTCACGGGGTTCGTATCTTATATGGAGAGCGTATCATTACTAGAGAGAGCTATCAGACACTTGGCAAGCTCCAGAAAGCCTCTTGCTTGAGTCTTCCATATAGGTAAGGAGTGTGTTGTGCTTCTTCCCATTCTAGTTGTTAGTTTTGACAGAGGATTTCGTCAAGGTCTCATAGACTTAACGGAGAAAGGACATTCGGTCACTCTTAACTCTCCCCTTACGTCTGGCAGAGGGGGTACACTGGTACTCTTCTCATCTTCCGATAAAGATGGTGATAGAGTCAAATAAAACTCTATGGGTTGAGGGTAATCTGAGCAAAAAAGATGAAACTGTGAAGGAAGTCAGTGCCCTGTATCTTGCTCCAAAGAAAAAATATTAGTATGTTGTTGGCAGAAAGATGACCTATAGCTTTAGAATTGAAGAAACACTAAAATGTCTTTAGACTTACTTTGTAACAGTCTAAAATTTCTACAAACATTTCCATTCTTCTCATTCATTAAAATAATAACTGCTCGTAATTTGTAGTGATAAACATCTATAATCTAAGAAAAGTCAACGTATTTTACAGCTTAAGCTGTCAACCAAGACAATTAACAGTTTACCATTAAACAGATTCCCATTTACCTTCTTCATTTTTATGTTGAGAGCATTTCATGGCAAATGTTTCCACATATGCCCTCCTGTCCCTGAAGGAGGCACTGAAACTACTTTTTTGTAAGTGTAACTCAGGGTGAAGGGAAGCCACTTGCCCTCACGTGCAGACACGGGGGCGGAGAGCACTTCACCAGTGACCCGCTGCTTCCACGTTTGCACACCATTCCTGCAAAACTAGAAAAGGGAGGAACGCCCCCCACTTTTGTAGAGGTTCCTGAACTGTGGCTTAAGGCATTTGTGAGCTGGAGGTGTGGTACATTAAGTGTATTTTAGTGTAAAAGTGAGGTACGTGTGGTCGGCCTTCATGTGCATTTAGTCTTCGGCTTTGTGGAGGTTGTTTTCAGTCCATTGTGAGTAGCATTTCATAAGTATTCTTCATCTTTTGGATGATTCTTAACACATAGAAATTTTACCACCATCATAGTCTGCCATCTCGAAGGCCATTTTTTACAAAGGAATCACAATCTCTTGACTCTCTGGTGGTGTGTAGGTGATGGTGGGCAGAGGACAGCAAGGCCAGGTGGAGATGCGCTTAGCCGCTGGTGGTTTGCCGCACTCCTGTGTTTGAGCCCGGCTCCTGTTCAGTTTAACTTTGGGCCTTAACAGCCCCTTTGTGGTGGGCCTGTGCAACAGACCCCGAGGTGGAGGCACGTGCCCCGCCGACGTCCTGGTATAGCCCGGCGCTTGTGAACGTGCTGCGGGGGGGAAGCCGAATGATGGCCAAGACTTCCAGCGTCAGCAGGAAGGCCCCCACCTCACGGTGTGCGGCCCTTCCTGTACTAGAGACCCGTCAGCCCTGTGAGTGAAGTCTTACTGTGCCCCACAGCAGCCTTTGAATGTTTTGATTTGATTTGGTTTGACTTAGGAAATAGTCTGGGCTTTAGTGATCTTACCATGTTTATAAAACTTTTTTACAGTGTTCTGTTTGTTGGGGCTGGGCTCTTACTGCTTTGTGAGCCTGATTGTTAATTTTTCAGGAATTTCGCAAGCCGGTTGTTACACCACTGAAATTGTAGAACTCCACAGCTAGTAGTTAAACATTCATCAGCACACTATTTCTTTTAAGTATATTTTTTGCCCAGCAAAAGTCTCTGAGGATGTGGAATTGGCTAATTTTATCTCTGGGAGATCAGGAAAATAGAGGGGTCGTGTGACCTCTGCTTGGCAGCACAGTCTTGGGTGTGGCTTTAGGAGTCGCGGGTCTCTTCACTTCAGTATCCGTGATTTTTCCATGAAATGGCGTCAAGACTTTTTGATGAACCCCATGGCAATAGAGGATGTCCCGCTCTCTTCAGACTTAACAATTATGCTAGATTTGAGAGTTTAGGGAAATAAAAAAGCAGTGCATACTTCATAATTTGTGAACATCTGTTCAGTAGAACCCTGTCGCCTTAAATCTATTCAGCATCTGATGGAAAGCAGCATGGTATCGCTCATACACACGAAACTTGTTAATAAACTCAGGCCATACTTACCTTGGATTATTCAAATTATAATTTTAAGACTTCCCTTATTTAATTCTGGGTTTTACTCTGTATGGATTCATTCTGGATTTCTAAACACACTTAACTTTATTCTGGAAAAGCAGCAAATTAACTTTGTTCTTTACATGCTAAGCTTCCTGCTCTTCTGCCCCTTTGCTTGGCGACTGCTTGAAAAATCATTAAGTGTGCCCTTGCATTTTCTTAGTAAGAGATTTGAAATCTTTTGAATCATGTAATAATTTTAACACTTTAAATAGAATTAAGTACATAAATACATAGTATGATCAGAATTTTAAATATTAGCTCTGTTTGGCTAATAATTTTTATCCATCCTGGGCTTAAATGGTGGAGCTTTCCACACATGTCAGTAACCCTTGAATAAATCCTGTTTTGTTTGTACTTTTGTTGTTTTTAACTTAAAACAGAGCGTTACGCAGTCAGGTTCTCATGTGCCAGCAGCGGAGGATAAAAATCCGACTGTCCTTCCCAGCTCCAGAGAAGGGTTTCCCAGTAGCAGCGCTGTTCACTTTGGGTGCCTAATTCTGTATCTGGGGGCTGTCCTTCGCATTATCCTGTACTCACTTGATACCAGGTTTCCCCAGCGGGCAAAATTACCCCTAGTTGAGAATTACCGCTCTAGAAGAATCTCCCAGATCTTTCATTTTGAGTTCCATTGAATTGACAGCTCAATTTTTTAAAAAAATCTTGAAACAGGGGTTCCAGCGTCCCTGAGAACGACCGGTTGGCTTCCATAGCCGCCGAGTTACAGTTTCGGTCCCTGAGCCGCCACTCAAGCCCCACAGAGGAGCGCGACGGTGAGTGTGTGAGGCGCAGACTCTGGTCTCAACCGGCTGAATCCTCTGCCTCAGTTTACCAGTTTCCATGGGTTATGCCTCAGAAAGAAATGAAGAGTGAGAAAGAGGTGACAGAGCTCCCGGAGAACATTTGATATTCAACATGTTGGCTTTTTACTATAGATGCCTTTTTAGCTGTACTTGCATTTTCTAGGTCTACTTTTGTTGCTTTTCAAAGAAAATTATTCCTGATACTTTAATTGCCAAGCACTCTTATTTTCTTTAAAAATACAAACCTGCAGTAGGTTTGTTAATGATACACTGAGGCTTTATTATAATGCCAGGCCTCTTGAGGGGGGTCCCCAGAGAATCTAATTTCCGCTCAGTAGTCTGATGTCTTGTTATTTGTGGAAGGTTTATATAGTTAAAATCATGTAACATAATGTAATCATGTAACATGTAATCATGACAACTTCTTAGTTTGGTATAGTTTTCTAGAATTGATTGTCAAGATAGCTTCTCACACTCACGTCAAATAGAAATTAATGACCAGAAAGGACAGGTTGATGGTAACTAATCATTGCCACGCACCATTTCAGTCTTGCTTTCAATTACATAAGCATATTTGTTCCATAAATCTTAATTTGTGTGAAAAACATACTTCTTCCAGAACCAGCATATCCAAAAGGTGATTCAGGTGGGTCAGCTCGAAGAAGCTGGGAACTTCGGACACTTATCAGCCAGACGAAGGGTAAGAGAGAGAATGTTGAACTTAAGATGTTTAAGCATAAAGTGAGAAGTTTCAGCTAAAATATGCTTTAGCTTTTGAATTATTAGTCCATCTACATTAATATTTTGTGATCTCTTTTATACCTGTGACATTACTTTATACCTGTGACATTACTTTATACCTGTGACATTACTGTGTTTGTATGCGTTTCCTATTTCTTATAATAAATTATAAGCTCCTTTGGATCTGGAACATGTTTTATTCATCTTTGTATTCTTCAAGCAGTCATGGTGGTTGATTATGTAAGTCACCTTGGGTGGGCGTAGGAATATAATAATCTTTGTGAAATGAAGAACTATTCACGTCTTAACGCTGTATGATAATGTTTTTGAGAAGCCAAATAGTTGGGCCAAGGTGATAACTGACAGAGCTGGGATCAGCGCACACTGCTTCTGTCTCCAAGTCTGGTGCTCTTACCCGACAATCGCCCCTTGGAAGTATGTTGTCCACCAAAGCCGGGAATAGTCGGGGGATGTCATGGAGGGGTGAGGCTTGAGCTGACTCTCGAAGGAAAAACTGGTCTGCATCAAGCCTGGAGGAAAAGTACAGGATAAAAACACATTTGGAGGGAGGCGCAGTGATTGTGTAGCAGTAAATGGAGGTGAACTTGAAGGGACTGGGGGAAGTCAGACCGTGGCCAGTCTTTCAGTGACAGCTAAGTGATTAAGGCCTTTCCCAGAGATGGCAGGCAGCCCTGCAGCCTCTTGGGCACCTGGTGTGTTCGGGGAGTGGGGAGGAGGAGCTAGGAAGACCCCGGGGTGGAGGAAGCTGCTAGCCCGGAGTGGGGAAGAAATGGGGAGATGGGTTAGCATATCATTACAGTCATGCAGTGTCAGATACCAGACTAAGGTGGGATTTTCAAAAAAGGAATGAAGTCGAGAAATGACTGCCAGGCCTAGGGCAGGCGAGATGTGTGTGGCGGGTTTAGGGCAGGGAGATCCATGGGCTGGAGCCTGGGTGACGGGGAAGAGTCTCTCCAGTGGCTCCCACGTCACGAGTAGTTTCGCACGCATGCCAGGTCTTTGTGATAATTTTCAAAACAAATGCTTTGTGGTCAAGAGGACTTCGGAACTCCCGGGACAGTTACAGTTTGCATTAACAAAGATGGAGAAATCTTGAGAAGTTTTTACTGTTTAAAAAAAAAGCCTTTCCCAGAAATATTTGACAGTGGAGTCCATGGGCTCATAGCTGTGAAATCTTGTTGTGCCCAGGAGACCTGATGTGTCATATATTGAGGTAAAACAGCGATTCATGTTTTTAAGAAATGGTTGTAGTAAGAACCTATAATTAGAACATTATAAACCTTGGGGAATTTCTCTTCTCAAATTAACCTCACAGCCATCCTCGTCCTCCTTGATCTCTTCGTTGGCCAGAAAATTCAGGCTCTTAGATAGCGAGGATACAGAATGAGGAGTATGTAAGGGGACACGTCTAAGGCAGTGTTTTTCACATGACGGGTGTGACCCATCGATGGGTTGTACAGTCTGCATTAAAAAAAAAAAAAATAGGATGGAGTCTGAATCACGTGTGGTAAGAGTAATATCGTTTTATGAAACTGTTGTTTAGATCTCTGTATGTGTAGAAGTTATTTTTCACTGTAGGTCATGATAAAATAAGTGGAAAAACTAGAGATGTGGAGCCTGAGGAGAAGGTAAGGAACAGTAGAAACAGTAGCTAAATCTTACTGAGTGTTGCCGTGTCCCGGGCACAGGGCTTAGCGCTTTACGCATATGATTTCACTAAATACTCACAGTAGTGCTTGTCCGTGAGGTATTATTACCCTCATTGCACAGATTAGGAATTTGATATGTGAAGAAGTCAGGTAACTTGCCCATTTTCAAACACCTGGAAAATGGCGAAGCCAGGATTTTACCTGGGCATTCTGGTTCCAGAGCCTTTGCTCTGGACTCTTTCCAGAGAAGGGACAACTTAATTCGCTTCTCTCCAGAGATGGCTCCCGAGAAAAGGTGTGGTATTTCAGTGGAGCTGTGATGCGTGAGATCTACTCCCCAGGCACGGTGGTGGGAAGACAGCATTTTAGACAGGCAGGAGAGTGTGACATAAGCTTGAAGTGAGAAACGGCTTGGAGTGTTCTATATGAGTCTGTTCAGTTTGGTTTGTCTGGGGCCTGTGGTAGGAGAAGAAAAGGAGAATACTGACAAAAGTGAACTGGGAAAGATAAACCAGGTCCAAATTCTGCAGGGTCGTGAATGCCATAGGAAGGGCTTGGATTTTTGGTAAACAGGTTGAGAACCATGAAATAAATTTAAATAGGAAAGGGACATGATCAGGTTTTACCTGTTAGTAAGACAGTTCTGGCCAACAAGAGTGGCTCGGAGACCAGAGAGACTGGAGGCAAATGGGAAGTCACTGCAATGTCTGTCTGAGCAGCAGTCTGCAGGGAGGAAGTCATCGGCTCTGCCTGACTGGCCCGTATTTTGTGTGTGTCTGTGCAGTGGGTGGTGTCCTCTGGAGCTGTTGGATTGCAATGGACTTGAACGCACCTGCTGGGTATCTGACTAGAGGACGATAAGCCGTGCTGTGCTGGAGTGCTCATGTGTATTGCTCTGTTTCTATTACTGTTTGCTGGACATTGACTCGCTGTGGTGACTGGGACTACTGACTTTGTGATTCTCCCTGCAGACAGTGCTTCCAAACAAGGACCCATAGAAGCTATCCAGAAGTCAGTCCGCTTGTTTGAAGAAAAGAGGTATCGAGAAATGAGGAGAAAGAATATCATTGGTCAAGTGTGTGATACCCCTAAATCTTACGATAACGTTATGCACGTAGGCTTGAGGAAGGTGACCTTCAAGTGGCAAAGAGGAAACAAAATTGGTAAGGAAATTGAGGAACCTCTGTTGGAAATGGCAAGAGTTACATGTCTTTAGGCCAAATCATGTAATTGGTCCTTTTCTCTTATAACATGGCATATCTTTTGCAGAGGGTTCTGTTTTTTAGTTTGTATAAATAATGTGTCTGTAAAATGTGTTCTAAGAGCAGCACAAGAGAAGATTTTAGAAAGATTTTTTTAAATGGTTCATTAAATTGAATCGTTTTGCTTGATAACTCCAGAAGTTGCCAGTGGACGAACTACATAAACTTTACCCATTAGTTCCAGTTGATGTTCTTATGACCTTATTTCTTCCAGCACATTATTGAAGAGAGACTGGGTACAGATAGAGACAGTCTTCCCTAAAACATTGCCTATTAATTAATTTCTAGGTGAAGCGCCTCTTGTAAAATAACTGCTGGTGGCTCGTGTGACAGAAGGAGCCTGACCATGTTTCAGACCCTTCCGTCTTTTAAATGCATCTCTCCAGGGAGTGTTTAGGTCTGAAGAGGCCAACACAGTTGTAGTAATAGGACTCTGTGAGCCCCCAGGAAACCCTCAGCGTTCCGTAGAGCTATCAGTTAGGGCAGAAAACACTGAAAAAATCAAGTGCTTTATAAATTTTATCAATTCTTGTTATCAGGCTTAGTCATATATCCCCTTCGCTTAATGTCCCCAAAGATGTGTTGGTCGAATATCCACTCCCACACAGCCCGGGCCGTGCAGCAATGAGGCGTAGTTAGCCGGTGGCCGGGCTTACTCCTGACCCCCGGCCCTGACCTCCCTGAGGGCCGTAAGGGCTCAGAAGTGTGCACCTTCATGCCCCTCCTCGGGTTTGCCAAAGTCACTTCTACTCTAGATTTTTACAGGGAAGGCACAGCCAAGAGATTGCCTTCAGTCATTGGGGAACGTTCAGAAACATTTTGGGTCTTGCAATAGTAGATAATTGTAGATTATATAAATATAGAACCAGACTTGGGGAAGATTATTATACATCTGAGTGACTTAAAATGGCCTCGCTTTGGTGACTGAGAGCAGTGTGTTTGTTCTGTTCACAGGGGAGGGGCAGTATGGGAAGGTCTACACCTGTATCAGTGTTGACACAGGCGAGTTGATGGCTATGAAGGAGGTGAGTGGTCTGGCCTTGTGGGGGGCCTTTTGGTTTGAAGCCTCTGTGTGATAGAGGTTTGGTGAAGAAGCTCGTTTTCGAGGCTGTTCTTAGCACCTAGAGCTAGCTTGGCTGCCTCCATGTTGAGTCATCTAGGCAGATGCCCTGGGATGATGGAGTGTCCGATTCCAGTGAGGACGCCCAAACCCGGTGCACAGATAATTCTGCCTCCACCCAGGTGTGCTAAGTGCCATACAGAGGGAGGCCAGAAAGTTAGCTGAAGGCTGAGAGGGCGGTGGTAACAGTCTTATCAGGGAGCTGGTGGAAAAGTTACCGTTTGTGGTCAGTTTCAGAAATGAGCAGCATTTCAATAGCTGGAGGTACAATGGGGGAGAGCAGGGAAAACCTGAGGAGGCCCGTCAGGGAAGCAAACACTGTAATTGCTCAGGAGGAGACCCTTTGGGACTCGAGGGGCAGAGGAGCCTATGGGGGAAGAGGCCGGAGCTGCCGTGGCCCTCCCTCTCGCAGCTCCTGCGTGGGACGACACTCACCTGCACCGCCTCTACCACCTTGTTCCCGCTGGGTCACGAACTTCTTTTTTTTTAAAAAAAAAAGATTTTATTTAGGACGCCTGGGTGGCTCAGTCAGTTAAGCGTCTGCTTTCAGCTCAGGTCATGATCTCGGGTGCGGAGATCGAAGGCTCCCTGCTCAGCGGGGAGCCTGCTTCTCCCTTTCCCTCTGCCTCTCCTCCCCACCTCTGCCCCCGCTCCTGTGTTTTATTTATTTATTTGAGAGGGAGAGCACGAGTGAGGAGAGAGGAAGGGAGAAGCAGACTCCCCACTGAGTAGGGAGCCCGATGCAGGCCTCTGTCCCACAACCCTGGGATCATGACCTGAGCCGAATGCAGCCGCTTAACTGACTGAGCCACCCAGGCGCCCCAGTCGTAAACTTTTTTTTTGAAACTTAAATTCAGTTAGTTAACATATAATGTATTATTAGTTTCAGAGGTCAGTGATTCATCAGTTGCATAGAACACCCAGTGCTCATTCCATCACGTGCCCTCCTTAATGCCCATCACCCAGTTACCCCATCCTGCTACCCCCTCCCCTCTAGCAACCTTCAGTTTGTTTCCAATGATTAAGAGTCTCTTATCGTTTGTCTCCCTCTCTGATTTCGTCGTTTTATTTTTTCCTCTTTTCCCCTGTGATGCTCTGTTTTGTTTCTTAAATTCCACATATGAGTGAGATCATATGATCATTGTTTCTCTAACTTATTTCGCTTAGCGTAATACCTTCTGTTTCCATCCACATCGTTGCAAATGGCAAGCTTTCATTTTGCTGATGGCTGAGTAATATTCCATTGTATATATGGACCACGTCTTCTTTATCCATTCATCTGTCGATGGACACCTGGGCTCTTTCCATAGCTTGGCTCTTGTGGACATTGCTGCTGTCAACACTGGGGTGCATGTGGCCCTTTGTAAACTTGTTAAGGGCACAATCATCTCACATCTTTTTATCTTCCCAGAACCTATACACTTGTGATCTCAGAATGTTTAATGTTTTTGTGAATTCAGTTTGCAGTTATGAAAATGATCCTATTAGCTGTTCTCTCACCAAATATTCCAAAGCAGGCATGTTTAATTCACTTGGAATGACAAAGCAAAGATAAAGACTCCAAGTCAAGTCATAGACACACTGACCACAGTCCCTAGCGTCTGGAGGATGCAGATGTCAGGAGGCCCTCGTGGGTAAAGGTGTCTTGTTTCTGGTTCGTGACGGGACCAGCGCTGATCAACGGTTTTCTCTTTACAGATTCGATTTCAGCCTAATGACCATAAAACTATCAAGGAAACTGCAGACGAATTGAAAATCTTTGAGGGCATCAAACACCCCAATCTGGTTCGGTATTTTGGTGTGGAGCTTCATAGAGTAAGCCAACTTTGATCATGCGGTTTTGTGTGAGGCATCAGTAAGGGCACAGTCGGAGTCCTGTTCTACATCGCAGGTCTTCTCATTTCAGAGCACAGTAACTTTGCCTAATTATCAGGAAATCTCCATGAGTTACATCATTTCTGCCTTCTCTCTGAAACTAGAGGAGTTCTTCCTAAAATGTAAGTTGTAGACTGTAGTCGTTAACCCGACATTATAAAGCACTGAAACCCATCCTGCCGATCAGAAGATTCTTCTAAAATGCCCCTTACACAGCGCGTTACTTTTTTCACCCCATTTTTGACTGAACCACTGTTGAGTGCACTGTCCAGTAATGCTGATTTTTCTTTTGCGTGTATTTAAGGAACCGTAGCGAAATGAGAAAGTTAAAACTTCAAATTCGTTTACCCCCTTGTGTTTAGAAGTAAACCCTTGGAGGGAAAGAGGATAACTTGGAGCATCTTGGTGGAGTCTGAACTTCCAGGGGAAGTTGAATAGTGGTGATTTTTAATGTTTTCACAAATAAATTCATATCTGAAAAGGATGTGTTTCAGTACTTAATAATACATTGATAGGGACAGCCCTGTTGGTCCCTGTCTGAGATTATATAGCAGACTTTAATTTCGGAGGATTATAGATAATTTATCACCTGTGATTTGGAGAAGACACTCTTACCCCGACTAGCTGTATAATTCCAGACAGGAGGCAGGCAGACACCTCTGTGTAGGAGTGAGGAATGACTGTTCTCAGACAAGTTCAGTGTTGAGGATGATGAGTATAGCTTACCATTAGAAAGAAGATTCCTTTGGGGTGCAACCTGTGACGTTGTCCAGATTCTTCCCTTGGTGTACATGTAAACACAGCTGCATCTTCTTCCTCCCACAGGAAGAAATGTACATCTTCATGGAGTACTGTGACGAGGGGACGTTAGAAGAGGTGTCGAGGCTGGGGCTTCAGGAGCACGTCATCAGGCTGTATTCAAAGCAGATCACGATCGCAATCAATGTCCTCCATGAGCACGGCATAGTTCACCGTGACATCAAAGGTAATCCTCACCCCCACCTGGCTGCCGTGGAGACCAGACTACGTGCCCTCCGCATAGTAGGTGCCACCAAGACACTCGGTCCCACTCCCACACATCGTTTCTCTAGAAGGAAGTGCCTTTGCTGTCGATACACTTCCAGAAAGAACCCGGGATCGAGAGACTGTGTGGAACACACGTCCCCATCCATGAACAGAGACGTCTGCTCTGTCTCTCTGCATAACGCTGTTTTCATTGAGATCTGTTTCCCCCAAGAATGAAATTTGTTTTTTGTAGGCTGATTTAGCCAGGCTTGTAGATTTACTAGACATTCACGATCAGAGCATCCTTTCCTCCGTGTCGAGACTCTGAGGTGTTTCCATATGAATGTCGTGAATATGTAAAGCGACAGTGAATCTGAAATGCTAGTGTAAGCTCTGTTTTGGGAGACAAGGTTTATTGACACCAACGTCCTCCCGTGTAGGATTCTGCTAACAACCAACTTGGTCATGTTGATTGATTCGAAGAGCTTTTCTCTTCTGGCTTGAGGGAATAGTCATGCTCGTCTCACAACTGTCCCTCTGGCATTTGCGCCTGACCTTTGTATTTGGGGAAACTGGGGATAATGAAAGTGACAAATTATTTGTCTCTGATGGGCCCCAGACTGAAGGATTCCACTCTGTCACATAGTCCGAGGCCGGCCTAGACACGTTCACTCTAGAATTGGCTGGCTCCCGACCAGGCGCTTGACCCAGGGCGGGGCTGGATCACTCCAGAACCTGCTTTGGTCTGAGTGTAAGGATCGTCCATTCTCCCTCCAGTGGCTCCCCCTGAGTCCCCAGCACCCACCAGCCTTGTTGCCTCCCCACCTGCCCATCTTCCACATTGCTCTGCTGCCTGGGATCGTTCTGAGCATTTGTTTAATTGGCTCTTTGTCAGGCCCCAGCATGGCCTGTTTCCAGGTGTTCTGCCGCAGACACCTGAACTCAGTCTCTGACCCCTGTCACGAAATGGGACCTTCCTGTGTCATCAGCCATGGCCATGAAGAGAATTCCTCAGGGTCCTTGAATCAAGTCTGTTCACTTGTGTGCTTGTGATATTTTTTACGATTCAGTATGGCAAGTGTGCAGATGTGGACTAGCTCCAGAGTCGTGAAGTTCGCACCGTCGAGTCCACTGTGGGGACCGTCTGTGCTGGGAGCACTCAGGCGCTGAGGACTATCTGCTAGACGTCAGCTCACTGTGTGGCTGGCTGTCTAACTTGAGTGGCTCTGTAACGCTTTCTGAGAAAGGTGCCGTTGGACGCACAGTGCCGGCGATGTGTGGCCCCACTGGGGCAACAGTATCTTGTAGCCTAGAGCTGCCTGGAGCCGTGAGCAGTGACCCCAGATTCCAGCTAGAGTCCGAGGGAAGCGTGTGTGTTGCTTTGAGAGATGTAAGGAGGCTCCGGAAGCATCTCTGCCGTCTCAGCGCGAAGTCAGCCCAGGGCAGCCTCAGCCAGGCCTGCAGAGAACAGCAGTGTGTGCGCGCGTTCTCACTCCACGTTGCTTCCTGTCCCTGTTCGCGACTCTGGTCTTCAGACGAGGCCACCACAAGCCGTTGTAGCTTACGAGTAACTCCTGTGGAGGGCTCTCCCTGTGTCTTCCGCGTTAGAATCTGTGCTGGTATTTGTTCAAAGCTGTCTGTACTGATACGAAAATGTCTTTGCCTTGTATTCACATTTGTGAACAAGGCTGAAAATCTTTCTATGATTGTGCTTCGTAAGTCAGGTTTTATCAACCTTGACATTATTTGGTTTGTGACTCACACTCCTGGGAATTGGGGCTGCCGTGTAGCTGAAAATGCTGTCCGCGTGTTCCTGAGCCCGACGAGCGCTTGTTTGTTGTTAGGTGCCAACATCTTCCTCACCTCCTCCGGACTCATCAAGCTGGGCGATTTCGGATGCTCGGTAAAGCTTAAGAACAACGCGCAGACCATGCCGGGCGAAGTGAATAGCACGCTGGGGACAGCAGGTGGGGACTGGCTTGATTTGTCTTTGCCGAGGTGACTCACTGCAGCGCGCTTGCTGACTGGGCTTCCCGGCTCCTCTGTTGTCAGCACGGGCCAGGGAGGAGGGAGGAGGGCTTTCGAGTACATGCTTCCACCTGCCAGCACGTCTCAGACGCACAAATTCGCCTCTGCCCCTGAAGTGGACGAGGGAGGAAAGGCCTCTCTTTCTTCCCAGAAAACCTGTCTTTGTTGTTCACGTGGGGCTTATTAAAACTATTCTAGTCAAAACACAGCAGTATGTTAAATACAGCAGTATGGGTTTTTTTTTTTTAAGAACATAACGCTTTTATTGTCCAACACCTGTGACAGTTCATGCCTCTCTAAAGGAGGCAGGAAGTTTGGAGCATTATTGGCCCTTTTAAAGGAAAAGGAGTGGGTAGGCACACCCAGAAGTCAGTGAATATCTTACCACACGGGAATGTGCTGCCCGCGCAGCCAAGCCCACGCCTGGCAGGCTCCCCACCAGTCTGCTTTATTGTGCCTTTAAAAAGGGACTTGTCTACGTGGTGATTATTTGTTTTGATTGTTCAGTGTCATGGAATTTTACATCTTTTTTTGCACATTAAATTTCATATTTTACTGTGAATACAGTTTATCTGAAGATTTGCCATTCAAAAATTGTCCTTTAGGTAATAATTCAGCCCCTAAAATGTCCATTCAGAAAATTTATTTGAAATGTCTGTTAGTTTCAATGTTTCCTATTACGTAACTTGGAGAACGTCCTCTCTGCCCCCCGGCCCCAACAAATTAGTTGTTTCATTTATGTGGAGTACTACACAATCATAATTTCTTGCTTGGCTCTATTACTGTGGGGTGCTGTGTTTATAACCCATTTCTATCACCATATCTGTGACTTTTAAAGCATACATGGCTCCTGAGGTCATCACTCGCGCAAAAGGAGAAGGCCATGGGCGTGCCGCGGACATCTGGAGTCTGGGGTGTGTCGTCATAGAGATGGTGACAGGCAAGGTAAGCAGAGCCCACACCTGGAGGAGAAACTCCCGGAGGGCACTTCACAGGAACAGAGCTGTAATTATGGTTTTATTAGCTATTATAAATACCATGGACACATTTTCTGCTAACTAGAAAACGTGACTAAATATAAAAGATGCGACCTATCAAAAGATACAGTAATGTGAAGACAAGTGACAAACTAGGAACCAAATACTTGTAAGATTTATGACTTAGAGAACTCTTAGGCGAGTGAATAAAAAATGTAGGAAGCTCAAGTGAAAACATGGAGAAGCAAGACGCTACAGAAAGAGACGGGAAACTAGAAACTTCTGTCCACTCAAACACTAGCACGCGACTGCAACGTGACTCATGATTGCCAGCCTTGGAGGCAACAAGGTGTCCTTCCGTAGGTGAACGGATGAGCAAACTGCTAATCCAGACAACGGGGTATTCTGCAGCAGTGACAAGAAATGAGCCGTGCAGCCCAGAGGACGACGTGGAGGAACTGTAATAGCATACTGCCGACGGGAAAGAAGCTAATCTGGAAGCGCCACATGCATGCAGTGTGATTCCAACCACATGGCGTTCCGGGCGAGGCAGAAGGAGGCAGGAGGAGGGTCAGCTGTTGGCAGCGGCTCCAGGAGAGGGAGGGGAGGATGGCTAGATAGAGCACAAGAATGTTCTGTATGATTGCCTATCTGAAAATTCCAAAAGTGTATCTTTTGATGAAAATACTGCTAATGAACAGCTATACAGATGTATAAAGGGACTGTTGTATGTGTGTATAGTGGTATCACTTACAAAGCAGAAAATGTAAGAAACCTCTCAAGTGTTATTAGTAATATATGTATTATACCTTGTGACTGCTGAACGAAATAGCATTTTATTCTTATGTTTTATGATGTGTAATATAACCAGAGCTTTGCGCTTTTAGGAATTGATGTTCATTATTCAACAGGGTGGCGTAGTGATGTCCCTCTGAGAGAACTGTTGAGTTTTATATGTTTTGTTGACATTTTAGTATCATTTTATGTATTACATTTTTTATTTGCATGATGGTGGCTTCTAGATAACGCTGGACTAATAGAACATCCAGATGGGGTAGGCAGACTGTGCTGACCAGCTGGTTTTGTAAATAAGGTTTTACTGGCATTCAGTCACACCCATCCATTTATGTATCTTCTGTGGCTGCAGTCAGGCCCACAGGAGGGGAATTGAGGTGCTGTGGCAGAGATTATGTGGCCTGCAAGCGTAAAATACTAATTAGCCCTGTGAGTAAAAGCTTGCTGGTCTCTGGGTATTTATTAACATTGAGATGCCTGAAAAGATTGGGCAGTTTCATTTTTTTATGGCCATTAAACCTGCTTTCCCCCCCCTTTTTTTTTTTAGAGACCTTGGCATGAATATGAACACAACTTTCAGATTATGTATAAAGTGGGAATGGGGCACAAGCCACCGATCCCTGAAAGATTAAGCCCGGAAGGAAAGGACTTCCTTTCTCACTGCCTTGAAAGTGAGCCCAGGATGAGGTGGACGGCCAGCCAGCTCCTCGACCATTCCTTCGTCAAGGTTGGGCAGATAGCTGTGTAGTCTTTTTCATGTTTGAATGTTTGAGTTCTGTTTGTATCTGGCACTGAAGGAAATTTGGAAACTTAGATATAAAATATCTGTATCTATTATCTGAAATGGAAAGGAGCTAAATGTATTATGCCAGGAAATTTTGTATCTTTTTTTTTTTTTTTTTTTTTCCAGTAAATGTTCATTGAGGTTCTCTGCTTGATCCATCCTGGTGTGCTTATGGTACACTTGGGACTGTTACATGGAATTTTAAATGGGACTGGGTGGAAGACATAGTTTCTACTCCTGAGAGTGTAGGGCTCAGTAGTGACGAAGCATTGTGTTCCGAGCTGGGATGAGGGCATGTACGCCATGCTGTCGGGTCACTGCGAAGAGCGATTTCATCCAGCCAGGCGATCTCAGCCGTTGTTGCTTTCTCTGGAATGAGATGCCTGAGCTGTTTGGGAGGGTGTGGGTAGGCCGGGCAGGGAGGTGTGGGTACGGCAGGCTAACGAGGGTGAGACGGTTGAGGAACTGTGTGTAGATGGATCACAGGATGTGGAAAATGGTCAAAGGTAAGGCTGCAAAAGTGAACAGGAGCCCCATGAAGGAGTTTCAGTTTTATGATAAGCATGACACGATTAAATGATGTTTTAGAATGATCCTTCTGGAGGCATAGTGGTTAGGAAGTTGCTGCTACAGCTAGTGGGCTGGGCATGGGAGGTTAGGGGCGAGTTATAAGTGATATTTAGGGGGTTAAAATGGCCACGACTGAATAGCTGATGGGATGAGAAAGGCGAGTAAGGGGAGGGGTCTAGCACTGCTTCCAGGCCCCGGCTTGGGTCCCCAGGTTAGAGACCCCGTCGGCCAGGAGGGGTGCAGAGGCAGCTGGCTGACGGTCGGGGCAGGGAGGCCGTGGTTTCCTCTTCGGTATATTATGGTTGAGGCGTGCTTGGAACGTCTGCTTCGGGATTTCAGACGGGCATGTAGGTAACGAGGGCTCACACCTGGGATTGAACAGGGCACGGATGCGGATCCAGAAGACAGCACATTGTTGGGAGAGTACTCCGAGGAGAAATGTGGTGAGAAGGGAACCCTGGGAAAGCTTCGCTGAAAGGGCCCTGCAGGGGAGCCCCTGACGGGGGGAGGGAAGGTGAGGAGAGCGGGGTGAGTGGAATTAAGGAACCAGTAGCTGGATTTGCTATGTAGATACCAGGGATTTGTAATTAAAAACACAGTCGTTTCTTTGTTGAGACAGTTTGTGTCAACTCGATACTGTACAGATGCGTTCTGCAAGGTGCCCTCAGTGGCCAGTTGGCCAACGTCACCAGCTGCACGAGCTGAGCCTGCCGTCGGGCCGGCTCCGAGCCGGGGTCCTCGAGGCGGCGGTGACTTAACCTGTAAGTCGTGTGCCTGCCGCCCATGGGCTTCAGCTCTCTCCTGCCTCTCTCGCAGGTCTGCACGGATGAAGAATGAAGCTCGTCGGTCCGCGGCCTGGTAGTGTGTGTGCTCGGAGAGTTCTCGTAATCACTACTGTATGTAATATTTACATAAAGACTGTGCTGAGAAGCAGTATAAGCCTTTTTAACCTTCCAAGACTGAAGGCTGCACAGGTGACAGGCGTCACTTCTCCTGCTGCTCCTGTTTGTTTGACGTGGCCCGGGGCCCTTCCGAGTGACGGGTCCACGAGGTAAAGACGCTGCATGTTAAGTGCCATTACTACTGTCCACGGACCGTCGCTCTGTCACCTGCTTCTCGTGGGACTGAGAACTGTGACGTCAGCGTAGTATTTTGACCTTCCTGGGTTCAAAAGCAGTTGTAGTGTTATCAGGTGTCCTGGGCCTTGTTGTGAAACTCTTGTTTGTCGAGTGCACTGACTGTGAAACCTTACCTTTTTGTTGTTGTTGGCAAGCCACAGGTTTGTTATGCAAAGGCTGATTAATGAAATTTAAGAAAAAGGTTCTTTTTTCAATAAATGGTTTATTTTAGGAAAGCCCAGTTATATTGTCTTCTACTGGCTATCAGCTTCAGAGCCAACACATTATCTGAGACCGAGGTCCGCCACTCCATTCACGGGTTCCTGTACAGAAGGGGGCGCAACCAGACGCGCTAGAGGTGAGCCCTGGGTTGGGGGCCCCGCAGGATGGAGGATCTCCTTGCTGAGAAGCCCGAGGGGCTAACGGAAGGGCCACCGCAGATGCCGGAGGCCCCTTTAGAGTCTCTTACGGTCCGCCGGCAGAGGAGGCCGGGGGAGAGTAGAGAAGCCTTGTTACTACGTGCTGGAGGCCGTTGACCTTTAAACCAGGACGCGCCAGTGCGAGGTCAGTGTTAAGTGCGGCTGAATGACGTCTTGACAAGGAAGCATCTTTTTCAGCATGTCAGCGTTTCAGCAGTTTTCTAAAATAGCCCAAGGTATATGTCATTGATGGTGTTCTTTAGCTTCTTTTCGCTATTAAATTTTTAAAAGATTGACCTTAGAGCTTCCTGAACTCTTTTGAGAAGCTTACAGACTCCCTCCTGACCCCTAGCAGCTGCCTCCGGGTGAGGAATCTCTCAGGCACGACGCACTCACCTTCCCTCCAGGGCACTAGATCCTCTCCAAGAAGTTAAGGGATGTGTAGACACTGAGAATTTTGTTAAGCTCTCAGTCCTTTCAAACAGCTTTTTGGGGTGCGATTCACACAGTCCCGGACGTGTCCGTTCAGTGATCGTCAGTGTAGTTGTGCGGCTGTCCTTCCCGGTCCGCCTGAGGACATCCTGCTGGAAGGAAGCCCCGTGTCCATCTGCAGTCGGTCCCCACCCCTGCCCCTGGCCTTGGGCGACCCCTGACCACCTCTGTCTCTCTAGATTCGCCTATTCTGCACATTTCATTTAAGTAGAATTTCACCGTATGTGGTCTTTGCTATCTGGCATCTTTCACTTGGCATGGTATTTCTGAGGTCTGTCCACGTTGTAGCACACATTGGGACTTTATTCCTTTGTACATATGTGTTCCTCGCTACGTACTTTATTCCTTTGTACTGCTGAACGCTCCAGTGTGCAGAGATGCCACACATTTTCTTTCTTCATCTCCTGGTTCCATTTTTTGTTTATGATGCATCATGCTGCTCTGAACATTCATAAGCAAGTCTTTGTGTGGCCAGGTGTTTTCGTCTCTCTTGGGAGTGGGACTTCTGGGTCATGTGGCAAATCCATGTTCAATATTTTAAGAACCTGCCAAATGGTTTCCAGTGGCTGCACTGTCCTGCATTCCCAGCAGCGCCATGTGAGGGTTCTCGCCTGTCCACAGTCTCCCCTGGGGCTTGTCCCTGTCTTTTTGATGGTGGCCAATCTACGTGAGATGGTAGCTCACTGTGGTTTTGATCTGCATTTCGCTCATGATGGTGAACATTGTTTCTTGTGTGTGTTGGCCATTTATTTCTCTTTGGTGAGATGTCTGTTCAAGTCTGTTGCCCATCTTTTAATTGGGTTGTTTGTCTTCTTATTGAATTATAAGAGATTTTTATACGGTTTTGGATACAAGTCCTTTACCAGGGATATGATCTAGTTTTTTTCTCTCGGTCTGTGTCTTGTCTTTTTTCACTTTCTTAAGGGTGTCTTTTGAAGCACAAAAGTTTTTAATTTTGAAGTCTTGCTTATTAACTTGTTCTTTATTGCATATGCTCTTTAGATCATATCTAAGAAAACATTACCTGACCCAAGGTCACGAGGATTCACATTTACGTTTTCTTCGAAGAGTTTTATAGTTTCAGCTCTTACATTTAGATTCATCTATTCATCTATTTTTAGTTAATTTTTGTGTATGAGATCGATAGGGTTCACTGTGCACTTGAAGGAATTCATTCCCTAACTACAACTGTGGACAGGACAAAAAAGTGTGAGTCTCTACTCCACCCCCCACTGTCCCTGTTGTCCGCAGGCAGCTCAGGGAGCCTTGGCCTTTTTGCCTCAGATGCGCTTAGCTAGCTCATTGTAGACCTGGCCTATCCTGGCAGGGTGTGGGGTTCTGTAGTTTTGTGATGTTATTTTGTATAAACTTTAAAAGTCCGAGCCACCCTGTACTAGTTCATCAACTTTGTCAATATTCTCCACTGCTTTCCTTCCTCCTCATTTGCAAACATACAGATGGAATGGCATCCTGAAACTCCATTGGTGACTTCTGCTAATTCCCTGAGACCTCTGGGAACCATCTGGCTAAAGACTACAAACTTTAAGAAAGAGTGCAATTTGTGTCATTTAATTCATTTTTCAAATTCAAGGGGATTATTATTTAGCAATCCTAACTTTGTACTGCTTCTTCCCTTAAAATTCAACAGAACAGAAATGCCAGAAATTTCAAAAATATCTAGTTCCTTCAACATGTAAATCAAGACTGTGCTTTTGTTTGGAAAAAGAAGTGATAAAAGTAAAAATCATGAGTCTTACCCAGTGGAATGCTTTACTCACACAGCCCTAGGAAACTTTTCTAGATACTGAAAAGATCTAAAGGTGCTTAATAAATGCTTTTCAAACAATTCAGAACCTTAATATTAAAACAGGACAAGGCTGCAGGGGCTGAAGACTGACTCGGTTGGAACTGCTTATCCTTTCCTGGAGAAAAGCTTTGCTTTTTTTGCTGCTAACTCTGAAACTTCAACATACTGACTGTGTATAACATTCTGGATTTTATTTTGGCCTAATTGCACTTAAGAAAGGTTCTTATTTTTACTTTAGGAAAGGGCATCAAGAGAAGACAGGGCCATTTCAGTTACTGAAGCGCCTAAGTCGGTGCTCCGTTCACTTTGTCGGCCTCCCCTGAGCGCCTGGGGACTCGGTACCCGGAGGGGCTCGGAGCCCAGCCCTGCCCCGCCGAGGTGCCGCTCTGAGAAGGAGACCTACGCTAACTATTCAGAAGCTTCTCATACTCTGTTTCAGACACATTACCTGTCCGTGACAAAGGCTGCGAAGGGGGATAGAATGTCATGGGTCAAGAGAAGCAGGAATATGTGCTTGGTCCTCTACTGTCCCCTCAAGTCTGCAGGACCGTTGTGTTAGGACAGACAGCCTTGAAACATCTGAAGTGGTTGGTTTTCGTTCACATTTGTGGAAACTCTGGAAATACTCAAACCCCAAGGCAGGGTGGCAGGAGTGCGTTAGAGATTGGGATACTCGCTCATTCCTGGTTGATGGGTCAGGCGCTGTGCTGCTTGGGGCGCTCGGTGCTGACCGAGCCTTCCCCTGGGCTCCTTTCGGAGGGCGGAGGGGCTGGCCCTGAAAAGGGACTTGCCCTCTTGTCTAGCATGTTGATCAAGGAAGTAAGTTGAGCCTCATTCATCCTGGCAAAAAAAAATAAAAAAAAAAAATTGTTTTAAAATGTTTTTTTGATTAAATCTCTGAAGATGCTTTTAGGAAATGCAGCCAGTCGTGTACGTGCACAGCTGCCGTGTCTTTCTGTGGGTGGGGAAGAACCCAACACGAGGGGCTTCGGCGGCCGGCCTGGCAGCCCTGAGTGATTGCTTGGCAAAGGCAGCAGACGACCTTGAGTCTTGACCCTGGGGGGAGGGGGGGTGGCTGCTGCACAGGCCAATGTGTCGACCCGAAGTCATTTGTCTTAAGAGCCTTCCCATTTGGGGCGCCTGGGTGGCTCAGTCGTTAAGCGACTGCCTTCGGCTCGGGTCGTGATCCCAGGGTCCTGGGATCGAGCCCCACATCGGGCTCCCTGCTCGGCGGGAAGCCTGCTTCTCCCTCTCCCGCTCCCCCTGCTTGTGTTCCCTCTCTCGCTGTGTCTCTCTCTGTCAAATAAATAAATAAAATCTTAAAAAAAAAAAAAAAAAAAAGAGCCTTCCCATTTCACAAATGCAGCAGCTACAGCCTGTCTCCTAGGGGGCCGAGAGGAAGGACACCCTTGTGGCATGGCACTGAGCCCACAGGGAGAGCCAGCTTTTGCCCCCAAACCTGGAAGTCCTTTCCCAGCCGAGGCAGTCCCCGTGTCTCATTCCAACAGGAGACTTTAGAACCGTTTTTGTTTGGAGGAAGAGCATTTATGAGAACAAGAGGCAGCTGTATGAGCAGCCCGCCGGCCAGAGCCTCATCCTTGCCGCCCCTCATTCTCCGCAAGCAGAGCGTGAGCACCGTTTCGGTTAAGGCTGTAAGACACACTTGTGAAAGGAGGGGAACACTGGCCACCCAACGGGACAGCCTGCGGGACCCGAGGCCCCGGAACCCGGGACTCACCCTGCCGGTGTCCCTGGCCGCCCGGTCCCTGTGGTCTTTTCAACACAGGCAGCAGCTCACACGGCACTGACATTCCTCCTGTGGTCGCTCCGGAAACTGGCGGGCCCCGGTATTTGTTCTTCTCACTTGAGCCTAGCAAATACGTGGATGGTCTGAGCAGTGCTTTGGGGCAAGCTGGGTGAAACCTCGTGTTGAGCAGGGAACAGGTACCCTGCAGAATTTTCCCTTTTGTCCATATTTATGAGTAAGTCCTAAAGCCTCAGCAAAGCCGAATCTGTCTTGCATGGGGGCGAGCCGGACCACTGTTCGGCTCCATCAGGAGAGAACCCAGAAGCTGCCGGGGCCCCTTTTGGTGACTGTCACGTCATCCCTTCCTACATCACCCTTCCTGGCTGATTATCGTTGGATTTTACATCTAAATCACTGTCGTTCAGATCCACTTACAGGCATATTAGAAAAAGATTAATGTGTGTAATTTTTAAACACCAGTAGCTACTTGTACAAGGTTTTGCATGCATTTATTTAGAGAATACAGCAGTCAAGAGATAACTCCAGGGGCGCCAGGGTGGCTCAGTCGTTAAGCGTCTGCCTTCGGCTCAGGTCATGATCCCGGGGCCCTGGGATCGAGCCCCGCATTGAGCTCCCTGCTCGGCGGGGAGCCTGCTTCTCCCTCTCCCACTCCCCCTGCTTGTGTTCCCTCTCTCGCTGTGTCTCTCTCTGTCAAATAAATAAATAAAATCTTTTTAAAAAAAAAAAAAGAGATAACTCCAGTACTACTATGTGATCACAGGAGAAAGGTTGTGTTCTCTCGAAAAAAAAAAGGAAACAAGGTGAGAGACTAACTCACAGAGTGTGTTAGTTCGTCCTCCACGGTAACTCCTGTCCACTCAGCAGTCACCGAATCGGTCCACTTGCCCAGCTGCAAGCTGCGTTTTGGATGGCTGGTGTTTTTAGTAAAGAAAGTCACTCTGGGGGCTTGGTTTCCTACAAGTGCATCAGACTCCCTGCCTCAAAGCTTTAGGGAAGTCTGGAAAGTGGCCATCGCTCTCCAGAGTGCAGGAAGATGATTTTTCTCTTTTACGTCGGATCTCCGAGCTGGCTCTGAGCAGGGCTGACCCAAGCTACCATGAGATGGAAGTGTTAGGACACGAAGCTCTTTGCCCATGACGCACCTCCAGGGACTAACACTCACTACAGGTGGCTTAACCTCCATGGGGCTTTAATTCTGTACGAAATCTATATCCTGGGAGGGTTAGGGGGTCCAGCGCTGGGTCTCTCCAGGGCACCATGCTCATCTCTGCCATTACGGGAACAGGGGCAGAAGGAAGACCAGCTGCCCACACCTCCTAACAAATTGCTTCTTCGTGGGAGGGCCAGACAGCTGAAAAGATGGCAGGATGCGTCCCCAGACTACCACATTCTCTTGCGACCTAGGCAGTTGTGAGGAGCGCTGATGAGTTCTTTTCCCAGGGGAGTATTTTGCCTGCCTTCCTCCGACCTGGACCCACAGCGCTGGTGAGCAGCCTGCCTTTGCTCGCGTGTTAGGTTCTAGGGCCAAGGCTGGGTATATGTTACTAGCGCTCGATCACTATATTCATGGGGGGAGTGACATATTTTTGGACACCTCAGGGTTGTTCCTGAGCATTTTGCGAAGTTGCAGCAGGGAGGCAGCTTTCTACTCTCTCATCCCTTCTGTGTTTAGTGCTTCAGGATTCGTAAAGCGTCTTCACATACACGGCCTCATTTTACCCTTGAAACAACCCAGGAGGCAGGTATGATCGCCCTCATTTTACAAATGGGGAAACTGGGACTCTTGAGGTAAGATGGCTCACCCAAGGGCTTAGACCACGAGTGAGCTGCAGAGTGCCGGGGCGGTGGGGGGGTGGGGGGGGGCACGCAGCTGCGGCCAGGACTGACCCCCCTGACTGCCTTGCTCGGCTCTGCTGCGGAGCGAGGAGTCCCTGGCGCAGAGCAGTCCCCACATCCAGGTGCAGGCGGACATACGGGAACGTGGGTACAGACGCCTGAGCTGCGCCCAGGGCCTGCAGTGGTCATCCCCGTGCTCCTGCCCACGAATCTCCGTCCTTTTTGCTCTGGGGGAAGACTGTTTGAAACCCACCTGTGGCCTGACGCAGGGTGAGCAAATGCATGGGCTCATCACCCCTGCTCTCAGGGATGCTTGCAAATGTCAGCTCAGGCTCTGGCCTCACCGAAACTCCCTTCCCACAGCTAAGCCAGAATCTGTTTCTCTGTTCGCTTCTGCAGTTCTTGTCAATGATACGTTATTATCCCTTCAGCAGAGAGAGCTTCTCTCGGGTGTTCTCCGAACTCCCTGGCTTACCTAGTTCCATTGTGCTTGGGAAACCCTTGGTGAGTAAATGAGCAAACCCTCTAAAAACGTGATTCTGAATAGTTTATGCCCAACTTTTGGATGGAAGTTTGTCCCTTCTTCTGTGAGCATAGCGACGAAGAACTCTGTCCCAGCAGCGTGTAGCTGTGCACAGGGAGAAAGCCTTCTGCTTACCTCGTGTGCCCCTAAATCCCCACCAGTGTGAATGCCATCAGTGCCTTGGCCTGAGAGGACAGCGTGTCCCGTAGCTAAATGTTTTCCGCCAGAGATATTGCTGCTTGTCTTTCATGTTGTGCATGTGGCCCCTTTGGACTGGCACAGTTTGCAGAGGTCCAGCATGTGGTCCTTACTCCAAAGAAGGCCTCGCGTGTCAAGGAGCAGCCCTCTTTCGTGGTGTGAGAGTCTGGGCTCCCGGAAGAAGAGTGGATGCCCAGGGGGTCCTCATACGCCGGTGTTTACTCCGGTCTGACCCTGCTCAGAGGAGTACCTTGGCTCCTGCACGAGCCTGTATTGGTTTGGGGGACCCAGGTTCTACCTGCTCCTGAGATAAGCAGTGCACTTAAAGTCATTTCTCAAATGGCTGCAAGATGCCTGCCCTTTATTTTTCCGTTCAGGTTCTTCAGGGAATTGCCCACCCCTTCAAGACGTGGGCCAGGGAGGCTCCATTGCCGGCAGATTGAGAAAACCAAAGCTGCCTTACAGGGCCTCTCACTACGTCCGACAGACGTGCTCAGCTCGTCCCCCAGCACCTGCCGTATCCCTTAACCGCCCCCCCCCCAGGTTCCTGCACCTGTGTCTGTGGCCGGGGGGCCCCATCCAGCACCCCGCCCCCCGTGTCCTGAGTCCACCCCGCTCCCTCCGGGCAGCGCTGCTGGGTCACTGCCTTCCAGAACCCCAGAACAACGGCAGAGGGCGGAGCGGGAGGATGGAGCAGTCTGTGGAAACACATAGCACAGGGAGCCAAACAGTTTGTTTTTTTGGAGGCATAATTTAGTCATCTTACCTAAAGCGCCTTTCACTCTTTCGCAATCCAGTACAGAAAACTCAGCACCAAAGAATGAAGGGGAACCCTCTGTTCCCCATCCCTGCCCTCCCCCTGTGCCTCAGATCCCCTCTGAATGATGACAAAATAAGGCTCACACTCAACCGCACATCATTCTGACTTATATGTATCCTTTCCCTTACACGCACACACACACACTCACACTCAAAAAGAAAATCAAAACCCACTTAAGCATTATGGGGGGATAAAAGATTTAAGAACATCTTCCTCCCCATCTGGCATGGAGACCAAACTGCCTTCCCAGCAGGGGCTCACCCCGCTTCGTCCCCGGGTCCCACTAAGGATGGCTGGCAGCGTCCACCAGTCCCCAAGGGCCCCTCCGGGCGCTCATGTGTCTGGGGTCAGTTGCTCCGTTTCTGCTTGCTGTCGATGTTGCCGTAGGCAGAGCCCTTGTCGATTTCTGTCACACCAATCATCCATCGAACTCCCATAGAAGCTGCAGAAATGGGAAGCGCGGGGAGTTAGGAGCCCCCGGGGGACTATGCCGGGGAGAATGCGGGGAGGCCGGCTGTCGGCAGACCTCAAGCAGCAGCTGAGATCTCGCCGGCTAACTTGGGGCCCAGGGCATAATCCTGCTGGAGTTCTCCTGGAGCATGGGCGTCAGACTAAGTGACATTAAAACAAACAGCGAGGCTGTTCTGCTGGTGGGTTTTAATCCTTCAACCCTTCGAGGTTGCTAAGCCACACTCCACTGTACACGAGGCTTACAGAATTCCTCTGCTTGTTATACTGGCCCCCAAGGCAAAGAGGATGCTTTTGCAAATGCAGGGCAGGAACTTAATAAAACACCCTACAGCGAAGCTGGATAACCTACCAGGAACCTGGAGAGTGCAAGAGCCCAAATGTCTATGTAGTGCCCAGCTCTGCTCTTGGGGTAAGAGAGCTGTGAACGGGGAAAAGCCCCTGGCTCCCAGCGGAATGGGCCCAAACAGAGACCAGGAGGGACCCTCGTGAGCCCGGCAGAGCCACCAGGAAGCTGGACAACAGGGCCGAGGTCACACGCTGCAGTCGAAGCTGCTGTCTCGGACACGGCAGACTCGGTGAGGTCCTTCAGGGCAGGGAGCACGTCTGAGTCCCCTGAGGAGCCCAGCACCAAGCACATAATACACATTTCAGAGTGGATAAATGGCTGATAACTGAAATCTCCGCGTGCACAAGCATTGTGGTCTGCGAACCGTCCCTCAGACTCACGTGGAGCTGACGGGCGAGCGCAGCCCGGCCCGACGAGGCCCGGGTGTCCCTGGGCCGGTTACAAACGGGCAGTTCTAGGAAGGCCTGTCCCAATACTAGAGCCACCATGCGGCGGCGGGGATGACACTGTGGAGAACCAAGGGGTGCGAAAGACATCGGCTCCATTGCTCAGAGGCCTGGGAAGGGGAACGAGACCCAAATACCGACATCCCGGGCAGAGTGTAGTGAGGCTCACAGCAGATGAGGCACTGGTCTGTGGGCTCAGGGCAGTCAGCTCCTCCGAGCTCCCGGAGACCCCGTTCCGTGGGAAGGGTGTCCGGCCCCCGTTTGGGCATGCACTGCACACCTTCATCACCAAGGAGCCCCACTGAAGGCGGATAGGCTCAGTCTGCTCCCCTCCCTCCGGGGACCCTGACAACCGCAGCTCCTGGCACCTGGCCAGCACATAGCAGCCCTGGGCGGGGGAGTCCTCTGGCCTGTGTTGGGGGAGTTAAATTGTTAGAAACGGGTTTTCTCCTGCACCCTCTTTTTTTCTACACAGGGCAGGTAGTATTTTAATTTTCAGCATTAAAATACATTTTTCATTTTAAAAAAGGTGACAGTAGGATCTACTTCAAGAATAGCAGCCAACTTGCCTATTGCAAACAGTCTAGAATTGGTTGGCTTGATCCAAAAGAAGGAGCTAGGTTTTGTGTGTTGTGAGGTGTGCAGGTGGCCACAATTTATTAGGTGAAAACTGCACTAGGGACAGTCCATCTGTGTATTTATGCATATATGTCTGAGTCCAGAAGAAGGTGCACCAAACTGTTAATGATGATTCATCTCTGGGGCGTAAGCTCAAAGGGGAATTCTGTCCTGAGACACTTCCAGTTTTATGCACTTCTGTGTGTTGGCGTCTTCTGAGCATTCAGTCAGCACCTGTGTCTTTTGCTGGAATAACTGAGCTACGTCCATTTGAAACAAGCACACAGATCACTGCATGCTTTGACTCCATGCCATGTCCTCTTGGTCTCAGGAAGGCAGGGCACACTCTGCCCGTGCTTTCCAGAGTCTCAAAGGAGGACACTTCCTCCTCAGACTCCAGGGAAGGGTACATTTCAGAGGGGCTGGCCGTGAAATGGGGCTGCCCCTCCCAGGGAATCCTACCAAGTTCCCCCCCGCCGGCTGCCTCACTTCAAAGACCAGTGGCAGTGTGCAGGGAACCCTGGGGCTGTGAAGAGACCAAAGTAGTCTGAAACGCCTGGTCAACGAAGTCGGTGTGGATTAATGCAAGGCTGCTCCCAGACCTTTCTATTCGATGCCGGGCAAGTGGCAACCGCCTTCTAGAAGCACTCGCACTTCCCCAGAGGGGCCGGGACCTGCTCTGAATGGCCAGGAGCCTTTGCCCAGTGCTGCTGGGCCCCGAAGGAAGGAATGATGAGAGTGAGCAGAGCTGAGCGGTCGCTGCTGCCTCGCCGAGCCCCAGGGGGAGCAACCACAGGTGAATTCCTCCAGGCCTGGGATTCTGGGTGTGTTTGACCGTGAGTCCTGCAAGCTAGTTTTCCCTGTCCGTCTGCAGGCTGTGCTTCCTGTTCCTAGACGCTGCGACACCTGGCACGACTGTACCCGCCCTTCTGCCTCCCCCTGTCCCCCGGTCAGATGCTCCTCACGGCAGCATGGCTGGGGCAGGGCTCTTGCTCTCTGCTTACCCACAAAGAAGACGAGGGCGAAGCTGGCCAGGGTTAGGGAAGACCCGCTGCTGATCATGTTGATGAGGAACCGGAAGAAAGGGTAGAGCAGTAGGGAGGCCCAGAACAACCAGTTGATGAGCGTCCAGGGCCGCCGGGGGGGCACCATGGCTGTCTCTGGGAAGGTGCCCGTCCTGTAGTACTCCTCCTGGAAGGCATCCTGGGGACAGAGAGGCGACCCTGAGGCACTTTGCTCGTGCATGACACCGCGCTCGTGCAGGCCCTTCCCGGGGCACCGGGCGCTGCTGTGAGCTCAGCAGAACTGGGGTGGGGGCCGCAGCACCACCCCAGTGGCATCTTGCAGGCGCCTGAGGGGTCTTCCCAGCACTGAATTTGGCGTCCCCTTCCCACAGTGACACAGAGGCGGGACGTCACAGCTCTGCCTCTAGCCCAGGCGTAGGAGCTCGAGCTTTGGTGCCAGGCCAGCCCGGGGCCATCCTAGTCGGCTCCTCGGTACTTACCTGCCTCTGGTCGGGTGGCCAGCCTCTGCGGCCCAGCTTCCGGTCGGCAAGAGGGGCGGTACTGCCCGCCCCCCAGAACAGGCCAGTGGAGAACGAACGAGACACCGAACCTGCCCTCAGTGAACGCCCGCAGAACAGACTAGAAGAACCCTGAGCCTCGGGCAGAGCCATGAGCTCGCCCTCTTGCACCTAACCCACGACAGCATGGCACTGCCCAGCAGCCCTGTGAAGTGACTGTCGAGACAGCCGGGTGGTCAGCAGGCCCCTGACCTGACAGGTTGGAGCAGCTTCTCTCATCGGTGCCCGACCTGAGATTAAATACAGGAGGCCCCCCTTGTCTGCAGATACCCCGGCTTCTGGACCACCAGCGGCCGCTGCTGACTGGGACCGTGGATGAGGGGACCGCCTGTCCCTGAGTGTGTGTGTGTGTGTGTGTCACCGAGGAGCCTGCAGGGGTCTCGGTCGGGCATGGGGCGCACCAGGGAGCCCCGAGGCCGGGCCTGCGCAGCGAGCACCCTCCAGCGGCTCCCGGGAGACCCCAGGTGCTGCTTGGTGGCCATGGGAGTGAGTGACACCACGGGGCCAGGCGACAGGCAACAGGGCCAGAGAGACCCACACCAGGATAGCAGCACCGTCCCTGGGCACCGTGTGGCATGGGGGCTGGCGACTGGCAGCCACGGGGACTTTGCCCGCTTCTAAGTATCAGCAACAAACTAAAATATCCTGAAAGCATCCTGGGGGCTGACAGCGTGCACGCTGAACAAAACCCATCTCTGGGTCACGTGGGGCCCCCGTCAGAGCCTGGTGGTGTTCCAGTTGTCCAAAGAGTCGAGTTTCCTGGAAAACGAGCTTCCACCTACCTGGAACTTACACCCGAGGTGCCCAACTTCTCCCTTTAACAGCCTGAGAGAGCAATCTCTAAAAGAGACCATACTTCTCTTTTTTCCCCAGTCAGGATGTACTGAGTAATATGCTTTTGTCACCACGGAGAGTCATTATTAAAATGAGTCCCCAGAGCCTGTGGCTGACGCAGACAACCTCTGGGGAAGCGACAGTGACCTGTCCAGTGCCCAGAGCGACGGCCCCTCACTTTGCCAAGGCCGGCCATGAACCTGGGTGATTTTTCTCATCCCAGGGTACAATAACAGGAGCCCAATAACTCGGTAAGGGGGGTGCTCCGGGCTGAATGCTTGTGTCCCCCCGGAATCTCCATGTGGAAGCCTAATCCCTGGTGTGCTGGGCTCGGGACACTCTCAGGCTCCTGATCTGGCCCCCGAGCCCGTGAGATTTACAGGCCACCCGGTCTCTGGCCCTTTGACATAGAAGCCTGACGGGACTGAGACGGGAGGGCGTACTTCCGGGCCTTTAAAAAACAGCTTTATTGAGGTGTCATTTACATACCATCAAACTCCCCATTTTAAAAACGGGCCTTTTTTTTTTTTTTTTTTAATTCTCTTGCTTAAGAGTTTTGATAGGTACCCGTCTACTGTGATGTTTCTTCGGGGAACCTGTCTGCTTTTCCCGTCTCGGGCCAGAAAGATACTCGCTAAAGCCAAAAGTTATTTGTGCCTCCAGCAAGAGGAAAAAGCACCCCCTTTCCTAGGGGTCCGAACTCATTCACTCCAGAGTTTTCTTTTTCTCTGTTTTGCTTAGAAAACTGAATCTCTCCCCAAGACCCCTCACTGCCCCCCAGGGACTGGTGCCGTAGCCCTTGCTGGCCTTCCAGGGGCGTCACTGTGGCTCTGTGACCTGCAGGGTGGGACAGGGAGCGCCTGGCCGGGGCCCGATGTCCGCTCCAGCAGCAGGACGTTCCTGGCCCCTCCCGGCCATGTCACGTCCTTTGTAATCAAGTCTGCCCCACGGGGAGATGGCCGGGGTTAATGATGCTTCCATTTTTTGTTGCCATCTGTTAGCATTGCGTGGCATAGGGTAAGTTGGAATTGGGGAACGTATTTAGTGAAAGGGGAGTTTGTTTCCAGAAAGAAATCTCAACCCCGAAGTCTAAAGGGGGAGATGCTCCCAACAAAGGACAAACCCCTGAGTGCTCAGAGTCTGCAGCACATAACCGAAGCCCCGAGACACGGCACCAAAGGCCAGGCCGTCCTCAAAGAGCTGGACCGGCTGGCTCCGCAAAATAAAATGTCTTTGCTAAGTCCCTGGGGGAGAAAGGAGGGAGGGAGGGGAAGAGGGAAGAGCAGGGAAAGAAAGAGAGGGACAGGAGGTCAGAGCTGGCTCCTCTGTCAGCGGGCCAGGGCAGGAGGGACCCTTCAGAGGACAGCGCTCCCCGTGCAGGCAGACCTCAGGCCCGAGCGTGTTGTGTGCAAAGGACTGCACCACGGGGCCCAGCCGGAGATCCTGCCGCCACTCCAAGGAGCAATGCCCTCGGGGTCCATGCAGAAGCCATCGCCAGCGTGGAAAACCCTTCGTCCTTGTGCTTGAAGCATTTCCTGCTGGCTTCTGCACCCCACACAGAGCAGCTCCCAACCGCGGCCCCCGTGGACCCTCCACACCCACAGGACAGCTCGGACGCCGCTTCCTTCACCCGCTTTTCAGCGTGCACCATTAATGGCTAATTCCTCATCCCTTCGGCAGACTTCAGACTGCCGGCCAGGGGAGTAAGGAAGTAACAAGTCAGAAATGAAAAGTCAGAATTGGTTCAAACCATACCATGGGGTAACCATGATGGCTCAGGGGAAAAGCGATTTGGGCACTGCCGTTGTCCCCAAAGAGATCATGTGAGGTCACGGGTGGTTTCCCGAAGCCCCCACCCTGCAGCCAGCGGCGGTCCTGGATGCTGACAGGTCATCAGCGTTGTGCCTTTTCTAAACGCTAAATCTGTTCCACTTAAAGGATGGCCCCGTTTTCAGAGATGATGCCCTTCCTACTTGAGAGTATTAAAATGGCAGTGGTAGATAGTGGATTTCTTTTTATGTTCCTGCCTGAACAGAATGAAACATTGCCACGTCCCTGTTTGGCCGCCCAGCACCCCCTCCCACACTTTGCAGACACTTTACTTGTCCGTGAAAGCAAAGCCAGAGAATTGCTGCCCTGAAGTCCAAAGCTCAACGTCAGCAGAATTGTCTTTCAACACCATACATCTGAAAGGTGACGCTTAACACAGAACCCCACTTTGGCAAGCGTGGTGGGGCACCGGGATTTCTGGTACACAAAGTCCCAGGCCCATCGAGGCTTCTGAGGGGACAGGGCTGCCACAGAAACGACAGGATGCTGGGGTTCCTCCCCGTCTGTTCACAGTTCCTCTTGGAGGCACCGCTGACCCCTCCTGCTCACTGCTCAGGTGGCCTCTCTGGGGAAAAGGCCAGCCTCCCAGGTCTGTTCATAGACGTGGCCCGTAGGGAGATGGGAGCTGGGCATGTCATTCTCTGAACCTCAGTTTCTTTGCACCAGATGATCGTTTTGAGAACCCCTTCCAAACTGAACCCTATCATTTTAATGCATATGTAGTTTAGAGAAAAGCCTCTGGAGAGACCTCATCAGGAAGGAGAGGTGTTTCTTCGCTGAACGCCCAAGTGGTTCGGGTCACACAATGGCCACCAGTCTCCCGCCTCAGCACAGCAGAGAACGGGCCCATGGAGAAAAACCTCCTTTGCTTTGGTGGGTTTGAGGCCCGCGTTTGTTAGATTTGTTTGTGTGGTTCTTTACGAAAGCATTCCTTTCCGAGGCCTTAGCGCATTTTTCTTCTCGCTAATAGTGACATGTTGTATACCGCCCAGAGGATTAAACCAGAAAACAGCACAAGGAAAAATGCCACCCCGTGCGTGAAACCAGAGGAAAAGAATATATATCGTTTGCGTGTTTCTGTCAGGCCCAGGCCTGCAGCAGCACAGAACCTTCCTAACTGGGAACCCCGTTTAAAAGCATCCGCAGTACGTTTCCGAGCATGGGCCCACAGGCCATGTGTCTGAGGCGGCCTCTGAGAAATACGCATTTCTAGGCCCCCCCGGACCTACGGGGTGAATCTCCGAGGCTGGGGGGGCTGCACGGTCCCCGCTCTGTGACAGGTCCCTGTGTGCTGTTTGGAAGAGGAGACTGGATGCCTATCCCTATACCCGTCCAGAAATGACCCCAAAATGGCAAGTTCTGCAAAAGTGACTTTTGGGGAACACAGGAGTGACTTCTTGCTGTGAGAGTATCAGGATCTTGATCCCCAAACAGCATATTTGTAAGAAGTCTCTACTTAATCTGATGGTGGTAATCTGGGGGTCTTTGGGGCCAAAACACATTCTCAAAGGAAGGATTAGAATGCTTATCCAACTGGAGCAGACAGCCCATAAAGTTCCGTGTGATTATCTTCCCTAGCGGAGTGGGGAGAAAAAGACAGCACCTGCCAACCGGTCTGTATTTATGGAATTCAGCACCAGGAAGTCAGTATCCTACTCTGTGTACTCGATTCTAGGCTGGTTTGGCCTTAAAATGCATGATGAATCAGAAATAAGTCTCTATGGGCAGCGAGACGTGGTCAAAAAAACACCTTCCTCACTAGGTGGGCGCTAACCTTTTCTCCTTCATAAGATCAAGCAGTTAGGGCCCTAAGAATGCGACTCCCTCTGCCCCCTGCACGTGTCTGAGGAGAGAACCCAATGAAAGGTAAGGCCCTGCTCAGAGGAAGGAAAGAAGGTGTGTGTGCGGCGGAGGGGCCTGGGGGGCTGCTGAAGAGCTAGAGCACAGCCAGGAAGTGGGGGGCACGGGGCCAGAGCAAACCCAGCAGAGGCGGAGTCTTGCAAGCCTCCATCTTGCCTGTGCTCGCGGTTTTGAGACCCTACAGGCCGCCACATTGTAGGTCCGAGGCCATCGGGATCATCCGCATCGCTGAAAGAACTCTACCCCCCAAGAACCAGAGGCTACTTTTGCTAAGTAGACACGGGCTGTTGGGGGCCATCACTTTTCTGTCCACTACACCCATCATCCTTCCCATGAAGCCCCCTTAAAACCCATCTTGCTATGGTCTTCCCCCCCCGCCAAGTAGAGCATCAGCCCCAGCGTGGCTGCTAACTGGGGTGTTGCCACCATCGGATCCCAGGGCCCCCACAGTGCACCCACAGCTGCACCTCGAAACAGGTCCTGGGATCCCGCACAGCCACCCCGCTGCACTGACCTTCTCCTGGTAGAGTTTGTGGAGCCAGGCTGAACACTCGTCCTCCTCTTCGGGGACCTCCTCTAGAGGAATCCGCCTGCAAAGCAGAGAGCAGCTGGTAGGGAGGCGGCCAGAGCCAGTGCCCCAACCACGGTTCATAACGATGCTGGACATCCCCAGGCTTTACTGAGGGAGCCTGGGTCTTGTGGGTGTGCGGACGGCAATTCAGTTGACAGGCAGAAATTCATACCCGTATTGGGGAGATCCGGGCCCAGATGCAGGGCTGGTCCCTGAAGGAAGGGCCTGCTCTGGCAGGTTTGGGGACTCAGGCGGTGTCAGCCGAGGACTCCTGCCTCTCCCTGTCCTCCCTCCCGACCTCATGGAGAGGCTCCAAACATCTGGGGTTTGCCCCTCCGAGAGAGGGCAGTTTGCCCCATTTGCCACCTGTTATAATCCGACATACACAGAGTCTACACATAGCTGAAACCGTGCTGTGCTTCTCCCCGCCGGGTAATGACTTCATACAGTGGTGAATGAAGTGTCTCCCGTCCAATGACCGCTTCGGCCTCTTGGACAGTGCGGAGGCTGATGTGCTGCAAGGGTCTGGACAAACAGAAGGCCGTGTATCTTGGGGAACATGGAGAAAGCAGGGGACCCGGTCAGGCCTCGTGGCCCTTTGCTCACCAGAAGTGGATGAGGTTCGAGGGTGGCTCTGGGGCCACCTGCCAACAGCCCCCCTGAGCAAGGGGGGTTCAGTAGACCACATTTCCTGTTGCCCTATTGCAGATCTAGTTCTGTCTGTCTGCAGGTTGCTGGCTTTTGTGACCTCCAGGCATATTTATTCACCCTGATGTTGTGCACAGGAAATTCTGCGTCCCCCATGACAGCCATGGGGGGCTTCACGTCCCTCTCTGGCTCAGGACTACCTTAGTCATAAGGTACGTTTTTAGGACGTATCCATCACACTGTAGCCTGTTAAGAGAACGTGGGATTCCATCTTAGAGGCTGTATTGTACGGGGCTGTTTTCACACGATGAAAAATCACCCCGTAAACTCCTCCACGTCCTCCCACGAATACCGACTCCTTCGCTCTTTCTGGCTCACTCTGGTTTGGAAACCAGATGTCTAACTGTGTTTCTTGAAAAAGGATAGGGAGCCTGCATACTGTTTATTTGGATAGTAGGCTTATTAAGGCCCTTTCGCTCTTTTCAAGAACTTCCTTGACATTCCTGCCCTTGCTGTTTTAATACTTTGCATTGAGGTAAAGCACGAGAAAGCCTGTTCCCCTCTGAGGGGTTACCTGCGCCATGAGGACAAGTGTGTGGAGAGGCACAGTCTTGCCCTCAGGCCAGGAGAGCACCAGCTTCCGTGGGCCCACGTGGTATGGTTTTGGCTGTTTACACCTCATTCCTACATGTGCTCCAGAGAAGCAGTTACCTGAGAGGCGGCCTAGTGGGTACGATGATCTTGAATAGTGCTCCAGGTTTCCCCAAATAGCTGGGGCCCAGCTGGCCCCTGAGTGGGGCTCCTGCCAGGTGTCGATAAGAGCTCACGGGGCAAAGCCTCCTTTACACCTGGGAGAAGGCCTCCCTCCGGAAGGTTGGTTTTCCTGCCCTCATCTGCCTTCAACTGCGGAATAAGGTAGACTGTCCGCTGTGGCATTAGGAAACAGGAATAATTAGGATGCTTCTTTCCTATTTGTAAGGGGGAGCCAAAGTCCTCTCCAGCTAGGAAGCTATTTAATTCAGGCTGTCAGTCCATCAAAACATCTCTCCTGGAAGGTCTGAGCCCTTCTTGCAGCCTTGTGGTGACGATCAGCCACTGAATTTACATCGTCCTGTGTTGTCATACTTCAGTATCTGTAAGGTCTTTTTAAAAAGAAATCAGAATGTTCTAGAACACTTGGCTAGTTCTCCAAGAGCGGGCACGTCAGATCATCTTGGTTAGCCTTCTGGGAAGACAACCTAGTGTGAAGGAAACCAGCGCCATCCCTCAGCCCTGTCGTGCTGGGTTTTATGTGTGAGTCCCAGCTGGGTTTTACTGTCTGCAGTATCTCTCAATTATTTCCCGTTCATCTCGATGACATTGCAGGAGACCAGGGTGAGCCCCGTTCTGTAAGCTGATCCAGCGGGCCAAGAGAACGGGTTTGTCTAATACCTTGTGAAATCTTTTCAATAAAATCATAATAGCTTGGGATATAACACATAAGATACTGCTAAAATGTTCTCCATTTGTTTCTAGACCTCCTTATAAGTTTTACGTGTTCTTATCTGTATATATCTGTATGTAGCAAACACATCCTCCAAGAAAAGGGGTCAGTAAAATAATCTCTTCATACTCAGTCTCAAAATAACTCTAAAATACTATCTTCCGTCTGTCCAACCTGAGCTCTATGATGAGTATGAGTTGGTCAGAGAGAATCAGAAAGTAGAGGCTTCCCTGATTATTGACATTAGTGCTGTGTGTCTTGAGTTCCTAATATAAACACAGACTGTGAAGTTCATTTCATTACAGAAGGCAGACAAGAAAATACAAAACAGACTTCCCTGGAAAGAGGTCTGTAGGCCATTGGTGATTTAATTACTTTGATGGGCGCTCTCTGTTTTGGAAAGGAAATGGAACCAACTTACCTGACATATAAATCGGCATGATATTTCTTCCCATTTAGGACCCCCAACAGTGTTGGATTTTCATTATTTCTGAAATTGAGTGTACAGTCATATACAGCTGAAACTATAAAAAAATAAAACAAATACAAAGCAGTATATAGCGTGTGAACCCAAGTTTGTTTTGTAGATACACACATTGGAAAACAATGATGAAATTCGCTAACTGGTTATCTCAGGATGGTGGGATGACTGGGTTCTTCCTCATGCTTTTCTATACTGTCCAAATGCCCTACATTGAACACACATCACCTTTTGTAACCAGAAGAGCACACTACAACTCAGTAACTGAGAACAGAGTGATTACTGGGGTCAGAACGGTTTGAAGCAATACTGCAGTGTCCCGTCTAGAAGTTTTGCAACAATATCTAGACAGGTATCAGTCATTAGATCAGTCAGTCTAGAGCACACTATCCAAGGATGCGTCTGAGTTTATGGCAGTGTAACCATTTTACGAGTGTTTCTCCCCCTAGAGAAGTAAGATAGCTACAAAACTAGAATAAGATGCTGGAGACATCTTAAGGACTTGAACTAGAGTCCGTTGAAACGTGGCTAAGAAGCAAAGAACGTGTGATGTGAGTGCATCTGCCCAACAGTGAGCTGACCTGTCAGCAAGTTACGTCAGCATGGAGTGCTGGGGCCGCAGGGCCTGGCCCGGGCTCCATAACTGCTCAGTGGGTGGAGGGGTGCAGAATGCATGAAGGACCGTGAGTGAGCAGAAATAGAGCGTGCAGACAGGACAGCAGGACGGGACAGTAGAAAGAACACGAGTTTTGAAGTCGGCCTGGTGCCTGGGGGACCCTCTCTTGGACGTGCCACTCAGCCGCCCTGAGCCTAGTTCCCCTGGAGAAGGGGACCCACGATGCCTTCCTCATAGGCTTGTTGAGCTGGCCAAAGTCTGCACTTCCCACGGGGCCTGGCACGCCGTGACAAGAGATCGTGAGCCCAGTACTTTATGGAGAGCTTGGCATATGTGCAGTTACTATGCATAAAGCGGGTGGATGACAGGAGGGTCCGACAGGAGGGTCCTCTCGGTCTAGTTGGGGATACGAAGAACCGAGATTCAAAAATCAGAAAACCACTGTCCATTTTCTTCCACCTGTTGCCTGGCCGCCAGGTGGGGTCTGCAGGAGGCGCCCTAGCAGCTCCTTAGTCTTAGCTGAGGAGAGGGGGGTCTCTCCTGCTGTCTCGCAGGAATGCCGGGGGTAGCTCCCAACCCCCAGCAAGCTAGACCACTGCCCCTTCCTGTCCTGGGCCTGGAGGCTGGCTGTCTCCCTGGTGGGGGGAGGCGTCACTCTCCACGCACAGAGTGAGGCTGCTGGAGAACAACCTCCATGTTGCATTTGGCAGGCATTATGCTAAAAGGCACTCAGGCTGTATGCGGTGTGGCAGGTGGGGGTCACAGGGTCTGAGAGCAAGAAGGGGTCACGGAGCTCATGTAGTTCAGTGGGTTTCCAACCTCCTTCCTTCAGACTGGCTCTTACACAGGAGCCTGATGTATATACAACAGAAGTGGGGTTACTTTGGTCAATCAAGGACCGGGGGTGGGGGGCAGCCACAGGGGTTCCCCAGAGGACAGCCTAAAAACTAATGATTTGCACAATCCCCTCCTTTTCCAGAGGGGCAACCCCAAGAGAAGTGTCTTGAAGTGATAAAACGGCCCAATGACATCCACCTGCTTGCAAAGCCCTTCAGAAGGAGGGGAGCCCGAGAGCCCCTGCCCCCCCCCCGGCCCCCCCAGGGGGCAGCCTGGGTGTGAGCCCCAGCCTCGGTGTATTAGCTGAGCCACTCAGAATAAGTTCCTTAAATTCCCTCTGAGCCCCAACTTCCTCATCTGTATATTGGAAGTAAAACAAAGTTTCCTTCATTGGATCTGGCCCGCACACTCTGGCCATGCCAGGTGGGACGAGCTTGCCCTGGGGGCGAATCCGAAGTGCCCTCGGAGGGCTGGCCCCTATGCCGGGGCAGGGGCCACAGCCTGCCCGCGGGTGGCCTGGACTGCTGCGACGGCCGCCAAGCTCAGCCACGGCGGAACCCACGGGAAACCCAGACCCAGAAGCGGGGCACCCCCACCAGGGGGCGAGGGTGAGGCGAGCAGGCTCAGCGGGCGGCTCCTCCCCACCGCCAACGTTTGACCGAATGTCAGTGCGAGGCCTCAGGCCGAGTCCTCTGCCTGTTTTCTCCTGTAACCCTCCTTGCAGCTCTCGGGAAGTGTGGCGAGAGCCGATGCGCCCAGGGTCACACGGCCGGCATCGGGTCGGGTCTCCCGGCTCGCTCGGACCCCGCTGGGCGGTGCAGGATGCAAGCGGCTGCGGCCTGGGAGGCCGGAGGAGGGACGGGCGACAGGCCGGCGACCTCCGCCCGGGGTCGCTGGGGTCAGGCGGGCCAGGGGCCGCCGGGAGCTCCGTGACAGGCCCGTTCTATCTCTGGGGTGAATGCAGCGCAGACAGCTGGGAGGCCGAGCAGAGGGAGCTCAGAGCCGCAAGGTAGTGCGCGGGAGGCGGGCTGCGGGGCCGCGGGGCTGCGGAGGACTAGCGGGGTGGTGTCGGGGCAGGAGGCAACCTGGCTCAGCTCGGGGAGGGGCGGGGGGGGCAGGGGGTGGACGGCGGGCGGGGCCGCACGGCATGGCTGGGGGGGTGTCTCGGGGCACCTGCGGGGTGGGCCCCCCCCTGCGGGCGTGCTACCCGGCGGGTTCACGGCCACGGGCTCAGGCGGGCCCAGAGGAGGCGGGTTACACGCGTCCCCGCGTGCGGGCAGCGCTGCAGGAGACCCCTCGCCCGCCGCTCAGATCCCTTGGCTCACAAGAGGGAGAGGAGACCCGGGGGCGCGAAGACAGACGACCGTGTGCGGACAGAAGCTGGGTGACCAGCTGCCCAACTCCCATCTGGCCGCCCGGGAGGGGGGGTGGGGGACGTGGGGACACCAGTGCGACCTGGGACCTGCCCTGAGCCCAAGGCCCGCCGCCCTCCCGGCCTCCCCCGGGCTCCCCCGGGGCCTCATGGGGCCAGAGGAAGGTGGGGGTTTGGGAGGAGGGCGGGCTGCCCGGGAGAACGAGGAGCAAAGCTCGTGCTGCCAGGCCCAAGTGCCGAGGATTTAAGATGAGACAGAGTCCTGACAAGAGACTGGAAACAAAAGCTGCTACTTTCTGATTCTCACCCACGGGGACCCAGGGCTCAGGGCTCCAGACTCAGGGGGGTCAGCGGGCACAGAGGGTAAGGTCACGGAGTTCATCAGCCGGAGGCAGCTGGGGCCAACCCATGGGCAAGAAATGCCACACAAAGCAAAACGACGCCAAAACCCTGGGCTAACGAGGTGTGGGGGCTCAGGCTGAACCCGGGGAGGACCCAGGGGAGGGAGGACCCAGGGAGTCCACAAGGTCACCACAGCCTTGCAGTTCCAGTGCTGAGCATTAGAGGGCAGTGTTTGCTCAGCGTGCGTGTGTGGGGAGTGCGCGTGCCTATGAGAGTGAGTGAGTGTGTGTGTGTGTGTGTGTGTGTAAGAGAGAGAGAGTGAGAGCGCCAGCAGGCAGCGGCCTGGATCCTAGCTAACCATCCTTTGTGCCCTGTTTGCCCTCCTAGCTACCAGCCACAATCAGCTGGGGAGCACTGCCAGGGGAGAGCTATTCAGATTGGGGTGCTGGGGTGCGGTCTCCTTGCTGCAGGGGGCAGGGGATACCGGGCTCTTCCTTACCTACATTTCTCAAACTCCTCACGGTGATGGCGAAGCCTTTGGTGCGTGGCAGCAGGTGGTACTTGAGGCTGGGCAGCCCCTTGGCTTGGGCCACCTGCATGCTGATCTGGTGCTTCTTCTCCGTGAACCGAGTGCCCTCACAGTGAATCAGGAACTGGAAAGAACAGCGCAATGGTCACACCCAGCCCCCGGTCCACGTGCGGCCCTGGGTCACACCCATTCTGAGTCACACGCGCCATCCCCCATATACCGCAGTCACATGCAGTCCCCCAGGAGCCCTTATGGCCAGAGCAGGGATGGCCCCTGGCAGCTACGCCAGCCCCTGACCTCGGGGTGCAGCCCAGAGGCTGGCCTTCCCCTCTGCGCCCACAAGAGCTGTGGGGACAAAAGTTTATCATCTGAGGATAGTAGAGGAGTGAGCGTATGTGTGCATGAGTCTGTATGTGGGTGTGTGAGCATGAGAAGAGCATCTGAATGTGAGTGTGACAAGAATAGCCTGTGTGTGTGACAAGAGCATCTTGAGCGTGTGTGTGACAAGAGCATCCTGAGTGTGTGTGTGACAAGAACATCCTGGTGTGTGTGACAAGAGCATCTTGAGTGTGTGTGTGACAAGAACATCCTGAGTGTGTGTGTGACAAGAGTGCTCTGAGGATTTATTTCTGCACCCGTTAGTTCAAAGAGGAGGACCGGGTAGCGTGCGACAGTGGGGCCGGCCAGCGGGGCAGGTTGGCAGGACAGGCGTGAGGCGTGTCAGGCTGCTCACGTGGGAGTGCTTTGGGGCTGGGGGCGTGGCTGCTCGGGGTCTGACGTACAAAATACTTCTCGGGGTAATCCCGGAGGCGCAGTAAGCTCTTTGAGACGGTCTTGCGGTCTTGTTCCCACTTGCGTGTGCAGAAGACCATCTCTGTGAAGTACCACATCCAGCCAATGATCGGGACGTAGGCCAGCTCCTTCTTGGCCAGGACTTTGGAGCCCTGAAACAGAGATGGGGGCCCAGGGCGATTTACGGAGATGTTACTAGAAAAAGAGGAGCGGACATGCTCTCCAAAGGCCTAAGGGGATGGTTCCAGAGCACAATGAAGCAAGAAGCCACTGACCCTGGAGCCTCCGCACCGGTCAACCAGAGGCCAAGGTTGTGCTAACTCTGCGTGGCGGGGAGGGGGGGGTCTTTGTGGGGGTGGGCAGGCATCTGGGCGGCGTCCGGAACAATGAGGGACGTTTAAGGGTCTCAGGGATGCTCAGGTCATTTTCCAAGCTGGTCAGGCAGTTGTAACACCAAACTCTTTCCATAGATCTCATTCAGTCCTCAGCCAAACTTGGTTCTGCCAGCAGGGCAGACATTATTCTCCTTTCACAGACTAGGAAATGGGGTCTGGAGGGTTCCCTGGGTCATAGGGCTGCACAGTGGGGGAGCCTAGAGTTGAGCTCGGGCCACCAGATCATGTTGGGGGCTCCCTGGCTCATCTCTAAGGCTGGCAGTGGGGCTGGACGCCTGCCTGAGAATGCCCGAGGCTGGCTCAAGACGCAGGGACCTGGCCCACCAACAGGCTGGCCCCTGGGGCTGCTCGGCGTAGGCCCTTAACCAGCGCCGGCCTGGAGAAGACCAGGGATCGGGGCACTGGGGGGGCAGGAGAGACCCCAAAACTGCTTTTCATCTAGTGGGTTGGGCTCTATACTTTTCACCCTGAATTTTGGAATTGGCCAAGATACTCTCTGAGATGGCTGTCGTTGGTCGACGGCGCAGGTGACAGGGGCAGCGATCTGGACAGTCAGGCAGGCTTAGCTGGTGCTCTTGGTGACAACTGTCTAGTTAGGCCCTGAACCTAGGAGGCCTGTCGCGTCCGCAGCAACGACGCAGCTGCAGCTCGGTGAAGAGCGACGGGCCGCACCCCTAGCCACCTGCACGGACTGGAGAAAGGCACGAACGGCCGCTTGCTCCCTTTATGTTAAAAAACCCCAACAATAAACATCTTCCGCCGCGCTGGGAAAGACAAAGCACAGACACCTTTCAGGTTTAGTGTCTCCGTGTTTTGATGGGTTTTGTTTCTGTTATTCCCACAGACCCAACATGCAAATTCTCTCGAAGAAGAGAACCAAGCCATCAAATCCGGGGCCTGCCCCCAGAGGACCTGGAGGCCAGTCCCCATGGGTTCGAGACCTCGCCGTACCTGGGGGGAGGGCTTCCTGCGTGCCAGGCACAGACAATGCACGTCTATAAATTCTGTTCCATCTGAAATCAAAAGCACTAGATACTCCCATTTTATAGATAATCAAACTGAAGCTCAGAGATGTTAAGTAACTTGCCCAGAATCACGGAGCTGACAGCTGGGGAAGCGGAACTTTCGGCCAGGTGGCCTGCCGCGGGCCACAGTCCATGAGAAACGTTCATGCCTACCAAGGCATGGGGCCAGACATGGAGGGCCGCCTACCCAACAGCCGCTGTCCCCTCCTCTTTCTCTTGCAGCCTCCGTTCCATTCCAAAGGCGACATGCTCGGGCTCTGGGGGGTAACCATGAGTGACGTCAACCCAGCCTCGCGTCCCCCGGGCCCCTTAGCTTAGTGTGGGCCTCTGACCCAGTTCTGCTGAGGTGGCTCGAGGGTCTGCTAGGGTGCACGGGTTCTGGGGCTTCTGGGAAGGTTTCGCTCCACGACAAAAAGAGAGACGGCCAGGAGGCCCGGCCACTTTTTCTGCCATGAACACGGTTGCTGAGTGTGTCACGGCTTTGACATCATGTTGTGACCCTGAGACAACAGGCTAGACATGCTGAGGCCACTGGACTCACCGTGCCAACCCGGCAGGTATCTATCTGGCTACACTATCATCTGAGGGAACAGAGTGTCTTCATGGCCCAAGCCCCGGGGGTCAGGGTTTCTGTCCATCTTGAGCTGACGAAGGCCTGTGACAGAGCATCAGTCACTTCACCCTAGAAAACTCTTTGCTTTTCAACATGGGGTTACTTTAAATCCTCAAAGCATGAACTAATTATTCTGACTGGTGCTTTCTTGTGCTAAGTGAGAAGGAAGTGCTTGTCACTCAGAACACAAAACCAAACTGCCTGGGGCATCACCACTCTGCCCATAGGAGCCATTGAAAAGCCTATCAGCGTGTGTCCACTGCCAGGTTTCAGGTCGAGGGAGGCCCCTTCGGCCTTCCCTCAACCCCCTCCTCTTGTCAGCAGGGATGTCCTCATGCTTTCTGCTCCTGAGCCTCAGTTAACTCCTTACTCATGGCTTGTGAGATGAAAACAAGATAGAAAATCCTCACCAATGAACTCAACTTACCTTCTCGGTAGGTTAGGACTATGTACAAAATTTACATATTCCTGAACTCATTCCAAAAATACTTTGCGGCAACATGAAGGGATTCTAAAAGATGATCTGTTCTATAACCAAGAAGGGAATCATATACTGTAGGGTAGCAGCCACTGGGTCTAGGAAGGTGAGTGGCCCCATGCGGTCAATCCTAGCTGTCTGGTGGGGAAAGTACTCTCATGGGTATTTCCTATTAATGGAACTATCCCACCAGACCCAAATGGGTCTTAGTGGTTGGCTTTTGATAACCTACTGCTAAGAGGAAACGGAACTTTGACAGTGATGTGGGATCTATGTGTAGACCAAAGAGATGAGCTCAAGAGTCTACATATCCATCACTGTCTTATTGTGTTGGAGGGAGCGCTGCAAATCATCTAAATGCCCCACAGGAGAAGAGCTCAATGAATTAGAGTATATACGACAGACCGTACATGCAGTGCATAATGCGATATTACAGAGCAGTTACTGTAGCCTGTGAGCCAAAGCAGCTCCACCACCTGTTTTTATAAATAAAGTTTTACTGGAACACAGCCACTCTCTTTCGGGTACACACTGCCGATGGTTACTTTTACGCTGCAACAGCTGAGCTGAATAGTTGTGACCGAGGCAATATGGTCCACAAAGCTGAAAATATTCCCTATCCTGCCAGTTACAAAGTTTGTCAACCTTTGATTTACAGCCACTAAAATTTGTTTCCTACGAATATTTAATAGCTGGGGAAATGCTTATTACATAAAACTTAATTTTTAAAAGGTCTGGAATCAAAGCTGAGTCTAGAGTCTGATTATGACTACATGAAGAAAGTAAAACAGGAAAATAACAGTAGCTCTGGGTGAGTGGTCAAATCAGAAGCGATTTTTTTTTGTTTTATTAGATTTTCCTGTTTTTTATCAACAAAATATTTTGCAGCATTCCTCTAACAATGCCCCTTTTAAGAAGTAGTTGACATCAGCACATTTCAACCATTTGCTTCTGGAACATAAGTAAGACTGGATCAAAACAGCCTATTGGATAATGATGATCAAAAGGAACAGAGGAGATATTTCTGTTTTTATGTTGAATTAATACGTCTTTCAACTTTAAAGTTCTGGATGTTATCATTAGGCCTAGACCTTGATGTTGACTATGTTTATTTGATATAAGAAATGTTTTAAAATATTAAGGTAGAAACTTTTGCCTTTCAAATCAAAGATACTTTACTTGATTTCCTTTCCTCAGCAGGGATAACCGGACTTGGAAAGCTTTGAAATCAGTCCTGATTTTGATCAGGCTCTACCACGGCCCAGCTGTGTGACTTTGGTCTCGAGACTTAACCTTCCCGAGCCTCAATTTTCCCAGCTGTATTATGAGGAAAGGAATACTTACCTCCAAGTGTTGCCGTAAAGATTTAATAACATATGGAAACATATACAAAAGTGTGGAGTTGTGAACCTGACAACAGGTGTTCAATAATGTATAGCTATTATTACTACCACAGAGTAAGCACAGGGGCTAAATGTCCCTTTCAATTCAGCCCATTTCCTAAACCATGCTTTAGCATATGGTGATAACAAAAGTTTGCGGGTATTCCAGGATTACCTGACAGGCAGTGCGCTGAGATATTTACAGGAGTTCACTCACTTAAGACCCACAGACTAGAAACTTCCTGCTCAAATATGCTTACAGTCCTCCAGGAAACTCAATACGCCATCAATATCATGACCCTCCCAGGCCAAGCAAGGGTTTCTACATGTGGATGGTAAAGTCTTCAGGAAAGAATGTATAAAAACAATATCAATTTCATTTATTCTGGATTTATTTTGAGGGTAGATCTGAGAGGATTACTGATGAGTTAGATTGACCACAGGCCCATCTAGACATTGGCATGTCTGGAAAACAAAAAATGTTCATAGGAAATGCAACTTCTTATGAGGAATCCACAACTGCAAGGACCTGGCCATTGTTGGTAGTTGTAGGGAGTTGCTGACATGATATCACATTCTACAGTTAAAAGTTTATGAAACTTTTGAGTGTGTGTGTGTGTGTGTGAGAGAGAGGTATGTGTGTGTGAGAGATAGTATCTGCGGAGAGTGTGTGTATGTGTGTGTGATTGTGTGAGAAAGTGTATATGAGAGAATTTTATGTGTAGAAAGTGTGTGATTGAGTGTGTATGAGTGTGTGTGTGAGAGACTGTGAGAGTATATGTGTATGTGTGTGCGAGAATGAGTATGTGAGAGAGTGTGTGAGAGAGACTATATGTGTGTAAAAAGAGAGACTGTGTGAGTGTGAAAGAGGGTTTGTGTGAGAGAGGGTGTGTGTGCATGAAAGCGACTGTGTGTGTCTAGAGAGTTTGTGTGAGACAGACTATGAGAGTGAGTGTGTATGTGTGTGTAGACAGACTTGAGAGTGTGTATGTGAGAGTGTGTGTGTGAGAGAAAGGGTGTGTGTGTAGAGAGAGAGTGTGTATGAGAGACTGTGCATGTGGAGAGAGACTATGTGAGAATGTGTGTGTGTGAGAGAGAAAGGGTGTGTGTGTGTGTGTGTGTGTGTGTGTAAGAGAGCGAGGGCGAGACCTATCTTACCACAGTTGCCCGATCAATCTAACTGAGCAGCCCATAACCACAGTTGGGACCACACAGTTGCTCAGGGAAACAGCAAACCCCACGAACCCTCCAACACCCCATGAACCCCTTCAGCACCTCAAAACAACTGGTCAACCCCTGTGCAGAGACCACATGGTGCTAATGGTGCTAGAAAGAACTGCTTTGAAGATGCGCTGAGATCCAGTACATTGCAACCCTGAGATTATGAGGCTCTCCCCTCACTTGTGTCGGGTCCATGGCCTTTGTGATGAAAAATGAGCAGAATCAGGACTTTTTAGTTAAGGTTTTTCTCCAGCATGGCCACCTGCCGGCTGATAAAATGAAAATGTTTAGTGTTGAGGCTGGGTTTGTAGGATGGTTGGAATGGGTAGGGCATCCAGTTCAGCCACCTTTCCGTGATTCTCCCACCTCCTCTGGCCGCTCCGTAGGCCCTGACAGAAAACACAATTGGGTTCTAACATTGGTCAGTCCGATGGCCCCTGGTCAACATGCTGCTTGCACAAATATCTTTCTGGCCTCCAAACACATGGCCATTCCTGAAGGTTTACCATCACGGTCACAGTTAGTCATTTGGATTCACCCAAGGTCATTTATTTCTACTAAATATAAAATACCTGAATAGGATCTCTTAAGTGGAACACTGAAAGCAGACTAAAACATCCACACTTTAACCCTCTGAAATTTTTTCTTGTCTATGAGCTAAGCCCCATCACTGTAGAGGACTAGCAAGTCAGCCAACAGCTCAGCCTCTTTTTTTGATGTGTGGTATTGTGAACTTTAACATCAAGACTGTTCTGTCCATGCAACCAGTGTTTGTTAAATACCTCCTTTTTATTTATTTTTTTTAAAAGATTTTATTTATTTATTTTGACAGAGAGAGACACAGCGAGAGCAGGAACACAAGCAGGGGGAGTGGGAGAGGGAGAAGCAGGCTTCCCGCGGAGCAGGGAGCCTGATGCGGGGCTCGATCCCAGGACTCTGGGATCATGACCTGAGCCGAAGGCAGACGCTCAACGACTGAGCCACCCGGGCGCCCCTGTTAAATACCTCCTTTGTGCCGGGCACTGGGCCAGGTGGGGACACCAAAGTGAAGGTGATTATCTGTGGCCTTGAGACGTGCAGTCTAGTGGGAGGAGAGAAACAGAAAGCTGCCAATGTCTGTGTTACTTCGGCCACTGAACTCTGTAAGTTGTTGAACCGACATGCTCTCCGGCAAACGATGCGGGGTACAAGCCTGGACAAGATGGGGCTGCAATGTGTCTCTGAAATGTAAGTCCCTTACCACAGTAAAAGGCAGGAGATAAGACTGGGGCTCAAAATCACGAGTCCGGCGCATGCGCGCGTGTGTGTGCATTCACATGTCAAACGGTGAGACTCTATTTGTGCCCGTGAGAGTAACATATATGTGGCCTAAATCTGCTTATCCTCATTCTTTCTCTGGCTGGCTGTCTCCCTTCTCTGATGCTAAAGAAGAAAAATCTGGGGACCTTACACTACCAGAAAAATCTCAAGAGAGTCGGAAAACAAAATGAACACTGTGCCACAATTATTCACAGCCGCCGGGGGAACGCATAGCACAAACACGAAACAGAAGCACTCTCTGAGAATTCATCTCTCTTCGACTGCAAATAAACGTGTATCATTTATCCAGGTGGAGTAGAGCGCTCCCAGCTCCCAGACTCTCGATAGCATCTTCCCCCCACCCAAGTCTCCGTCCGACCCCCTGACCAAACCCGAAACTCTTCTTCGTTTGCCTGGTGTGTGGATATGGAGTGGGGAGGGAAAGGGCATCTGGGGACAAAGGAAACTCTTGAACGTTGGGTACTTGTCACACTTGACTCTGCTCAGTAGGATCAGGGCTCCTGATAAAACAGATGAGAGAAGATGCAGTGTCCAGCTCCCCCTTCCTGAGCACAGATCCTCACGTCCCCTTCCCTGCCTCTGTTCCGAATGGCCAGCCTGAGTCCCTCCCGGGGTGGCCCTGGGCAGAAGGAGAGACAGAGCAGAAGGAATTCCAGGGGCAGGGCTGGCAGACCAGGACCTTGCAAGGGCGGAAGATATTGGGAGCTATTGCCAATTCCTTGTGGCCGGCAGGTGTTTGATAAGCAGCTGATGGAAGCACAGGGAGACGGAGGCATGGGAGGGCCCTGGGCACGTTAGCAGATGGGTGTGACAAAGAGGGACCCTGAGGAGTCAGAGCTGGTTCCCAGGACAAACATCCCCTGCTCTGAAGGTCTGCTGAGGCTTGTGTGAAGAGGAGGGAGGAAGCCCAATGTATTGCCGCTTTAAGCAAGTCTGGATTTACGATCTGTTGGTGTAATCCAACCCTGGCTTGTTAAAGACATTGCCAGAGGATCCTACTTAATAAAAAAGAAGACCGGGGCACGGGGGTGGCTCAGTGGGTTAAGCCTCTGACTCTTGATTTCGGCTCAGGTCGTGATTGATCTCAGGGCTGGGATGGAGCCCCGTGTTGGGAGGGAGTCTGCTTGTCCCTTTCCCTCTGCTCCTTCTTGCACTCTCTCCCTCTCTCAAATAAATAAATAAAATTTTTAAAAAGACTAAAAAGGCCTTGGTGTGTCTAACTCAGCACTACACTTCTAAATATAACTTTTAAAAATAAAGTGTACACTAACATTTCCAGGGACGTATTCAGTTATGAACTCAAGCTGCATCTCTACTTCCATTGAGCTACTGATCTCTTTCCTTGGCCAGTGCTGCACCTGGCTGCCCGAGTTGTAAGGGATCTCACCTCCTCACCATTCTCTCGGCTTCCTTATCTGGGTAATGCCGGGTCCCAGCAGGCCTGGCCCAACGGGTGAATACTTGGAGGCCCACAGTGGTGTCCTCGCCCACTCTTACTGCAGTGGGTGGTGCCGGAGTACGATACGGATGATGCTGATTAAGCCATTGAGGGTGGGGTGGGCGAGCATGTTTCCCACACACCCACATGATACTAGCATTGAGGGTGATGCAAACCCGCCTAATGGAGCTGATGAACCAGAGCTGCAGGTATATCTGATGGACAAGAAAACGTAGGACACTTCTCCACATCTAGGGACTCGGTTGGTGAAGTGTCTGCCTTGGGCTCAGGTCGTGACCCTTGAGTCCTGGGATCGGGCCCCATGTCAGGCTCCCTGCTCAGCGGGGAGTCTGCTTCTCCCTCTGCCTCTGCCGCCCCTCCTCCCCATGCTCGCTCGCTCTCTCTCTCTCTCAAATAAATAAATAAAATCTTTAAAAAAAGAAAAACAGTTCTCCACATCTAAAAACTTCTCATCTCTCTGTAGCCAACGGGAATTTGACAAACGTGTATGAAGAAACCTCGATAGCACGAATACAAGCACACTTCGCATTGCATAAAAATGATGGGGGATGTCAGTTGCATGGGGATCTAGCTCCACTTAAATCCCACCTAGTAAAACATTTGCTCTCTCTTGTCTTCCATACCTTATCCTATTCTTCATAAGAAAACACTCAGTGCAGGGGAACTAATTAGGGTCAAGGAAACTAAGCATTATTACATGCCTACTTTGTGTAAGGCACTTGAACTAGGTATTTTCTTATATTCATTAAACAAGCACATATATTCAGTGAGCCCTATATATTTACTAAGCCCTTACAACATCATGAAATGGGAATTATTAACTGAGGTTCAGAAAAGTCAGATAACCTTCCTAAGGTCACACAAATGCGGGAGCCAGGGTTCAAGTCCACATCTTTGGGACTCTTAAGACATTGGGTTTTTTTGGCCTGCACATCTCTCTCTCTCCTGCCACGCTTAGGAGAGAATTGTTCTGGAGTAAGTAGAAGGGAAAAGAAAGAATTGCTCTTGATATCTGAACCAGAATGCATAGATTCACCCTTCCGACCATCCGCTTTGCTGCTAAGTTTTACATGTTCAAAAACAAGACAGAGGAAACCCACCATTTGGGGGGATGTTATAACTAAGGGAGGTTTATAGGAAATCACATTCGTGTAGACTTTCTAAACAACTCTGCACTGACATTTTTCCTGCAGAAAACCTTTAGAGAGAAAATGATCCTTTCACAATCAAACTTGAAGAAATGCTGGTTTTGAGACACGCGTCACCTTTCACAGAAAGAGCCATATTTAATGTTAAGGACCAGAAGCGTCTTGGCAAAATTAAATCAGAACACCAGCGGGTGGGGTTCTGTTCTAGTTTTAGCTCCTGGGTGCTTTTCTGGGGGGTTTATGGCCTTGGCGGTTTGTTTTACTGAGAGCCCAGGAGAGTTCGGCAAAACAGCGGCAGCCCTCGCCCCGCGGTAAGTCTGAAATCAGCCCACGGTGACCTTGGGCTGGGGGCCAGGGAAGTGAGCAGGATGGTGAAGTGAGTGTGCACCTTGGCCAGGCCCAAGTGGGGAGGAGCCTGTCAGCGCAGCCCAAGAGCATGGCACCCACCCGCTTGCTCACGGAGGGGCACGTCACCCACGGTCTCTCCCTTGAGGCACCTCCCCACCTCTGTCCAGTGCCTGATAATCATCCCTTCACCCCAGTCTCCCACTGCTCCTAAAATCATGCCCTCGAGGCCTCGTTCCAATGTTACCACCTTCTAGAAGTTTCCTGTGACCCCGGGGGCCAACAGTCCATGTGCTTGTAAGCACCAAAATGTTACACCAGTTGTGAAACTATTGAAATTCCTCCCCCAATCTGGTAAACAGAGCTGCCTCAAACACCAATATTCCACCTTTACCACAGTGACCCCAGCCCTCCAGGCCCTCCCCAGCTAACAAAGGGGGGACACTGGGAACGACAGGCGCCCCCAGGATGGTGCCGAAGGGCTGACTGGTCTATGGCTAAATAAGTTGGCTGTCGCCCCAAGTGAGCAGCACGGTCAGCCCTATGTCCTTGCTCTCTTACCTTGAGGGCAACCTCATGAAGGACCCTTGGCGGGACCCCCAGCTGAGCTGTGCCTGGATCCCAGACCACACAAACCCAGGTAAGACCTGTTGTGGTCTTAAGCGGCTCTGTTCTGTGGCTTGTCACACTACCATAGATAAAACCTTCAGAGGCCAGAGGCCAGGTATGTTATATCTATGGCAGTGTGACATGCCACAGAACAGAGCCGATCTGAAGAGAAACATCCCAGTTGGCCTCCAGGTCAACCTCCAGGCCGCACCCACCCAGCTGGTAAACACTGACCCTCTCGGCTACCGTATACGGAGCGCTTAACAGGGGCCTGGTGTTGCTGGAAGACCCGACAAACGTGATCGTGGGTAGCCCGCCGTAACCTGATGGGGCCACTGTGGAGCGATGCGTATGTATTTTACTGGGACAGAAAGATAGGTGAAGAGGTACCGGAAGCTTCGGAAGCCCTGAGCCTCTGCATTGCACACCACAGTCTGTGGGGCACTTTAGAGACACTCATGTCAACTGTCCACAGGCCATGCCCCTCCCCAGGGAGGAAAGAGTCCGTGTGTTCCTCGAAGGTCATAACCAGAGCCTTTGGCGCCCTGGGAACCAGGGCCCCTGGAATGACCTCGGAGGTCTGTAAAAGGTTAAAAGACCTTTTTCTCCTTTTTAAGAAAATCCCATCACTTTCCCCCCAAAACCAATTTCACATTTAATTAGCCCATTCTCAAGAATTTCGGCAAATTTCACTTGCTTCAATTTAAACTCACTTCCTCTCGGGCTGTTACCTGTGTGGGCACAAACTGCCCCGTCAGGAACCTTCTCCTTGGCCCTTCTCCTCTAAGAAGGAAGCTCCCCAGACTCCAGAAGGATCTCAACGTCATGCATTATTTTTAAAAAGAGATCAATCAGGTGCCTTTTCTTTGAAGGTGATTTAAGACCAAAGGTACTGCTGAGCAATTAATACAGCAAGCTGCTGCTTTGTGTCCTCCTAAGAGTGGCGGGAAGAAACGCGCCACCTGGGAAGGGGGCCGAGCCGCTCACCGGGCACCCTGGCCTCCGGCTGGACCTCAGCCGCTGGAGCAGCCAGCGGGGAAGGGAACTGCTCCCTGCTTCGGGGACAGGCCATTCCCCTGGGGGGAGAATCTGGCAGCTTCCCCCCGAGTCAGCCCAGCCCCCGACCCCGACAAAGCTCACCGGTGCCTCGCTCGTCCCCTCCTGGCAGCCGCTCCTTGGCCAGCATGAGGCATCCTTTAGAACGTGCGTGGCGCTCGGCGGAAAGGGGAAGGTGGCCGCCTCCTGTCCCTGTCTGGACCCTCCCTCCTGTCCTGGTGGGGACTCTGGGGCTCCAGGAGGCACATTAGCAAGAATCCGGAAAACCGGAGGCCTAAACCTCCAAACTTCTAGAACAGTCTCAGGTGGCAGTGCTCACAGCCCTTCACCGGCAACCCTGGCTGCTCGGTTTTCAATAGTAAGAAAGGCAATCGGGTGACCACGTGTTCATTTACGGATCACAGCTGGAAGTGAAACGTCTCGTGCTGTCAGCGGGACGGCTGTCCCGTCAGTAACCTTCTGGCCATCCACAGTCTTAGCGCTGTGCTCAAGCTGTGACGCCCTCAAGGACTCCAAAGTCTCTGACCTAAAAACCCTAAATGACGTAGAGGTAGCATTCCCGCTCCATGAAAGCGTCTCCATCTCTGGAGGGCTCGCCCCTCCTGGCCTGGGACCGTCTCCGGGCCTGGGAGCCTCTCCTGGCCTGGGAGCCTCTCCTGGCCTGGGACCGTCTCCAGGCCTGGGACTCTCTTCTGGCCTGGGAGCCTCTCCTGGCCTGGGAGCGTCTCCTGGCCTGCGAGCCTCTCCTGGCCTGGGAGCCTCTCCTGGCCTGGGACCATCTCCGGGCCTGGGACCCTCTCCTGGCCTGGGACCCTCTTCTGGCCTGGGAGCCTCTCCTGGCCCGGGACTGTCTCCTGGCCTGGGACCGTCTCCATGTTACTTCTCCTGTGAGCACATCACTAGCACGCACTCTTTCCATCTGTTTGTGCCTGTTTCTGCATGGCTGCATGCCTCTGTGAGCTTCTCTGTTTTGCCTTTGCTCTGTTAGTTCCTGCCAGGTCCCTCCCTGACCTGGTGAAGAGACTGACAACTCTCACTCCTCAGAATGAGCCCCGTGCAGACCACGAGCCGGGAGCGAATGGGAAGCCTGGTCCCTGTCCCAGTCAGCCCTGGTCATTTTCTGACGCAAAGGCTCTGGAGCCCCGGAGGCCCCGCAGCTTTTCCTCCGGATTTACTAGTTACTATCCTGGAACCAATGATTTAGCCAAACAGAGGCTCTGGAAGTTTATTGATGAAGTGTCAATAATAACAATGCGATAAGAATTAGGAAGAGTGTAAATGCAGTGAACAGCACCTGGAAAGCGCTTGTGGTCATCAAGCTACCAGGAGCACAACGTGGAGGGGGCAGTGACCACAGATCTAGCATGCCTGCTGTACCACAGGGCCTGAGAGCCTCTCCTGGCCTGGGAGCCTCTCCTGGATGTGCGCTCACATTCGGAGCCTGGCTCCCTCCCAAAGTCACGTGGGAAGCCGGGGAAACACCGCCTGTCCCTCCAGCACACGGGGAGAACCAGGGGTGGGGGCACGTGGGCATGCCGGGAGGTCTAGCTAGCTCTAAGGCAGGAGAACGGATGTCCTATCAGTCAGGGTGCAAAGACACTAGGTGCCCTTTCTCCCAAGACAGGAGAAGGACCTGGTCACAATCATCCGCATCCACGATGGGGTTGGGATGGTGACATTTTAGGGGGTAGTCTCCTCTCGCAGAGAATAAGACCACAAAACCATACTTGAGATCTCTGCCCAGGGTCTCTAAAACGGAGAAAGGCAGATGCTAGAATGTTCCATCTTGTTCCTGAAAATACATTTAGTGCACATGCGCACACAGATATTGGAACTGGAAGAATAATAGGAAAACAAAGAAGACACTGTTGACAGGAGGGCCTGTTGCTTTCCTAGAAATCCTTTCAGTGATTCACCCACAGGCAATGCAGCTTTCTAGAAGTCTCGAGGCAGCAACAGTGATGGAGTTCACTGTGTCTATCTCTTGAAAAACGGCTAACGACCTTACTTGCCTTTTGATAGTTTAACTGCATCATAATGAGCATCCTTTGTCCCAAAGATGTGAACGGGACGTGGTTCTAAGCACATTTCCTTCTCTCTCCTTTTGCCCCCAATTTAAAGGTGCATAAATGTTTAAAAGCAGATCCAAATATGTCCTACACTATATAGTCTTCCTTCACCCAAGGTCTTCCCAAAAAGGCCGAGTCAAAGGGGCCCCCAAGTGCTGCTGGCCCACAGGCACATCAGGGACTGGGCCCACGGAGGACTCCGTCATCCCAGCTCCTCTCCTGGTCTTCCATCTCCTCCACTCTGAACACTGATTTGGTCCACCTGGTCCACCAAAGACAACGTGACGTGGGCAGACACCCCGGCTGTCTGCAGGGGTGACTCCCAGGTGCAAACCACGATCCCTAAGTTCTGGTGCAAGCTGTCCCAGCCCTTCCCCGCCCCCGGGCCAGGACATGTTGTAACCCCTGTTGCGACAGCTCAGCACGAGACAACTTCAATTCGATTATGTGATGCAGGCGTGACCAAGACACACCTCGACATTTTCAAGGTGACAAAAGTCAGCTAAGAAAGCCCAGCCCCAAAGGCATGCGAGGAGTCAAACTAGTTGGAGGATACAGAAGTTCATGGGCATTCTGAATTCTGCCACTGAAACTCTCTAGCTTGGGGATTCCACATTCTTAAGCCCACAAAGATGAAAAGGCAGGGGTGAGCACTGTCCGTGAGCCAGGAGAGCAGGAGAGCATAGAGATGAAGGACGTGAAGTCGCCTCACACCACGAGTCCAAATCCAAATCTACTTCCTAGCTGTGGGACCTTGAGCACATTATTTAAACCCTCTATAACTCAGTTTTTTTAAAAAGGGAAGATATATATCATCGATTCGTAAATGTCTCTGTAAGGAGTCAGTAAACGAATTGTGTGTAACGTATCTAGCACATAATAATCGCTGAATCAGTATCATTATTGCTCATTAGAAGACGTGCATCTTGATTCCAAGCAGGAATGAAAAGCAATTGTGAAGAACATTTCATCAGGTAGAAACCGTGAATGCCTCTGTTATCCTGCATGATTGAGAGCAAAAAGGCAAGTCATAGTGGTGAACCGGGGAAATGTGTGAGGGGGGGAATATGAATCCGACTTACCCCTAACACCCCAAAGCGTTCGGCCAGGCTCCAACCACAGAGAAAGTCAATCTCAAACTTGTGGTTCAGAACCACGATGGCATTTTCCTTTCCATACTTGGGGTAGGCCTGGGGGTCTGTGTGGATGACGCACTCCGTGCCCGACCACCACTCCAGCAACATCACCAGCTCTGGAACAAACCATAACAACAGACAGACGTTTATTTCACGCATCCGTGGTGACCAAGGCGCGGTTCTGCTGGGCCAAGCTGGAGCAAGGCTCTCCCCTCCCGGCTGGGGCAGAAAGCAACTTCTAGGGGTCAAGTTCTGGATCATTTCTGCCCCGGCCCCCATCCCTGACATGATTTAGAAGCGGAAGGAAAACGAGAAAGACTCCACCACAGTGTCCAGGGAAGGAGAGGAAGCTTTGAGAAGGCAAATGACTTGCATTCCTTGATTAATTGCCTTGGGGAGAAGTCAATCAGAAAGCCTGAATCCATCAAGAACTCCTGCCCTCGTGTTTACAGCGCTCTGAGAGGCGGCATGAGACCATGCCCAGAATTCTGAAGATCCTGGGAAGTGACTAATCAGGATACTTATAAACTCCATCAGAGAACACTAAATACCTCATTTCTCTCTCCCATTCATGATGGTTGTATGCACCCAAAATAATGAAGACCCAGGGTGTGAGGAAGCGAGGTTACATGAGAGCCATTATACTGTGGGCCTAAGTGAAACTTAAAATACTCTGTAGGAGCTTGTGAAAAAAGAAGTCCAACTTCACTTTATTCTTCAGTGATGGCTTTAATCCTGGCGTCCCATTCCCAACCTGGTTGCTTCAGGAAACGCCTATCTATATGGTAGAAATTGTCCAGAAAAAGAGTTGCATGTTGGTGTAAAAACTGTATCTATGTACCAGTTTTAAAGAGAATTTGGAAAGCTGAAGGTGTTCGGCAGGTGGATGGGTGGGTGCGTGAGGCCTCTGCCAAGGTCGTAGCCCTGTTTATTGCCGATTAGTGGGGTACGCATTTGCATTTAGCAGAGGACTCACTCGCCACCCACCCCCTACACACACATGCACACACGCACACGCACACACACGCAGACGAGCAGGTGCAATCTTGACTCCAGGCATACCTATGTTTTAAAACCTTTCTCCTGAGGTTGGAGACTGATGCATTCTAACTGGTGCACTAGAACTCTCTAGAAGGCATTGCTAGTTTCTAAGCAGTGAGCACTGTGGGACTTTGGACAAGTGAACCTCTTGGAGCCTCGGTGTCCTAATCTTTAGAATGGGTCGCTTCACAGGTTCTGTGAGGATTCAAGTACAGGACGCACTGCAGGGCACTCCACACAGAGCACACGGGAAGGTCCCAGCAAATCAGCCACTCAGGATCCAGCATTATCATTAAAAACAAACCAACACCCTCCCCTTACTTGACAAGGAAAAGTGTCTACCTATTCCTCGGAGAAAGCGCCAAGTCCCCAGTCAGTTGTCCCACAGACGGTGACATCAGTGGGACCTCACGTGGCAAGTCAGGGAAGGAGAAGGTAAGTGTGTAGGGAGGGCGGGAGGGGCAGGCAGCACCGCCGGCCGGGACAAAGGGACAGTTTGTCACCACTGGGTAGAAGGATGCTTATATTGCTGCACTGATTTCTTCTAAGAGACAGGATGGGCAGGACCAATCTCCTCCATTACCAGCCACAGAGCACAGATAAACCCCAAAAGCAGAACTACACGGGAGTCCACCAGATAAGGCTGGCCATTCCTGTGACTCACATCCCACCGTCATTCTGCAGATACCCGCTGAATGCCTCTCCGGGCCCCCCTCCTCCCCAGCAGTGGTCAGGCGGGGCCGATGCACACTTTCCCCAGCACCCTCCCCGGGACTTAGAGCGGCTTGTGATCCAGCGTGAGATCAGCTCCCCGATGACAGAGCGCAAGCCCTGGGCGCAAAGCTGCATTGTCTGGTTCTTCTAACGCTGGCCTTAGTCCAGAACCCAGCACAGCGCCGGCACATTGATGCTTTCAACAAACACCAGTGACCTACTGTGTGCAAGCACTACCCACGCGAGGTACTGGAGGCGTGGCTCGATGCCTACCTTCCTGGAGCCGACTGCCCAGGGGGAAGACAGTTTTCCACTCACAAGGTGGTGTGACAGGGAAGGAAAGACTTGTTCATAGGATGGATGGTTGCTGCATATCGTGCTCATGCCTATGGGGGTCAGACACTCCAGGCTCCAATCCTGGGGGAGCCACTCACCACTCGCTCACTTCTCAATGTCCCCTAAGTCTCCCTGTCCTTGTCTGCAAAATAGGGATAGGAAAAGCATTTCGACTTCACCCGAGACTGAGGGTGTTAAATCAGATTACGGCGTCAAGGCAGGTAGCATAATGTTGCACATAGTAGGGAATCGGTAAGTGGCCAGCCTTTTATTACTGTGATACGCACGGTGATTTTAGGCTCTGCAACCACTAAAGGCAAGAGGGACGGAGTCGGGGGAGGGAGAGAGCCAGATGGAGCCAGACCGAGAGGGACAGTGTTACAGCGACTTCTGGACTAGAGTGGGGAGCGATGATTTATGGCTTCATAATGAAGGCAATGAGAAGCCCCGGGAGCGTTTTTAAATAGGCACACAGCAGCATCTGATTAGCATCTTGAAAAGCTCACTCTGGCTGAAGTGGGAACAGACCCAGGAGCCGGGCAGAAGCAGTTAGGGGGTGGGTGCCGTAGCCCAGGGAGGAGGTGATGGTGCTGAGGCCGGGCAGCTAACAGCGGAGAATTAGGTTCTCAGGACACTATTAGCCATATAACTAAACACTAAATCTCACTGGGAACAAGAGTTTTCTTTCCTTTTTTTTTACCAAAGGCTTTCAATTTCTTTTTTATTCACAATACATACATTTATAGAGCCACATTGTAAAAGAATTTAGAAATCCAGAAGTATATAGAGGAAAAGGTGAAACTCCCCTTGATGGCTTTGTGATGTGTCAGTTAGGCTCGGCCGGACTACATTTCCCAGACTCCTTTCTGGTTTGTGTGTTTGTTTCCAGTTATGGAGGGCCACAAGGGACAATCCTGGGCGGTTTGGCAGGAGAAAGGAAAGCGTAACTCATGCACGTTGCCGCTGATCTGCTGATTCACCTCCTCAGCACAAAGCGGCAGCGGCAGCAGAGGGGGCCTGCAACTGCTCCCCCTCCTTCACATCCTCCTCCTTCAGCTTCTCTGACTCCTGGGCCAGGGCTGTGTGTCTGCTGGCTGATGCAGGGCCCCCACGCCATCAACACCAGACGCAATGAGAACTGACATGAGATTCAGAGCGTGCTTGGGGGTTCCAACCTCTTGATCTCCTCATCTTACACCCATCACGCCTTTCTGACTGCCTTCCCTGAGGCTTCAAGGTCCGAAGGGAGCTGCCGAGACCACACCCCCGGCTGCAGAGATAGCCTGGCCAGCCCCGTGGTTGAATAAGGACCAGTCCCTGCGACCCTTCTCTGCACTGGGGAGTGCAGAGCTCCCAGCAGCTCTGCTCCCCCCGCCCCCCCAGCGGCCCAATGGAACCCTGATGAGGCACATCCTCCTCCCTGCCCCCAACCCACTCCCTTGTCCAGGGTTAACCATTAGGAAGAGTTTGGAAGGAAGGCATCTAGTCCTGTTCCTAGGCATTTACACAAAGACATACACACACACTCATGTGTTTCCCACCCACAAATGGGTTCACACTTTATCGACCTTTGTAGAAATATACATATAGTGATTTTTCTCCAAATGGTATATTCTGGATCTTTCCATGTTGACACATGTTCATAGTGATATGAGCAAATATTGCTTGGGCTCCGGCCATGTGCTGGGGACTGCTCCAAGGGCTTTGCATGAGGTATTGTGTGAAATGCTCATATTAACTCTCTGAGACTGGGAGGCACTATTATTATCCCCGTTTTAAAGACAAAGAAACAGAGGCAGAGAAACTTCTGTTCAATATATGAAACTGTCATTTTTTTAGGTCAAAAATAGCCAGAATGACAGCCTCATAAAGGCTAACACAGGAGCTGCATGGCAGTTCACACTGTGGCTCCATCGTGATTTATGTGGGCTTTCTGCCATTGATTAGCATTTCCCCCTTGTTTTTTTACTGTTATACACACGGCAATAAACATCCTTGAAAATGCATGTTTTAGACAAAAATATTGGTGAGAGTATTTCTCCAGCATAGGTATACACAAAAGTAGAATTATGGGTCGAAGCATATGCATATTTTAAAATTTTATGGTTATTTCCAAATCGCCCTCCAAAAAGATCCTACCAATCTACACTTGAATCAACAGTGTGGGAGAGGGTCTGTGTCCTACTGCCTGGAATGGACACTAAGCTCCTTGCAGGCTGGGGCCATGCGTGTCTTTCAACAAGTATTCCCACGTGGAGTGTGGAATAATGTCAATGACCTTGTGATTGGCCTCTAGGCAGCACCTGAGTCACCTCATCTTTGTGTCTCTGCCACCCTTGTCCCAACACCCAACACGGGAGATACTCAGAAAGCTTTTGTCATTCGAATGACTTCCTGGCTGATGTTTTAGTTGGATGTTCTTATATAAGTAACGACACACGACTTAGAAATACCACCATGAATTAAAGTTTCCTTTACCCTGTGGTGTGGCTGTTCTCAGCGCTTTGGGCCAGGGCCTGGCTCAGTCTTTCCCTCCAGTGTCACAGCCAGCTGCCGGGCAGCGCCATCTTCCTAGCTGAAGGGCAACTACCTCGTGGGGGTGCTCCCATGTGAGCGGGGACATCTGTCATTCAAGTGAGACGCACTCCACACCATGGCACCCGGGCTCAGGGCAGGCATGGTGCCCCCGGTCCTCATGCAGAGGGTTCTGGGGGGTCTCCCAGCAGCTCCCTCAACAGCCTGCCTTGCCTGCCCCCACCATCTGCCCGGGGCGGCAGCAGAACCTGGGGGAGCTCTGACCCTCTCCCTCCAGGAAAAATGGGAGTCCCAACTCCTTGCACCCTTTGGAACCTCCAACTCAACTTAGGAAGTTGCCAAAGGGCACCTGATCAGAAACTATGGGCAGGTGACTGGCACCAAGGATGCCCGTGAGGAAGCGGGGTCCTTCCCTTGTGTATTTGGGGGGAAATCTCTTGTCAGCAGTTGTGGGTTGCAGATGTCTCAGCTTGCATTACAACGCTGGGAGTCAATGACAAATGCTAAAAGCGCAGATAGAAGAGAAGCAAAATAAGGTCTTTGCCCCCACAGCATTCACCATCTTCTTTGTGTTTCCAGACTAACCCTCGGGAAGCAACCAGGAAAAAGCATAGGAGCTTTGAGCTGACAAGAACTGGGGCCAGTCATGGAGTAGTTAATTGAAAAACAGTACAGCTAGGAATGAAAACGACGCATCAATTCAACACTGAAGCGGAAGCAGGGGGGTGGGGGGCTTGGTGCCATCGGGAGGGGGCTCTCAGTGGGAGGATGCTGGGAGGAAGGGAACCGGGCGGGCAACGTTCCTGGGGCCTCCCCGGGCCCGGCTCAGACCACCGTGACGCGGCAGTCATATCTTGGCCAGTAGGGTGAGTGAGCGCAGGGTCTATCGGTGGACACGGCCCCTCAGGGCCCGGCCCCACACGTCCCTGAGCACGGGGAGGGCGTTCTGTCCGGGGCCCCGGAGGAGCAGGCTGTAGGAAGACACAAGGGCACAGGACAGCTGAGGCCCCTGCCCAGGAAGGTCACTCGGGAAAGCGGCTGGGATTCGACTCCTCCAAGGTCAGGCACCACCAGGTAAAAACATGCGGACCTCCAGGTTCCCAGGCCTGGCCCTACTGTGTGTGGTGATTGTTTGCTGCCACCTGAGACTGAGTCACCCATGGGAAACTCACAGCCATGTGACACAAAAGGCAAAGAACGACAGAAAACTTTGGAACACGGAGAAGCCGCTATTGTCCCTCAGCGATGTCCTCATGGAGCACCTCACTAACTAGAGCTTTCCAGTGACGCCTCACGGTTCTCCTTGATCTGCCTGTTCCTGCTCTCCCGGAAAGTGAGTGGTGACTGGGTCCACACGGGAGGGATGATGGCTGCAGGGGGGTCATGCTCAGACCACGACAAGCCATCCCCCCGGTGTCCTCAGACCCTGGAGTCACCTCTCTCTCCCGGCTCCTCCTGACGCTTGCAGGTTGGGCACATGTGGCTGTCGGTTAGAATCAGCCTTTATTGGTGCCAATGAACAAACTTCGGTCCCTGACCTAAGAAGGGACCTGGGGGGTGGGGGGCCCTTCCCTCTTCGCTGCCTCCCCCCAGGAGCCCTCTCCATTCTGTGCCGGAAGTCCTTCTACCCAGGGGCACTGCCTCAGGTTAGGGACTCGGCACGCTTTCCTCTGGCCTCTGCAGTGGCCCAGATGTTGTGGGGACAGTGGGCTCTGCACTCCTGGGGCTGCTGGTGGCTCTGCGGTGGCCCCGCCAGGAGCCCCCCACCCTGGGACCCTGAGCTCCTCTCAGCTTCCTCACCTCGCTGGCTGAGTGGAGCTGACACCCACTTGGGGACTTCACATTCTGTCCAGGTTCCGTCCTTCTCATGTCTGTCTCGGTCCTCGAGAACATTCCCACCTCACCATCAACACAGACAGGGCTGCCCCAACCCTCAAGCCATTTTTACTTTGACCTCAGAAGGAATCTAAGCGTTCAAAGCTGGAGGAGATGCATGGGACACAGGAGAAAGGGAGGCATGCCGCTCACAAGGTCGGCTGAGGAGCAGGTTTCCTCTGGTCCCCGGGGCCTCACCGCCTTATCACCGC
>NC_138376.1:124442355-124464086 GCF_054177405.1 Leptonychotes weddellii
GTAGTTTTATAATTAACTTTATCTAACTTTAAAAATGACATAATTACATCTATAATGATGTGTAATCTATAAACTAAGTGCATATAATTATGTGCTTCTAATAGTTCCTGTAATTTTAACTGATAATAATTAGGTGAAAAATTAAACCTCTCATCCTCAGAAGCCCCCCCAAAATGCAAAAGCAAAGCTCTCAAGTTTGTAATGCATGATGTGCTATTGTCCCCGTCCAGAACCAAAGGTGGAGGGGACACGCCTCTCCCCTGGCCACACCGCGCTGGGGAGGGGACTGGCTACGTGCTCTTTGCACCTGTCCTTCACCCCTCACCTGGGGGCCATCCATCAAGCACCCACCCGGCACTCTCTGAGCCCTAGGCAAAAACTGGAATAAATATATGAAACTAAACAATCTGGAGAGCTGAGAAAACAGGAAAGTCTGGTCTCAGCTGCGGCCCCTGGGGGGTCTTGCTGCGGGCGCCAAGCGGGGACACGCTGTAAAAGAGAATAGACTTAAATAACCGAATGTATCTTTTATGTTATGGGGCCTGACACAGACGCTGGCATTTCTGATCTGAGACCAGATCTGGGCACTGGTCCCCGTCTGTCCACCTCTAGGCCCTACTGTGCAGCTACCTACTCCCCACGCCCCACTCATAGTGTCCTAACCAGCTGCAAACATGGCTGGAGCCCGTTCCTCCTGCTTCGCACTTTCTCTTCTCCCCCACTCTTCCCACCACCTCTTATCCAGCCTTCCAGGCTCAGTACGTGTCCCCATTTCCGTGAAATCTCAGATCCAAGGCCACAGACCCGGGTCTCCCGAACTTCCTGATGCTAAGTGTGCTCCACTCATTTGGGCACTTGCTTGGATTTTATTTTGTCTGCACCATTTCCAGTTAGCACCCCAGCAGGTGCCTTCCTGCCTCACGCAGCTTTCAGTGCTCCCTTCCGGCCACACCAGACAAGGAGCCCAGTGCACTTGCTGCATTTCAGTCCACACCCCGGAGGCATTCCAGCTTTTCCCACTTCGGTGCCCGGGCCATCGGATGGATGATGCTGAGGCAAGACGCCCAGAAGCACACACACAGTATACCTGTGCTGTTAACATTTCGTGGGACAGGTTAGGAAACAATGTCTACAAAGGCTCCGCAGAGTGGGGGAGGAGGAAGGAAAGTTTGGGAAGTCAGGCAGCAGGGCTCTGATTGAAACTGATCTGCTAGGCGCTGGCATGGTGGGAAGCCACTTCCTCCATCACTGTCCCCCTCCCGGCCCCCACAAAGTGCCTGTTTCTAGGCAGGCTTTGCCCTTGGCAGGGTATGGAGGGAATGGACCTGAAGCTCAAATCGTGAAAAGGTCATGTTGCTACATTGTAACTTTCATGTTGCTACATTGTAACTTTCTCCTGAAGCCTTGAGCAGGTGGCAATGAAGGGCCATGAAAACATGCCTGAACTGGCCGGGGCAGGGGGTGCTGGTTTCTCCTGCTCCCCTCCCCACCATATGCACATCCTCCCAAATGAAGGGAAGGGGAATTGGGCAACGGATTTTGAGCTAGAGGTGGACTGAGACCAGGCAGTAAAAACGCTCCAAGACTTTACAGTATGAACAATGGTGTGAATAATGTTAGGGGTGGAAAATCAGCTTTATATTAAGTGGAGTCAGACTCTGCTTCCAATTATTGGGTCAATCTTTCAGCGAGGCCAAACGTCAAGAAATACGACTCTCTTGAGTGAGGAGTATAAAAGCCGGGGAGAAGCCCTATGCTTCCCACCCTCAGTCAAAACCTTCAGGTGGGAGGAGAGGGAAAGAAAGGGTCTAGAACCCAAACCCCACCGCACCACTCTGGTGCCCTGACGTCTGGCTTCTCGAAACTCCCTTCCAGGTGAGCCGCTCGGAGATCACAGAGCTGTGGCACCAGTGCCATCTGCCTTTCCAGTCCTGGATACATGAATGACCTTGCTCATCCAGTCATCAAATCCCGAGCCCACCGGGTGCTCAGCACAGTTGGAGGTGCTTGGATGTAACGGTGAGCAAACCGATTCCAGCAGGGGAGACACAAATGTGCAGACACAGAAACATATACCCTGGAAGATGGCTCTCAGGACGGCAGGGCAGCAGGGGTGGGGGGGCGCTGATCTTTCGGGAGGGCTCTGGCTGTCACAGCAGTTTAGCGCAAAGCATGCCGTGACCTAATTGAATATGACCTGTGCCAGACAAGGGGCTGGCTTTGTACACGGGGATGTTTCCAGTGCCTAGAACTGGGAACACAGGTAAGAGGTGACTGGCTGCCGTGCGGGGAAAACGTCAACAGGTTCACAGTGGGGACCAGGGACAGGGAGTGGGCTGCGTGATTAGCCAGGGAGAGGGCAGAGCGTGTGGGCACGTGGAGGGTGAGTTGGGTTTTGGCAGGTGGAATAGACAGGGTCTGCGGTAGGCTAGATGGGGTGCAGGAGAAGAGGTTAGGGAGAGATTCTAAGGTTTCTGCCCTGAGCAGCTGGGGCAGGGAGGGAGGGGCGGGTGGCAGGGGCACAGGGGCTGGGGTTGGGACACATCAGTCAGGTGAGGGGATACTGCAGTCTTGGCTCGGACTAGTGCAGTAGTAATAGTGCTATCCCACCCTAGCCTCGAGCCTCCCCCTTCCCTGGCACCGAACACCTCGGATCACTCCGTCCCCATTCCCTGCCCCACCTCTTCTCTCCCAAACCCTGCCTGTCATTCTCCTTGAAACACTTTCCCACTCAGTCACCAGATTAGGTTCCGACCCCTTCCAGGCGCTGGGCAAGATGAGAAATTGAACTTCACCAGGTCTGGAAGCAGCGATAGCTTGGGATCAGCAACACCATTAGCACCCAGATTTTGTTCCCTAAAAACGACTCCCCACTGTCAGGAGGCACACTGCCCACAGTGAGGAAAGGCACTGCGGTGAGATATTCTCTTGGACAACCACTAAATCCGGATCTATCGAGCATTCATGTCTAACTCCCAGGTTACCAGGGAGGGAGGGAGGAACAGGTGAAAGAAACCCCACCCCTGTGAGCACTCACACAGCCAGAATGTGGGACCTTCCACAGGACAGAGGTAAGAAGGGGAAAAACAAGGTGGGAGGGGTCTGTTCTAATATAAAGAAGACAGACATAACAAGTGGGATGACCCTATTTAAATCCTGATTTGAACACTCCAAATGTTAAAAACAAAAACAAGACAGCTCGGAAACCACTGGGGAAATCTGAATCTCGATGGTATAACATGATACTAAGAGAATATTAATTTTGATAGTGGCGATAATATTGGGGTTATGTTTTTAAAGTGTCCTTATTCTTTATAAAACACACCTTGTGTTAATTCGGAGTGGCGTTTCATTACATACAATATCTGGCATTCACTTGAAAAACAACTGCTACTAAGGGGCGCCTGGGTGGCTCAGTCGTTAAGCGTCTGCCTTCAGCTCAGGTCATGGTCCCAGGGTCCTGGGATCGAGTTCCGCATCAGGCTCCCTGCTCAGCGGGGAGTCTCCTTCTCCCTCTCCTGCTCCCCCTGCTTGTGCTCTCTCTCCCGCTGTATCTCGCTCTGTCAAATAAATAAATAAAAAATCTTTAAAAAAAAAAAAAGAAAGAAAAACAACTGCTACTAAGATGAAATAGTTAAAGTTACCCTAGGTGCCGTGAATATGGGGAATCCTTACGCTATTCTCTCTACTCATATTTGTTTATATGTTCCGTAACTTTAAAAAAAAAAAAGCTAAAGGAAACAAGTTCCCTCTTCTACAGAAAAATACATCCAGGAGGGGCGCCTGGGTGGCTCAGTTGGTTAAGCGACTGCCTTCAGCTCCGGTCGTGATCCTGGAATCTCTGGATCGAGTCCTGCATCGGGCTCCCTGCTCGGCAGGGAGTCTGCTTCTCCCTCTGATCCTCCCCCTCTCATGCTCTCTCTCTCTCTCTCTCATTCTCTCTCTCAAATAAATAAATAAAAAATCTTAAAAAAAAAAAATACATCCAGGAAGCAATGAGTCCAGGGTCAAGGGCGTTCCCCAAAAACACTCTAGCCCTGCCTCAAGCATTCACTGCCACTTCTCTAGAGGCAACAAGGAGAAAGAGACAAAGACAAAAATCTTAGGAAGATATCCACGTGTAAAATGCAGACTAAGCCCTCAAATGGATTTCCATTTTTTTAATTTCGGAGAGAGATGAAGATTAAAATACAATTTGAAAATACTTTGCACTTCAGAGCCATTCTATTAAGCGAGTTAAAGGAAGGTTTAAAGTTCTTCGAGTGAAAGCCTGCACCTCTCTGCTCTCCCTTTGCTCCCTCCATGGACTGGTAATGAGCTCTCAGAATCTTCTGCAGCTCCACTATCCACACGGTCACCGTGTCAAGTTCCCAGGCCTGGTCCGGGCCACGTGGGAGTCAGGCCACAGAGGCTGGGCCCCCGAGCCTCACCCCGTCTCAGCAGAGTGACTTTGGGGAGTTCCATTCCCCCATCTCAGTCTCCTGATGTCTAAAGTGGGGACCATGGCACCACTAGTCGGTGGTGACGCTCCTATGTCCGTGCTTGGTAAATAAAAGCTAGGTGACTGCTTGGTGACAGTGATTGGCTATGGGCCATGTTTCCGACCTTGATCGAATGAGTACTTACTTGCTCAGTACTTTCTCTGCCAAGTCCCTGTAAGGTGCAGGGAGGGACAGGCAGAAATCTTCCAGGCTCTCTTACAGAAGGGAGTCAGGAACACCCAAGCGAAATGGGGATTTAGCAACACTTTGTGAAGGGTCTGGCTGACAGCCAACTCTTAAGGGCAAAAGGCCCTTACCCCACTCCTCCCTCCAACCCTTCACACACTGACCCCTCCCTATTTCTCTGATCCAAATCCTAGTGCCCTTCAAGACCGGATCAAATCCCCCTCACCCCAAATTCTGAAGTGTCCTTGACTCGCGAATGGGTCTCTGTGCCTTCTGCTTCGTGATGGCAGGTTCATGCGCCTCTGGTCTCTTTTACCTCCTTGAGCTATGACCAAAATGTGCTATTTAAGTTCCCAGAGGTGTCTGGAAGCTTAGATTTCTACCACCTGCTCCTGAGGTCTCCGTCAGAGTGGTCCTCCCAGAATTACTTGCTAAGTTGCTTTATGGAAAGAAAGCTTTCTTAAAACCAAGAAGTATGAAGGCTGTGGTCATATTCTGAGGTGTTTACCTTCCCATATGCACAAAGATGTTATACCCTTGTTAAACCTCAGGCCCAAATGTTCTCCTTGAAGATAAGAGGCCTTTCCTTCCATCCTTGAATGGAAGTTGGGTCCAAACTGTCCCCATGTGGGCGGAACCCACATTCCACGCTGAGTTTCTGCCAACAAGCCTGGAAATAAGGCACAAGATGGCGTTCTCAACGTAAAATCGTAAAAACAAATGCCGAGGGCCGTGCAGAGATGTGCAGAAGTCGCCTTCAAGAGAACAAATGGTCTCCTGGCCAACAATCATACCCCAGCTTCATGTAAAGAAAAGGACACAACTGTAGAAAGACTGAATCAACCAGAAGGCATGCTGGTCACGTGGGGGCCAGGCCTGCCCATGGGGCTGATACCCCTCTACCACGGCATACCCACTGAGTCCCTTTGCCCAGATTGCACATGTACCCATCCGCCTCCTAAGTGTGATCTGAATTCCAGTGCACATCAGTCGTCAGGGCAAAAACGTCTTGATCAGCAAATGTGAGCATTCACTTCATCCTACTGTCTCCACTGAGAAATAAACTATTAGCTGCATTCTTATTTTCAGACATAAGTGTATCATAAGATTGCTTAATATCAGTTCATTGGAGCCTGATTAAAATAATAATAAATCAAATGTCATAGTCCAAAACACTGAGGATCAGACTCTGGAATGTGTAAGTCTTCCAAATACAACCAGCCTAGAGGGAGGTCCATCCCACGTCCTGCTATCTCTAGGGCTCCTCTACAAACAGCCATTTGTTTGTGGCCAGGAATTTTAACTTACGGCGTACTCACGGGTCAGCTGGTCACCCCTCGACAGTAACCCCCCACCATCCACTGCCATCGCCCTGGTCCCCAGTCCTACCTCGTCCGTGTCCGCTGCCATCCTTCCTCTTTTCCATTCTCAGTGGTGCCCTGTCCCCCCCCATGCCCCCGATGACCTTCTTTCTGGTCTGTCCGCCTCCAGCATCACAGGCTCCTCTCATCCAGTCTGTGCCCCATGCCCACTTAATCCTGTCAACACGCTTGTTGGGTCCCCATCAACCACAGACGCAGTGAGACTCCTTAGCAGAGTCCTACTGCTTGGCCCACCCTGGCTCTTCTGCTTCGTCCTACCACACACCTTGAGCTAAAGTCAAGTTCCTGGAACTACCTAGAACTCTGTACCTACCCCCAAGGTCTGGCCTCTTGCTCAAGCTCTTCTCTAGGCCCAAAGTCCCTTTCCATTGCATGTCAAAACCTTATCTGTCCACCAGGTCTCAGCTCAAATGAGATCTCCCTGGGAAGTTTTTCTTGATGCCCCCCCAACCCCTTCCATTACAAGTAGCTTGTCTCTCTTCCCCAATCCCCCCATTTAGGGACTCTGTACCAATAGTTCATCAAAGTCAGACAGACATGATTTGAAATCTCATTCCATCACTTACTAGCTTTATAACATCAGCATATTACTCAACCTCTCTGGCTTTCAGTTTTCTCTGTAAAAAAGGAATAATATAATGTCACTAAAAAAATTGTTCTGAAATTAAATAAGACCAATGTTTGCAAAAGAACCTGCAGGTAGCCGTGGTAATGGTCAGCTTGATTCTCTTCTTTCTCACATTCTGGAGGCTTCCCTGGTAGGGATTTCTCCCCCCATAGAGCACGAATTCCCTTGGGAGTTTGGGGGTGGGGGCAGCTGAGCCTTGCCCGTTTTGTTGGTTTGCTGCCTGTGACACACAGAACAGGGATTGTACGACCGCAGACTAATATCTGTCATTCACCAACCTGGGTAAGTGTGTGCGTTTCAGGGAAGAGGAAATTCACAAAGATCCAGATTATGTCAAAAAAATCAGTTAAGGATTGGTAGGGTCCTCTAGCCCAGTACATTTTTTTTTAAAGCAACATTAAGGAATTACTAATCACTTTAAGAGCATTTAAAGCAAATTTTAGAATCTAAGATAAATACTTGCTCTTAATTTTTATCTATTTGCTATCTTCTCTCACCTTCCCCTCATCAAAATATAATTAGGCTTATTTTCATAACTCAGATTCATTACCCACTGAGAAATACATAAATTGTAATTTGTAAAAGGTTAAAAAAAATTAAGATGCTAAAATATACACTACTCCCCAAATAATTTGTAAGGCCATGTGAAGAACAAACCATCCTGGAATTGTTTTTTAAAACATCTTTCCTTTGGGGCACCTGGCTGGCTCAGTGGGAAGGGCATGTGACTCTTGATCTTGGGGTTGTGAGTTCAAGCCCCACATTTTGTGTAGAGATTACAAAAAAACCCAGATAAACTTAAAAGAAAAAACGGAACTTTTCTTCACATGAGACACTCCTCCTCTCAGCTTAGGAGGCCACAGGGTACTTAACTTTGTCTTTTCTAGTAAAGGACCAACTTCAGTGGAGCAACTTTTAATTATCGATAATAATGTATAAATTGGTTCTTCTTCTCTCACAAGTGATAAATGAGGCCACCAGACAGTTCAGAATCTGTCCTAACATCAGCCGTTTCAAGTGAAACATTTCACTAGTGTTTTCAACAAGGTAATATTCTGTCCCTGTTAAGGTTGTCAGATAGAACACAAAGTGCCCGGCGAAACTGAATTTCAGATAAGCTACAAATTGTTGTTCAGCGTAAGTATGTCTCATGCAACAGTAAAGGAAAGATACAGTTACAGTAAAATATGAGCCATGGAATATCTGGGGCGTACTCATATTAAAAAATTCTGTGTTGTTTATCTGAAATTCAAATTTCACTGGGCAGCCTGAATTTTTATTTGCTAAATCTGCCAGTCTGAGTCCTTATCAAGCCAGTCGTTGGCATGGCAACAAGCACTGAGGAGGCTCTGGGAAGGCAGCTCTGGATGGACTGACCTGCCTCGATGGTCCCATGGGCTCTTGTGGACCTCGTGGGACCCTGACAGCCATCTGGGAGATGGACCTGACTCCCCCATTCTACAGATGACAAGACAGAAGGGACAGGGCTCCCCAAGGTCACGGATCTGGGGGAGCAGGATTCCTGTTGCCACCCGGGATTCCTAGCAGTGGATGGCAGAGTTTTCGCACCTTGCTGGCCTCATGAATATGCAGAACATGTGTTTCCGAGAATCTTAGCAATTGTTAAATAATAAACCTGTGCTTCAAATATATCCCAATCTTTCAAAGGTCCCTGAGAAATCATTTTACTGGGGTTTGCCTGAGCTTTATCTAATCAAGTTTTAAAGCCACTCAGTGGGCACAGCGACCTGTTACTATGCCCTAATTGCTCAACAGCCCTGGGAACACCAAGGCCAAGAACTAAGAGGCTTTGCCATCTGTGAGCACCCCACATAATGCCCACCAGCTCTGGTTGTGGGGGCTAATCGCTGCAGCCGGCAGAGCCCCAGGTGAGGCAGGGGCTCCGGCATCCTGGGGAGGTGAGGTAACCCCAGCCCAGGCTGACTGGGGGGTGGCGCGTGGGGACTGGGGAGATAGTGGAAGGACACAAGGAATGGAGCAGGGGGCAAGAGGGGGAGTCAAGGAAGGAGGAAGGAGAGGAGAGCACACACCGTGCAGAGGCAGGGACCTAGGCTTGTCACATAGCCTATCTCATCACCTAGTCCAGGTCACTTGTCAGGATTAGGATCTTCCACACAGATGCAGAGACTGAGGCTCACATTTCGGTAACTCGCCCGGGATCTCTGGTTTGTGCACTTCCAGGACCAAGGCTGGGGAGGGGGTGGGCGCAGCCTAGAGCTCCCTCCCTCAGCTTCCTTCCGCCCACAATCCCCTTCACCCTCTCCTCACCACTGGCCCTCCCAACCCACTCAGGGTCCCCTCAGCAGAGGCCAAACAGCAACCTTGGCACCAGCCTCCGGAGGCTCTGTACCTGTGCGGGCCTGGGCTCTATGTCACATTTTATCATTTTATCCGGGATGCGTATTTGTCCTCATTGTAGCACATCTGGACACAGTGCCTCTTACCGTGGAAGCTGCACCTCCGTGTAACTGTGGCGGGTCTGCTTCTTTCTTAGAGATCTCTAAGGCAGGATGCGCCCCACAATCAGGGGCACCTTAGATTCCGTGAAGGACAGGAATGAAAAGAACCAGGGTGACCTTTGCAAGCCGATGTCCTTTAGACAGGCTGCATCTGCAACACAGCCATGAGCTGGGTATGGCCGGGCCCAGAGGCAGCGGGGACGGGGAGGGGGGCCCGGGTGGAGCCCAGGGGATTCTCAGGGCAGTGGCACTGTTGTCTATGATATTGTCGTGTACCACACTAATGCAAGATGCTAATAGTAGCAGAAACCGTGTGTGGGGGGGGGCGGGTGGCAGAAGTGAGGGTTACACAGGACCTAACTGTAATTTCTGTTTTCCTACAAACCTAAAACCACTCTTAATAAAGTCTATTAATTAAAAAAAGGACAGGGTGAGTTGATCCTTTTCTATTTTTTCCATAAAAGAATGTTCTAGAGGACACATAAACTACCATTGATGTTTCTGCCCTTGGCATGTTCTCTCCTGCCTTTCAGCTGGTGTCAGTTCTTGATGGCCCATCAACAGAGTCCTTGAGACGCTTTGCCAGGAAGAAAGCAAACTGAGGTTCTGTCAGATCCCTGGCCTTACGATGTTGACCAAGACGGTAGAAAGAATCCCACTCCACCCGCACCTCCAAACACCTCAAATCTCACTCTGCAATCATGAGGGCAAGAAAGGAAGATCAGCAGCTGCCAAACCCCTATAGGTCCAGAAGGAAAAGGAACGACATCAACATGACCTGAAATATCCATCTCTAGGGTAAAGGCCAGCAGAAAGGAATCCATCATTAGGAGAGTCAGTGGCGTTGGCTCTTGGGCCATAATTTGACCTATCTATCCAATAGACTCTCATCTGAGGCTATAATGGTAGGCAAGGCTTGTTCTTTGTTCTTGACAAATATATTCAGAGGCAAACAGTCTTCCTAATCTAGATTTCCCATGAACAGAATTCAGTTAGACTCACTGCTACTCTGGTGTTCAAATCTCCCCAGCATCACTACCTTGGTTTCTGAATCCTTGAAAGGCTAATGACTGGATTCCAGATATAATAACATATTGATTAAGTGCTCGTTATGGGCTATGCATAGCGACAATGTTTACAAATGTTATCTTATTTAATGAGGCAGCTATAATAGACCCTTTTTACACATGAGAACACCAAAGTATAGAGGACTTGAGTAGACACCCAGGGTCACAAAGCCAGACTCAACCTAGGCCCAGTGGACACCAAACCCCACACTCTTAACCACTCTGCTGTGTGCAAATTAAGAGTAAGAAATATGTAGAACAGTAAAAATATGGTACTTAGGAATTGAACAAAACGGGGACAATTATACCATCGCAATATAAACTCAAGTGTAGAGAAGCAGATCTCTGATCAAGGGGGCCGAACCTCCAGACCGCTGAAGTTAAGATGCCAAGCAGCAGAAAGAGAAGGGGCCAAACATCTCAGGTACGAGTAGAGAGATTTTCCACTCCCAGCAGCTCTGATGGCTGGTGAAACTAGAGTCAGACAAGATTAAAGATGTGTACATACATTTTTCCACCTGTCATAGTGCTGGAGACATCGACTGAATCATTAGGGTAAGGACACAGTCAAGGTTAAATTGCAGCCATTTGCCTTTTGTCGATTGATGTTTGAAATATCAATAACCAAGATTTTGTCAGATACAGGTTACGTGAGCTGAGAAATTGCATCCGCGTCACCCCAGCGGGTAATGATGTTGTGGCAGAAGAGAGTTTCAGTCAATGTGGACAAAATTAGGCCCCAAGGTGGTTACTGTTCCCTCAGTAAGTTCAAACTCTGGAGTCAGCACAGACTGGGTTGGATCACTGACTCTACTTCTTCTAGGTGATGACTTTGGGAAGGTCATTTGTTTTTCTTCAATCTTTTTTTTTTTTTAAGATTTTATTTATTTGACAAAGACAAAGACAATGAGACAGGGAACACAAGCAGGGGGAGTGGAAGAGGGAGAAGCAGACTCCCTGTTGAGCAGGGAGCCCGATATGAGGCTCGATCCCAGGACCCCGGGACCATGACCTGAGCCAAAGGCAGACGCTTAACGACTGAGCCACTCAGGCGCCCCTGTTTTTCTCCAATCTTGAAGGCAGAAATGGTGCTTCCGCCTCGAGGCTCCCAGCCTGCAGCATTGTGACCCGAGCCGTACAGTGTATGGGGTGGCACACTGGTCTCCCTCCCGGACTTTGAGTGACCATCTTATTTTATGCACTCTATTCATCTCCCGTTTCCAACGTGTCTTTCTCCTCTCCCCTTTCTCGCCTCCTTCAAAATGATCAGAACTCTCTTGGCTCCTTTCTTCCCTTAGATGTTGCCTGGTATGTCCTTGCTACCTTGACAGCATTTTGACACTTTGAAGAAGATTTTCAAAAATAGTTTTTATTCAGTATTTTTAGGTTGGCTTTAATTTTTAGTTTAGGTTTTAGTTTAATTTTTAGTTTTAGTTTAATCTTTCTTCTTGCAGAACAAGAGTGGGTGAAATAACCTCAGCAGCCATATTGAAAATGGTCTGTTCTCTTCAAGGTGGTTCACTTTTCTAAGCCTCAAGGTCTCCATATGTAAAGTGGGGTTAATAATCAGTGTCTCTAGCTGTGCTGTCCAGTGTTTTATAATGGTAACATTTTGAAATGGTAATTTGAACGTATTGTGGTAATGAGATATATTATTAAAATGAAGTTCACCTGTTTCTTTTAATTTTTCAATGTGGCTACCAGAAAATTAAAGATTGCATATGTGGTCCTCATTATACTTCTAATGGGCAGCACTGATCTAAAAGATGAAGTTAGAGCTCCTTAGCATGTTATAAAGAATCTTCATGAGTGGTTCTCATGTCCTTGATCAGCCTCACTCTCAAACTTGGTCACCACTCCTGTGTGTGTGTGTGTATATGAGGCCTCCACAAGACTGTTATTTGAGGAAAGAAACATTTTTTCATCTTTGTGATATCAGACTTGGTGCCTCTTACGGAGTAGAAGTCCAGGGAACATTTGAGGAATGAATGAATGAAACACTTTCCAAGGTAAGTGATCTGATACTCTTGCCATTCAGATGGGAGCCTCTCTTCACTTCTGGTTTCTCTGCGTAAATGCCTGTCCTCCTAACACCCCTTAACTCACCTGACCCAGGAGAGGTGGGGTAATATATGACTGGTGAGTTTAGGAAGGTTAAAACAGGAATTCTCGACTTGGGTCTACACTCCATCCTCAAGTGAGCATTCCAACACTCTCCGGGAACTGCTCTCTTTGACCTTAGGAGGCTGCCCTGGACCCACTGCCTGCCCAATTCTGGGGCTTGGTCAGCAGGCCCATTTGGATTTTACAAAGCTATAGCTTCCTAGACAGGCTCCATCAGGGACAGAGGAAACATTCTGGCCACCATCCTCCATGTCTTTGCTTAAGTTCTCAAATTGTTCAGAAAAATATCTGGGAAGGATACTAGTCATTGGGGCCTCTTGGAGATCTCAACATTATCTATGTCCAAAATTACATATATTCTTTTCTCCACAAGAATAAAATTCAGTTTAATTTAACCATGCTGGAAACATTTGGAATTTGAAGCAAACTTACCATTTAACTCCAAATCAAGCTGAAGAGTAACTCAGGACAAGAAGCTGGCTACTCTTTTCAGGGTAAGGTTCTAGCTCTTTCCAATGGCAGTCTTCCCCCCAAAAAGGGGAAAAAGCAATTATCCAGAGAAGACAAGCACTATAGGACAACAAGTGGACTGGAAGGCTAACTGGAATAAACACTTTTCAAACAAACATTCATTGTGTGGTGTGTCCTGCAATGAATACACAGTCATTCCTACCTCTAGAGCCATCTAGAATTACAGGGATTTCATACAGTAACAAGTCATCTTTAAAAGGCCAAAGAAGGTTTGTAGATGCACTTAACGTCACAGTTCCCTCAGTGTGTTCCTGGTCTATGCAGCAGAAGCGTACTTGGTAGAACCGCATTAAGTAGTCAGAGACCCAGAGGAAGACAAGAAAAGCTGGGGTATCTAGTGCATCCAGCCGTACCTCTTAGAAGACCAGCCTTGTCAGGACAACACACTTAATGTGCCTGAGACTCTTCAGAGAGGGGTCTCCTCACACGACAGGGCCGCTAAGGAACGAATGTTCCAGGAAACCGTGAGTCATTCCTGATGAAGTTAAGTACACCTGTTTATCTTGATTTCTTAATGATTTATTCCATATAATCTTGGTAAAAATTCTCAAGGTCTAAACCTGGTTGCCCTCTCCTCTGGAAAATCTCCCAGAGTGCCAGGCCTGCTCCCTCCTGCCTCGGAGCCGGCGGCGGCTGGGAATAGGAAACAATTCTAGGAAAGCCACCCTATATCTCTCAGATCCGAAACTTCACATCCATAGAAACTTTAGACCTAGGGAGGGTTACCACTCCCAACAGGCTCATTCAACACACGAGTCGCACCCAACTCCCTTCTCTTGGCAGGTGCAGTAGCCAGTGAGCAGGTCATGTTAAGGCTCTGCCCACTCTTGGATGGGCCTGGGCACCCCTTCCTCTCTTACAAGGTTTCATGCTTCATATGCTGCTGCATGTCCTGATAGTCAAGAGTGCCTCCAGGTGTCAGAGTTTGAGGACTAGCATAGCTTAACAGGCCTTAACAAAACCAGTCACAAAGCAGAAGGATAGTCCTGACTTCTTTCCTGAATGATTGGGTTCACCATCTTCAAACACTCTCTTTCAAGGAAACGGAGAAATGCAACAGGGAGGGACATGACAAGTTATACTGTGGACGCTGAGTGCTGAATTTTTACCAGTATTTAAAGCAACATTAAGAAAAATCCAGGAACTGGTGAGTCTGGGAGGTTGGAGGGAAATCGGGAGAAATAAGAGAAGGGAAAGTTTGAAAAGATGGAAGAAAGGGGTCTGTGCCAAGTGCAGCAGGGAAAGCACATCAAATATCACGTGGTGATTGTGTGGGGGACACCAACTCTGAGCAGCTGGACCTGGAGGGGAGGACCTACATCCCCAGATAAGTCTGAAGCAACAGAGTTGGGGAGTAGACCAGAGTTAAGGGTCAGAGTTCAACTTAACGTGTTAAATCCTAGAAGCCAGGAGAGGAAACACTGGAAAGGTGACAAGCTGGGAGAGTTCCACCAGGATGCAGTCACTGAGCAAACATTTGAGGAGCACTCATTGGGTGGCCAGCCCTGTTCCAGGCCCTCAGAAATGCCGCCATGAATGAGAAAAACAAATACCCGTCCTCTGACAGCTTGTCCACTAAGGAGGAAACACTGAGGGATCAAGAGTGGTGTGCACATTCTGGGAGAATATGGTAGGCTAAGGGGGGGGGCGGAATTGCAGGAGGGGGTGGTCAGGGAAGGCATCTGGGAGGTAATAACTTGAGAACCTATCACGTCAGTAGCTGGGGAAGGCTCTCCAGCAGAGGGGGCAGAAAAGGCGAGTCGTGCTGGGGGAGTGTGCCGGATGCTTGCAGGTCCCTGCAGGAAGGTACAGAGCCTGGGGCACAAGGTATAAGATGGGAGTGGTAGGAAGTGAGTCAGCAGACGTGGGCCAGGCCAACCTCAGAAACCACAGGAAGAACTCTGGATTTTACCATAAATGTAATGGGAAGCCACTGGAGGGTTTCAGCCCTGGAAGGACTTAAGCTGACATGATTTTACAACGATAGTGTGAGGTTGGGAAGGGGGAAATGGAGAGGTTGAGCTTGGGATGAGAAAATGACTCTGTTTCTTCAAATGGGAGAGACAGACAGTCAAAGTTGGGGCAGGGGGTGTCTGTGCGACTCAGCCTTCCGGGCAGTCCAGGCACACCAGCGGGCCTGTGTGGTCACACGCGTCTTCCAGAAAAGCTAATCACAGCTGGTGCCATGCATGCAGACTTTACCCACACCCAAAAGCACATTCCCATACTCTGCTCCGTGGAACCCCAATTCAGGAACACTAGGGGGTGACATTAACAAGTGTTTGTGGAGATGGGTCTTTTGGAAAACAATGAGACGTATCACTGTCCTCACCACCAGCCTTGTCAGGACAACACACTTAATGTGCCTGAGATTCTTCAGAGAGGGGTCTCCTCACACGACAGGGCCGCTAAGGAACGAATGTTCCAGGAAACCGTGAGTCATTCCTGATGAAGTTAAGTACACTTGTTTATCTTGATTTCTTAATGATTTATTCCATATAATCTTGGTAAAAATTCTCAAGGTCTAAACCTGGTTGCCCTCTCCTCTGGAAAATCTCCCAGAGCACCAGGCCTGCTCCCTCCTGCCTCGGAGCCGGCGGCGGTGGGGGGGTTGGGGGGCGGCCTGGAGGGGTACCAACCCTGACTGCTCCTGTTTTTATCTCCGAAACCAGATCTGGAGTTTCCCTGCTGCTCTTAACCGATAGAGGTCATCTTGCTGAAGCTCCTGAAAAGATGTGGAGAGTGGAGGGGAGGCGGGCAAGGAGAGTCTGATGACCCAGCCCTTCCTCCTGGTGAAGGTCCTGGCAGAGGGCACTGGGCAGAGGGTTAAGTGCCTGCAGGCATTCAAGTTCTGGGAATACAGTTACTTACCTGGGCTCACCATCAATCAATATTCATTAGATATTGACTGAAATTTGGTCCTGGCCTCCCTGTCAGCTGAAGTGAACAATCCCGCATAGTTCACCCAAATTCAGGCTAGTGACTTATTCCTTCCATTTTAATGTTTTCTCTGTTGGGGGGGGCGGATATCTTTTCCACGTGTGTTTTTATCCCTACTCTTCCTTAGTTTTCTACTTCTTTCTTCCTCACTCATTGCGTATTTTGTATCTTTACAGTTTTCCCTTCCAGCCTTCTATGACAAAGAACTGAGTATGTTCCCATTGTATTTACTGATATGTTAATGGAAAAGTTCTGTGTTCCTTATTCTTCATTTCAAAGGTGGATAAGGGGTGCCTGGGTGGCTCAGTTAGTTGAGCGTCCACCCTTGGTTTGGGCTCTGGTCATGATCTCTGGGTTGTGGGATCGAGCCCCGCTTTGGACTCCATGCTCAGTGCAGTCTGCTCAAGAACTTGGGGACAGCGCCTAGAACATTGGATCACTGTTGCTTTCTCCCTCTCCTCTGGCAAAGTATGTGCGTGTTAACAGGAGATATGACCCAGAGCTCCTAGACATCCTCAAATGAATACGGGATGACATAGCTTGTTAAGGGAAAGATACCTTATAGTGTCCAAGATTCTGATTCTCAGACTAACATATACCAGAATTACTACTAATATTAATTCATGCTCTGAAGTCTTAAAAGTTGTTTTTGAAATTCATGGTGCAATAGGCCTTTGGAACAGATTGTCTACATTCTCAACATGGTTCACTGGCTTAGTACAAAACATCTGGATATGGCATGCCTAACAATGCAGGTTTTAAAGAGATTCCAGTTTGGTAATTGTAGAGAAATTACAAAAAAAAAAATTAATTGGTGTCTCTTCTGCATAAATAACATGTTACAAGACTATGCATCAGACTTGCAGAAACACATCAAGCCCTTTCTATAGGACTGCAAACATTTCCAGCAGGCATTTGGTTGCATGTCCTCCATGCATCTTCTTGGCATGCCCACCCTCCCACTGCTCTCGTGCTGCTCGGAGCACAGGGCTATGGAGGCCACAGTGAAGGCCTCTAGCCCCACGCGGGCACCATGACTTGGTTCCAGCCATGCTGCTGGGATAGCAGGTTTATGTGTTCACTATGTGTCCTGGCTATAGTACCCAGTTCTTTAATCAAACCCTAATCTAAAGCGAGGGGTTGCTATGAAGGTTCTTTGTCGACGTGGAGATCGTATACACAATTCCTTTTTGAGGGAAACCGACTGGTACAACTGAACACAGTAGCCCCTTACTGCACACAGCGGCTGGCTACAAGCAGGGAGGGATGGCCACGTTCATCACCACCACTGGAGAAACTGCTTGGGGTCATGGCCCCCTGTACCACGCGAATTCTTGCATGAAGGATATATGCCTCTTGGCCTCCAAGAACACCAGCTTGCCCCTTCAAATCTTGGAGAGCCACCAGCCTTGAGCACTAGCAGAGTGATATGGGGACTGAGAAAAAGGCAAAGGCAAAAGTACTGACGAGTGTTTCTGGGAAGCCCAACTTTGAATTGGGATGAATCTCGGCATAACGGGGAAGGAAGAAATAAAGAAAGAAAAGAAAAGGACGATCCTCAGCTCTGGAGTTAGAACCTGGCAGAGAGACTGTGGAACTGTCTCATTTCTACAAGAAAATCACAGTAGAATAAAGCTAATAATCTTAGTTTTAACATTGGTATATTTACTACTTCTATAGAAGGCATTCAATAAGTGTTACTAAATTTTTAATTAAGCTCTGTGTACCAAGCGCTAAATAATGGAGTGGCTGTCTGATTCAGAGAGCCATATCTTAAATAATATGCCATTTCATCCCCAAATAACTGTAGTAAAATTCTAATTATCTGAGAAGATTTGCATTCTCTTCCTCTCCTCCCATCCCTGCCCAGTGTCTTACCACACTGGAGCTGGACAAGGAGAGAAAAAAAAATGGGTGTCTTTGAGTATATGTCACAGTGTAGCATGATGTCAGTCTTTGATTGCTCAAGAATACTCTGAATTCATCTGTGCCTCTTGTCCTCTTCAGTAATCATGTTTATTATGCTGACTGAGTATACAGGAGGTCACTCCTTTCCTAGCAAAGGATCAGGGACAAATTCTTCCAAAAAACACAAGAGGAGGGAACTCTTCCAAAATCATTTTATGAGGCCAGCATTACTCTGATACCAAAACCAGACAAGAACGTCACATGAAAAAAAAAATTACAGACCAATATCCCTGATGAATATAGAGGGAAAAATTCTCAACAAATATTAACAAACCAACTCAATAATACATTAAAAGGATCATACACCATGAATCAAGTGGAATTTACTCCAAGGATGCAAGCTTGGTCCAACATTTCCAAATCAATCAATGCTATACACATTAAAAAAATGAAGGATAAAAATCATATGATCATCTCAATAGATGCAAAAAAAGCATCTGACATAGTTCAATATCAATTTATGATAAAAACTCTCAAAAAAGTGGGCAGAAAAGGAACAGAGCTCAACATAATAAAGGCTATGTATGACAAGCCCACAGCTAACATCATACTCAATGGTAAAAAGCTAAAAGCTTGTCCTCTGAGATCAAGAACAGGACACTCTCACCACTTTTATTCAATAGTATTGGAAGTCCTAGACAGAGTAATTAGGCAAGAAGGAAAAGGGACCCAATTGGAACAGAAGAAGTAAAAGTGTCAGTATTTGCAGGTGACATGATATTATATTTAGAAAACCCTAAACACTCCATCAAAAAACTGTTAGAACTAATAAATGAATTCAGTAAACTTGAAGACTACAAAATCAATACACAACTCTGTTGTATTTCTTTATACTAATAATGAACTATTAGAAAGAGAAATTATGAAAACAATCTAATTCACTATTGTATCAAAAAGAATAAAATACCTGGGAATAAATTTAACCAAGGAAGTGAAAAACTGTATATTGAAAATTACAGGACATTAATGAAAGAAATTGAATAAGATACAAATAAATGGAAAGCTAGTCCACGTTCATGGACTGGAAGAATTAATATTGTTAAAATGTCCATACTACCCCTAAGCAATCTACAGATTCAATGCAATCCCTATCAAAATTCCAATGACATTTTTTTCACTGAACTAGAACAAACAATCCTAAAATGTGTGTGGAACCACAAAAGACCCCAAACAGCCAAAGCAATCTTGAAAAAGAAGAACAAAGCATCATGCTCCCTTTTTCAAACTATATTACAAAGCTATAGTAATTAAAACAGTATAGTATTGGCAAAAAAAATAGACATAGGTCAACGGGACAGAATAGAGAGCCCAGAAATAAATTCACACATACACAGTCAATTAATTTATGACAAAGGAGCCAAGGCTATGCAATGCGGGAAAGGGCAGTCTCTTCAATAAATGGTGTTGGGAAAACTGGGCAGCCAGATGCAAAAAAATGAAACTGGACCACTTTCTTACACCATACATAAAAATTACTCAGAATGGATTAAAGACTTGAAAGTAAGACCTGAAACCATAAAAATCCTAGAGGAAAACATAGGTGGTAAGCTTCTTGACATAGGTTTTGGCAATGATTTTTTGAATCTGATGCCCAAAGCAAAAAAAAAAACAAGATCAAAAATAAGCAAGCGGGACTACACCAAACTAAAAAGCTTCTGCACAGCAAAGGAAACCATCAACAAAATGAAAAGGCAACCCACCGAATGAGAGAAGTATTTCGATATATGATTTATATATCTGATAGGGTCTAATACCAAATATACAAAGAACTCCTGTATCTCAAGAGCAAAAGAAACAAACAAAATCTGATTTAAAAATGGGCAGAAGATCTGAATAAACATTTTCCAAAAAAAGACATGCAGACGGCCAACAGGTACATGAAATGATGCTCTACATCATTAATCATCAGGCAGATGCAAATCAAAACCACAATGAGATATCACCTCACACCCGTTAGAATGGCTACTTTCAAAAAGACTAGACATAGCAAGTGTTGGCGAGGATGTGGAGAAAAGGAAATTCTTGTGCACTGTTGGTGGGAATGTAAATTGGTGCAGCCATTCTGGAAAACAGCATGGAGGATCTTCAAAAAATTGAAAATAGACTTACCTATGACCTAGCAATTTCACTTCTGGGTATTTACCCAAGGAAAATGAAAGCACTTGAAAAGATATGAAAAGATATATGTACACTCATGTTCAATGCAGCATTATTTACAGCAGCCAAGATAGGGAAAGAACCTAAGTGTCCATTAAAGGTGAGTGGGTAAAGAAGATATGATGTGTGCATACACATATACATATACACACATATTGTATAATATTTTACAATTTACATATTTACAGTACATACTGTAAATATACATATTTACATATTTACAATACAATTACATATACATATTTACAATACATATTGTAAAATATTACTCACCAATAACAAAGCATGAACTCTTGCCATTTGCAACAACACAGATGGACCTGAGGGCATTATGCTAAGTGAACTAAGACAGAGAAAGACAAATATCGTGTAGAATCTAAAAATAAATAAATATGTAAGCTCATAAATACAGAGAACGGACTGGTGGTGGCCAGATGTAGAGGGTCAGAGGTGGAAAAAAGCGGGTTAACTGTTTGAGTTTGCTTGTTTTTTAGTTTAAATATCCTGAATTTTAAATATGAGTAAAAAAAAAAAAAAGAAGAAGAAGAAGAGGAAGAATCAGGGACAAATGACATGCGTGAATTCAAAGGAGGATCCATCTGTTCCTGGACCATTTGGTGCATTGCCATCCCATGACTCTTGTCTCCGAGAAGGCCATTCCATTTGGCCACCCTTTCTGATCCATCCAAATTCATCAACATGGAGACCTCCTACCACCTTGTTGGAGAATAACAAGTCCCTCTCTCAGTTCGGATGACTGCTCTCAGCTGAAACTGCACATCCAGCCTGCGGACTGGTGAGTCCAAGGCAAGATGACCCTTCCAGGAGCGGAGATGGGAGAGCTGTAGCTCCCTGCAGAGCCTGGCCTCAGCCCCCGGCCTGCCGCCAGGGACACAGCTGAGCAGAGGAAGTCATCAGACATGGAGCTGTGTTACAAAGGAAACCTTGTCCCATTGATCCACCCAGCTTCCTCCACAGTATTGATCCTCCAGGTCTTCCTGGAGAAAATCAGCTGGCAAGGAAGAGGGTACTGGAGGCTTTTCAAGGCAGACTTAACTTGACACCTAATCAGATAAGGCGAAGGTTAGGAAGTCATTAAGGAAAAATGACGATTTGCCTTGGGACTAGATTAATGAGCACTGTGGTCCTAAGGGAGATGTCAAAATACCAAAAGAAGAGGAAATTACAGGAACTAATTTCCTTTTTTTTTTTAGGTTTTATTTTAATTCAAAGAGGACCTTGGGTTAAAAATGGAACACAGAAGTAAGAAAGTCAATTGTCACCACCAGGCAAGATGGTTTTCTGTTTCTTTTACTAGTCCCTGGCTTCCCAGGCTGCTGTCTACATTTCCCACAACCGTGAGCTCTTCCTATGAGGCACCAGGGGCTCTGGAGTGGGGACTCCACATCTGTCCTCTGCAGGGGGCTTCTCAAACATTCACAGGCCATTTGCACCATCTGCAGGTGGTGTCCTGATGTAGAGTCTTAGGTCTGGGGCACGGGCAGGGCTTGGATCTGCCCTTCTAATAACTTCAGGGTGATGCTGAGGCTGACCTGGGGGAGAAGGGTGGGTGAACACTGCATCCCAACCAAGGCCAAGTCCTGGTCTCAGCTCTTGGAATATATTAGTTCTCCTCAGTTTCTGAGTGGTCCACAAGGAAGGCCCCATCTGACAGACAATTAGTTAGACCTGGGTCACTATTCACCCATAATTTTTTCCCTATTTCCATTGTTCTTATGTGGTACATCCAGATTCCTATGCCTTAGCCTGCCATTCCCAGTCTGAGC
>NC_138376.1:124464186-124471099 GCF_054177405.1 Leptonychotes weddellii
TGGGGTCAGGAATTTGGGGCTGACAAGACTGAACGATTCGGGCTTGGGGTCTCTCGGGAGGTTGTAGTCAAGATGTCAGCTGTGGCTTGACTGGGAACGGCGGATTTACCTCTATTGTGGCTAACTGCGGCTGCAGATCCAATTCTTTTCACGGGCCTGTCTCAGGGCAGCTTGCATATCCTCAGGATATGGTGTCTGGCTTCCCCAGAATGGGAGTGGGGGTGGGGGTGGGGTTGGGGGGGTTGACAGGAGGAGGGGGGAGAGGGAGGGAGGAGAGAGGGGGGTGGCAGAAGCTATACTTTTTTATGACTCAAAAGTCACAGAGCATCATTTCCACCACCCCGTTTGCTAGAAGAGAGTCACTAAGACCAGCCAACATTGGAGAGTTAGGAATTGGGTCCCCCTTCTTGCAGAAAGGATTGTCAAAGATGTATTTAAAAATTACTATCCTGTGGCCAATTGAATTTTCTACAGAGAGCTGTAACAATGTCTCCTATGCCCCATGCTCTTCTAGAACGGGGTCGTTCTGCCATTGAGAGGTAGAGTCAAATTCCCCCCGCCCCCCGTTCTGAGAGGGCTGCTAACGTGCCTGTAACCAAGAGAATGTGATGGAAGTAGGGGATGACTCTCAAGACTAGGTCATAAAAGGCAGAGCACCTTTTGCCCTGTGAGCCAGGACACACGTTTTGGAGCCCCAAACGACTAGCTCAGAAATCCTACTACCTTGAGGCTGCCATGCACAAGGAAGGCCAGATGACATGGAGAGAGCGCTTAACTGACAGCCCCGGCAGAGATCCTGGCCAACAGCCAACGTAAACGGCGAGATCAGGAGTAAGACACCTCCAGCTCCTTCTAGCCCCCCGGTCTGCAGTCTTCTCACTAAGAGCCAGACATCCTGGGCCAGAGTACGGCCATTGCTGCCAAGTGCTGCGTAGCTTCAGGGCCCACAGCATCGGTGGGGGTGACAGAATGGTTGTTTTAAACCGCTACATTTTGGGGTTCTCTGTTACGCAGCATTTAGTAACTGGAACATATTTTGCACCGTAATTGTCTATGCTCTCTCTCCGTCTCCCCTGATTAGACCGTTAGACTGAAAGCTCTTCCAGGGCACAGAGCTGTGTTTTACTCCTTCTTCTAAAGCACCCAGCATTGCACAAACAACGAATCATGGAACACTTCATCTAGAACTAATGATGTAATGTATGGGGATTAACATAAGAATAAAAAAAAAAATAAAATAAATAAAATAAAGCACCCAGCATAGTGCTTGGCATGTCATAGACACTCAGCAAATGTTTGTTAAGTGAATAACGAATGGATGCGAATTCATGGAATTGTGCTGGGATAGTTCTCTTTGGCTGGAATTCATGAGACCCATGGGACCGACGTCCTGTGGTAGAGTTCCCGCTATCGGCCTGCCCAGCTTGCTGCCAGCTCCCTGCCCCCATGGAGTTTGTGTTCCTTTGTTGTATTCTCATCCCGCCCTTCTTCTGACCTTTTAAATTCACCACAAAAGCATTTAATCAAGGCCTTCTTTGGCTGCTATGCAAAGGCTTGCATACCATTAACATAAATAAGCTGTAATAAGGGCTCATAAAAGTGGTTGTGGCCTCCAAGTCAAAAGATACTTCCATTTAATTTTGATTCTAGGTTCAGTGTTTGGAAAACAATTTTAGAACTCTTGAGTTGACTTCACCTTCTCGATTCCAAATATATGGGCTGGGAAGATGTGTTTTAGAAAATTAAATTTTTCGGGGCGCCTGGGTGGCTCAGTCATTAAGCGTCTGCCTTCGGCTCAGGTCATGATCCCGGGGTCTTGGGATCGAGCCCCGCATCGGGCTCCCTGCTCAGAGGGAAGCCTGCTCCTCCCTCTCCCACTCCCCCTGCTTGTGTTCCTGCTGTCACTATCTCTCTGTCAAATAAATAAATAAAAAAAATCTAAAAAGAAAATTAAATTTTTCCTCAGTCGCCTTCAGAAGAGTTGAATGCATTTAATCTTCATATTAATAAATGTATACAAAGGGTATTGTGTGTTTATTAACATTTGTATATCTTTCTACAACAATATAGAATATATACATATATTTAAAGATTTTATTTATTTATTTTAGAGAGAGCGAGTGCCAGTGGGGGGAGGGGCCAAGGGATAAGGAGACAATCATCCTCCATGCGGAGCGCAGAGCCCCATGCATGGCTCCATCTCACAACCTTAGGATCATGGCCTGAGCAGAAACCAGGAGTCAAAAGCTTAACCGACTGCGCCACCCAGGCGCCCCTAGGATATATTTTAAACATATCTGATATTTGAGAAAATGGTCTTTAAGTTGGTCTGGATAGAAGTTTCAATTACTGCATTTTCAAACTGCCCTTCAGTTGATCCAGTGCCTTTATTTATCATTTTATTGGATTTAATAACAACGAATGCCTTCCGTTTAATATTCATACATCCACGTTTATAACAGGCTCCAGGCTAGAAGGTAAATACTTCAGCTACTACTTTACCCCCTACCCAGATTTCCTTTTCCTTCTATATTTACCCTGTAGTCAAAGACAATTATCTAGGAACAGCACTCGGTTCTCATTATCCCATTATATCATGATTAAGTTTAACTCTCCTAAATTTTACAAATGCTAATTAAATCTAAAAAAGCAAACAAAATGTCAATCAAAACTGATCTACAGTTTTTTGTCACCAGCAGCTGTTTTAAGAAAAAAAAAAAAAAGGTTGTTCCCTCAAATTCAAAGAATTTGTGTGCTATGGTGTCTAGTAGAGATATGTATATATATCCTGATGTAATTGATAGAAGAAGCAGGATTTTCCCCCCAGAATTAAACACATCAGTGAAGTAAAGCTGCGAATGACTTTTCATTCCTTCCCCCGCCCCTGCATTTTGACGATGTTGTAACTACTACAGAATCAGCTATAGAAATACGTGAGTTGTGGTTAAAAGGAAAAAAAAAGGAAAGGAGGATCCCCCCCATACTTGAAAGATTATCAAGTTTAAAAGTCTACCTGGTATGAGTGCCTACACAGCGCTACTGATCAAAAAGTGCTGGGGGGTTTTAAGCCAAAGACGACACTGGCCTCAACCTCACCAGCGACGACTGAGCAAAGAAGAGTTTGACATGGGGGCAGAGAAAGGTTGACGGCCCTTCATGGAAGGGTGCGTGCAGAACAGTTTTAGCTGTGGACGCTCTCTGTTGTAAGGAAAGCATGAACAGCACTGCAGTTGCCGACTTACCAGGGTCAAACAAGTAATGATCCACTAGTGTGACTGTTCCTAAAACATAGCTTCCACCTGCCTCCCTCCAGGCTGCCCAACCTCGGACAGTGGGCCTATATGTGCCATTGACCTCCAGGTCCCGTGCCAAGCTGCTCTCCAGGCTCAGCCAGAGAAACTGAGGCAGTGAAGCCAAGTGGGCAGAGCCAGCCAAAAGAGGAAGCAAGGGCAGTCCCATGTCTCCTGGAACAAGGGTAGTCACGAGTCTCCTTCCACCTGTTTCCTGACACTGATGTGAGAGCATTCATTCTCTCTTCCTGCATCAACTTTGGTCAGTAAGTCAGGCACTCTCAAGAATGACCAGAAGGGACACCTGAAAGTCAAAAACTTAAAAGAGCAACACTCCTCAGACAGAGGGAACAGAAGCTTTGAAACTCATCTTGTCAGGCACTGAAGCATGTATCCAGCTTATTTCTACTCAAGACATCCGACTTACATGGAAGATCAACTAGATGGAAAGAAACAATAGCACTTTTGGGGGGAAAAGAGGCAGCATGAATCTTCCTATTGGCAGATCACACAAAAATCAAAATAAGAGGAAGTTAAATGAATTTTGAGGAATAGATTGGGGGGGGGGAACCACATTGTAAGAGTTGAAATGACAACAACAAACAAGCGTGCCAACGTGAAACTCTCTATTCTTTGCTGGTCTCCTTTTCAAAGTTGTTTCTTCTAAAATAGGGCATTAAAATAGTCCTTCGAGACTTCTAGTTCTGGGACAAGGTGGATTAGACACACTTTTTCCTGTTCAGCTAACTGCAGGGCGTTAGATAGAGACGCTGAAAGGTGGAGAGAAGAAGGCAGGGGCCACCTCAGGATCAGAAGGAGAACATGGTGGTGAGTTCCCTGGTGTTCATATATATTTTTTCCGTATATCCCAGACTGGGTGCAGTAGATGTTCGCAACCTGGAAATGTTAATGGGATGCAGATGGAAATAGCACCCCCCCCCCCAATCCTCCTCTTTCTAGCTAAAGGAGCAGAGAAAAGGCAGTCTCTAAGACAGAAAACTTTTAGACATTAACTGCCCTACTCCAACCAAACATGGAAAAACTATAGCTCTATCCTGATTCATATCAGCAAAGACCTGGGCAGGGGGAGGGAGACCACTTTCAGGCCATCACAAAGCTTTTTTCCCCAACTCCCCCACCTGCTGGGTAGTGTCTGGGAAGGCTGCTTGGGGAGCTGGGACTTTCACCAACCTCCCTTGGGAATGGGCCCCTAAGTCTCCCATGTGAGAAGGCACTCTTCCCTGTCCCAGCCCAGGTGCTGTCAGTGGAGGTCTGGTGGGAACTCTGAACTCCCATCTTTGCTCAGCACCAGCAAGACACACGTCCACCCTCCAGGGCATCTGCGGAAGTACAGCGAGGCCCTGGCACTTACCCTTGCTGGGCAGTAGCAAGATGGCAGCCCTTCCCTCACTAACACGGTGTCAGAGAAGACCTGCTAAAACAGGTCTAAATAAGATCCAGAGTCTCAAAACATAATACCCCAAATGCCCAGGATACAGCTAGAAATCACGGTATGTACCAAGAACCAAGAGAGTCTCAACTTTAATGAAGATGGACAACCGACACCTGTCAACACCAAGATCCTACAGATGTTTGGCTTCTCTGACCAGAGTTCTAAAATGGCCATCTTAAAAATCCTTCAACAAAGAATCATGAACACACTTGAAGTAAATGAAAAGCAGAAAGTCTCGACAAATAAATAGAAGATGCAAAGAATCAAATGGAAATTTTGGAATTTGAAAAAGCAGCAACAAAATAACAAAGTCAATGGATGGGCCCAACAGAACAGAAGCAGAGGAGAAGAATCCATGAGGTCCAAGAACAATAGAAATTCCAATCAGAACAACAGAGAAAAAATAGGCTGAAAGGTAGTCCTTCTAGTTACTCAGTGAAACATTCCAAGGAAATCCTGGGTCCCTAGAGAGTATAAAGCTATTATCCAGACACTCTTTCCAATGCAGACGTGAATTTAAGAGTCTCATGTTTCCACAAAAGCTATGCAGACTGAGTCGATCTGATCTCTCTTCTGCAAAGAAGAGTGAGCAATCAGTTAGTGATTCTAGAAATCTCCTGGAGGCACAATTGCTAAAATGTCTTTGGCTGCTTAAAAATGTCAATAGAATCAGTCACTGAAGATATAAAAGCCCCTCTTGCTCCTGGGGCACTGGCTTACGACCATCTGTTCTCCAGTGAGTACCAAGACCCTGCCTAACTCTGGGGCAGATCTGAGTGAAAAAAAAACTAAACAAAACAAAACAGAACAGAACAAAAACCTCCTGGGTCACATGATCAGCCCCAGCTGTTTTGGTACCAGCTGTCATTCAGGGCACTGGGCTTTGCTATGAAGATGCTGTAAAGCTGGGTAAACACATTCGCTAAGAAGATAACACAAGAATAATGCAACGAATCAATTCTTTCAACAAATATTTGTTAGTGCTGCTAAGTGCAAAGCACTGCTCTGTGTGTTTGGAACACATACATGAACTCTAGACAGAGGTCCCTGTAAGGAGCTCAAATTCCAGTGAAGTGAGGGGCAGGCAGAGGTGCAGACAGATGACCATTAACATCGACATAAAAAATAAATAAATTAGTATTTAAGAAAATTCTATTCCTCTGGTTAAAAAAAAAAATGGTAGTCTAGGCTAAGGGGGCTGGAGAGGGAGTGGGCGCTGGATATGGGCGAGGCAGATGGGAAGTCACTGGGAGCAAAAATGGTGGCCCACCGGCAGAGCAAGGAAGGCTTGGTGACAGGCAGCTGGGGGGCCGGGGGTGAACTGTGAGCACCACACCGAACCTGTGGTGACAGTGGGGCTCCCAGCCAGCAGTGGGAAACACAGTCTGAGGCTTGCGTAGGAGCTGGAGACTGAGAGACGTGGATTTAGAATCAGCCAAGGGACACCCTGAGGTATTCTACTTTACATATTCTAACAAGAGGTTGAAGAACGAGAACCCAAAGCAGTATCAGCCATCATTTCTCAGGCTTTTTAATCCCCCTACCCACAGCCCTTGTAGTCTTGTTCAAACCTCGGTGAGGCCAAGTTCCCATTCTAATAAGGCAGGAATTGTCAGTTTCAAAAACAGGTTTCCTGTAAACCAAGCATCCATTTGACATTTCAGTCTTTCTTGTTTTATATGAACATCAGCTACCGAGGAAAACACCGTGGTTCTAAAAAGTAAGCTGGTCGGTGTTCGGACAACTCTCGCAGGATGTTTCCTACGTGGACTTTCCCTCACGGGAGCACCGCTCCCGAGCATTTATCCATCCCGGCAGCTTGGGTGACCCTTCTCTTTCTTTCAACCTTGGCGTCCTTCGTGTTCAAAAGCTGGATGCAACACACACACCCCTGTCTGCAAATGTACGCACCCACACATGCCAGACGGCCCCGACACCCGCAGATCTGAGCTGGTTTTTCTTTTTCCCAGCCCTCACAGAATCTAAGACAAAATCCAATAAGGTGCACAGCCATTCCTACCTCTGTGGGCCGCATGAGAATTCTCTTAGATCCACAGCAACAAAAATGCCTGCAGGGAGCAACTGGGTTGAAAAAGGCGCTATCGTTCATCAGGTAGATTTTCAAGAGACATAGCTATGGGGGGAAAAAATGTGCAGAAATGGAAAATAA
>NC_138376.1:124471199-124515314 GCF_054177405.1 Leptonychotes weddellii
CGCTGTGAATTGTGTAAGACTGATGAATCACAGACCTGTACCCCTGAAACAAATAATACCTTATATGTTTTTAAAAAAAAAAAAAAAGAAGATAGTAGGAAGGGAAAAATGAAGAGGGGGAAATCAAGGGGGGAGATGAACCATGAGAGACTATGGACTCTGAGAAACAAACTGAGGGTTCTAGAGGGCAGGGGGGTGGGAGGATGGGTTAGCCTGGTGATGGGTATTAAGGAGGGCATGTACTGCATGGAGCACTGGGTGTTAATACGCAAACAATGAATCATAGAACACTACATCAAAGAAAAAATAAATAAATAAATAGAGAAAAGAAAATAAAATTACCTTCAACATGCATAAAAAATAAATAAATATATTGGGACGCCTGGGTGGCTCAGTCGGTTAAGCGTCTGCCTTCGGCTCAGGTCATGATCCCAGGGTCCTGGGATCGAGTCCCGCATCGGGCTCCCTGCTCCGCGGGGAGCCTGCTTCTCCCTCTGCCTCTGTCTCTCTCTCTGTCTCTCATGAATAAATAAAAAAAATAAAATCTAAAAAAAAAAATAAATAAATATATAAAGAAAGAAAGAAAGAATTCTTTCCCAAGTAGTTACACCAGGTACAAAAGAAGTTAGCGTGAATTCCCTGAATTCCTAATCTGGAGCAATCAAACAGCAGCGAGGTTGAAAGGAACATAGGCACCCCACCCCGACAGGGAGGAGCAGCTCATAATCAGACACGACACGTGACTGGCACCGCCGCAGGGACCATGAGCGGCGGCGTGGGCGAGCGGCACTAGCGGGTTCCCTGCGAAGAGCCTCGCGTGTGCATTACGGGGAGAGTGGGCATTCACCCTGCAGGGAAGGCTGGCTTCCTCAAGGAAACAGAAACGCAAGCCAGATGGAAAAAGTTGGGTCGCCCATAAATCAGCTGCAAGCCTGCTGATGAGAGGTCAGAGTGGTGCTTTACTGAGATGCAATCCCCATAGGGGTGGGAACCTGCAGTGTGGACGGCGCTCCCTCCCTCTGGAGGCCAGCTCAGCAGAAAGGCACAAGGAGAATCCCGAGCCCGGCCCAGAGGGGATCGTCCACTTCTTCCTCTCCTGCGAGCGCTTGAATTCATCAGTTCACCCAGCAGCTCACATCAACCTCTCTAACAGCAGGTGACACAGCATGTACCACGGGGCTGGATCAAAGGGGTTAGAGACCGCTCACTTACGAGGAAGATGCTGCCAAGCCCCTAGAGAAAGTCTTCACAAACTTAGCTATAAACTATGGTAATGATTTTAACAAAGGCAGAAAGAGGAGGGAATTTTTGTTTCCTTTATTGCCAATCTTGATAGTCCGCACCCAGTCTAACAGGGGGAGTCGGAGAGAACAGGCCAGGAGAGACCTGGGACTAGACCTGCACGTGGACAGAGCAGGGTCGGGCCAGAGAGCGGGGCCTAGGTGGGGGGGGCCACTCAGGCAGCAAGAGCCCCTGTCAGAAGCTAGTCGACTCCTGGAGGGTCAGCAGGCACGCCCACGGCGGGGCGGAAGCTCCAATGGAGAGGGAAGGTGTCCTCCGTTGTCTGCCCGGCTCCTAGGACAGTGAGCAGCATAAGCAGGTGCTCAACACACGTTTGTTGAGTGAACCAATGAGGTCAGTGAAGGCCCAAATACAGAGGAGGGGTTGAAGACCCAACAAGGATGTGCTGCAGAACAGAAATGCCGGGAGGCAGAACAGGCCGAGTGGCGTGTTCAAATCCCAGGGTGACAGCTGGGACGAAGGAGACAGGCAGAAGCCTGGAAACAAGCTAAAGCAAGGACTTTTGGGGGTCTGGGGCCTTCTGATCATTCTCATGGTGGCAGAAACCAAACCAGCCTGGCCGGCCTGGGTCCTGCAGGTCAGCAGGTGCATCTGCCTGTGGGGAGCTGAGTATGGGGGGATGTCACTTCTCTGGCCTGCTCTCTGTGTCCCTATTTATGCACCATTTCTGGCTCAGAGGAGCTGCCAGACTGTTCAGTCCTGGGGCCAGCAGGGATGTGCCCGGTGCCTGCCCTCGGCCACCAGAATCCTCGCTGGGGAGGGCCTGCAAAAGTACAATATTTCGAACTGTGTGGGATTGGATTGCAAGTTGGAATCTTCCAAAACTAGGCTTTTGTTGGCTCCCAAACCTGGTCTGCTAGCTTCCTCAGATAGGACTCAGATAAAGGCAACAGGGCCGGCTAACTGCAACCCCAAAAAATCGGTTCACATCTAGCTTACGAGTGACAATCGGTCCTTTAGGGAGGCTACCACTATGGCCTTTATATAGGATTTTAAATACTGACTTAAATTCCCAAAAGGGAATATCTACAGACACTTCTTATTTCTACAGGCCTGAATACAATTTAATACTAATATTAAAGGAGTCTTCACATTTAGGCATGACACGCTAATCCTATAGGAGCCTGCCCCTGGATACCCCTGAGCATTGCATTTCGAATCTGTTGCTTAGTTTGTAAATGACTTCCCAGACTTGAGTTTCCGTATATCTAGGGGTTGAAATGTCTGTCCGACCCAGTGGGCAGATTTGTGCTGGATCTCAAGCTCCTGGAGGTCACAGCTCGTCCTTCTCCTCTACTTTGCACACTCCTGAATCTGCACAATATACATAAATCCCCAATGACTGTGGCTCAGCCCAGTCTGGCTCCTGGGAATCACACAGAAATATCCTGGTTCCTTAGCATGAGTGCGGCTGTCAGGTCTAGCTTTCTGGCACAGAAAGCTATAGACAGCAACCGTATTTTAGCCCACAATAAGTTCTTTTTGAACCTTCAACATCCTAGTCTTTTATGTTCTGGAGTCAAGCACACACGTGAGATACAGAGATGTTTGCCAGAGGGAAGAGGCCCACTCACTTGAACCACCGGGTAGGATATCTCTCCCACCTCAACCACAACAAAAATCTCAAGGGTCCTCGTGGTGGGTCAAACTCAGTCTCCACATACAGTCACCGGTCCACTACGATGTCCGCTTTGTAGGTGTATGTACCCAGTCCTTTACTATGGATACAGCATTAGCCCTGAATATACACCTCAGAGTGGATGGAGTACACAAAATCGAGTTAATGTGTGTCCGCAGGAAAAGCCTCTGCACGCACCCTTCCATGAAGGGCTGTCAACCTTTCTCTGCCCCCGGAGCTGAGAAGCTGATCCAGCTCAGACCAGCTTGCCCCTCTGCGGCTCCCATGTCCTGTTGACAAGGATGACAGAAAACAAACAGACGTTTGTTCATTCAACTAGAGCCAAATTCGTGAGGCTGCCAAGAGCTCGCTTGCCTCCCGATCTGACGAGCCTCCTTTGCAGCCTGACGAAGGAGACTGTAACATGCTTACACCCACAGCTTCAACGGCAATGTCTGTTTCACAGAGCTCCGGCCCCACGTTGGGGTGGTGGGCTTGGGTGAGAAGAAACTAACACACAAGGGGAGCAAAGCACGATGCTCTCGGGGCTCTCGGAAGAAAGCTGTGAGGCGGAGAGGCCACCCCATCCCCAGGCTCTCTGTGCTCGGGGGACCGTGCGAAACACACAACCCTCCTGCACCAGGAGGGCAGACGACCTCTACCCCCACCTTCGAGAACTCTCGGGCTGTTCCATCCGCACAGTCAAATGGCTTTCACGCAACCCCTCTTTCCCCACGCACCTGCTTTGCTCCATTCATGAAAGTTCCCTAAAATGCTCGGGCAGCATCTGGGACCCCAACTCTCTCTTTTAAGGTAATCTCTTCAGTGACGGCCCCTCCTGCCTTAACTAGCGCAGGCTTCCCTCCTGCGCTTGCTTGGCTTCATCTCCAGCTGCCTACACCCTCATCAGGACGGACCATGCTGGGCTCCCCGGCGTTCCCATCAGCCTGGCTCTGGCCGGACTCACAACATTTCTGAACAATGAGCAGACGCAACAAGGAGGCATGCCAGGGGCCAGAGCACAGCAAGCACAGGGGTGGAGACGTGCAAAGACAGGAGTGCCCAGGAAAACTCGGTCCTTCTGTTGGGAAGCCAAGGCAATGGCGCTGAGGGTGGGAAATGCAGCAGAGGACAGAGGTGGGGGCACGAGGTGCCTCAGGTCAGAACCTGGGTCCCGGTCCAACCTGCCCAGCAGCTAGAGCACAATGCCTGGGATGTGCTAACAGTAGGTACTCGATACATGATTGCTGAATTGAATCGAAGGGCATTCCATTGTTTGAGTGTGCTTTCCAAAAATGCATGGGGTGTCAGGTGGACGATGCGTTGGTGGAGGGCTGAGATGGAGAGCTCTGTTCAAGGCTCATTGCAACGGTGCTGACAAATAGCCCAGCCCAGGATGGAAAGCTTTCCCTCATCTACCCGAAGGGTCAAGCGTGCATGTGCTAACCCAACGGGAAGGTGCTTGACTTCATCTGACCTTTTCTCCCATGAATCCTGCCTCTAGTTGGAGACACGGGACTAGAATCTGTCCCTGTCTGCCTAAAGCTACACATTGTATGTGAATAATCATGTATTTATGAGCATCCAAACTATCCTGGTGAAAGCAATGGCCTGGCAGGGACACCTGCTCCGTTTGGCACAGGAAGATCTCCAGGAAGAAAGGACCCACAGCCTTGGAACAGAATGCAAGAGTCCAGCCAGCAGCCTCCGTTCCACCAACGGGCCGGGGGCTACACGGGCCCACTCGGCACAGCCCTCACTGTCCGGGCGTGGCCAGCACCGCCCGCTCTCTGCGCGACCCCGGGCTCCCCCTGCATGGCTCGTCTGGGGTCGCTGGTGCACAGACCTCTCTCCCACAAGGTTGTGCTTGGGTTTCAGGGTGGTCCCTTAGTCATTCCAGTTCCCCCCTCCCTACTCACCTCTTGGCCCAGAGACTGTGCAATGCCAACACCTACCAAGGCCCTCTGTCTACTCATCCGCCACTAGATGCTCTCTGTGATGGCTGGTGTCTCTGACCAGGTGGGTCCTCCTTTCTTCGAGTAATAGAAGCACTCAGGGGGCACCTGGGTGGCTCAGATCGTTGGGCATCTGCCTTCGGCTCGGGTCATGATCCCGGGGTCCTGGGATCGAGTCCTGCATCGGGCTCCCTGCTCCGTGGGGAGCCTGCTTCTCCCTCTGCCTCTCTCTCTCTCTGTCTCTCATGAATAAATAAATAAAATCTTTAAAAAAAAGAAAAGCAGCAGCACACCCTCAGTGGTGGGCATGTGACCTGGACAAGGTCACTTCCGTACTCTTCCCTGTCCAGAGTGACAGCACAGGTAGTGATGTGCTGGAAAATGCTTACCAATCAGCTCCCTAGCGGGGAGAAAAAGCCCTGATGTATAGCTTTGCCGGCTTCCACGGTGTAAAGACTCCCACTGTGGTTGACGTCAAGCCGTCAGTTTGTGCACTGAACGCGTGGTTACGTAGCGTTTCTAACAGACACATAAGGTCTCCATAAATGGCCCCCAGAAGAGGCGCACTAGTAAAATGCAATCAACTATTTAGGGAGTGGCAAGTTTTGAGTACTTATTACCTTTGTTTTATAATATGATACACTGTAAGTTTGTGGTGGTTATGGTTCATAACTGACTTGGAAAATTTTAGCACCTGGCACTGGGGACTGTTGGCTCTACTGGTTATGGAGATGGGCTCGTGACTCGGATTGGGCCAGGCCCTGGAGCTGGCGGTGGGGGGCCCCTCTCCTCCTTGGTAGCAGAAGCGATTAGAAGGAGAGTCTGAAGCTTTGGGCAGCCATGCTGGGTGAAAAAAACCCACCTGCAAAGAATCAGGGCCACCAGCACAGAGGAGCTAAGGGAGCTGAGTTGGCCAGCATCCCAGCTCCTGTGGCCGGTGGACGCTGATACTAGCCCCCTCCCTGTAGTTTGGTACCGTGAGCTAGTAGAGTCCTGACAGGTGCTGTGGCTAGCTGGGCTTCAGCCCCACGCAACTGGGAGTCCTGGCACACGTGTCTTCTGCCTCTCTCCTCACCCCAGGTTCCTGTTCTCTGAGGTCTGGCTGACGTCATTCCCTTTCTAGAGCCTTCCGCAACTAGTCCAGACTAGAGTAACTGAAATCCTACAATACTCAGGTCTCTCCCATATTACTTAGGAATGAGTAACATGGTCTTCTGTTCCCTCCTATGTGTTAAACTAGATTAGTAGTCAGTAGACAGGTTTGGGCTCATTCAATAATTATGACTTAGAAACAGTGAAATGCAACAAGTCCATCTGGGTCTTCCAATCACCCACACCTGCAGGTGACATAAACATATCTTCAGGGTCAAGCAGGGTGCTCCATGTGCACAGTGGCTCACTCCAGGCCTGGGGCGGTCCCCTGACTTAGCCACATGACCGTCACAGAGAGGGCTACTGCTCTGCGTCAGGAGGGGCCTAGCCGCTGGTCCCACGGGGATGACCCCCAATCAAACATCACTGCCCCCGGGGAGTTCACATTCCCAACAACAATAAGGTAAGTCAAGACAGAGACGAGTGCCGAGAAATCCCAGGGAAGGGAGTGACTCATCTTTCCAGGATCTGAGGGAAAGAGCCAGCATGGGCTTCACAAATGGCAGGACCGAGACAGAGCTGCTGGATGAAGACTTCAGGTCTTTCCTTAGTCACACATTAACCAGTGATCTGTACTGCGTACCTGCCCAGCGCCTTTGCGGGAAGGCATCGCCTGATTCTTTGAATGTGGCATTCCCCTCTTTTGTTCCAAGAAAATCACCCTAAGCATCACACACATTATTTTGGTGCAAATGACATGAAAGATTGCTTTCCACTTGCACATCTCAGCCAGGAACTGTCCCATCCAGTCAAACCTTGGCCGAAATGATTATGAGAACAGCGTGAAAATGACCTCCCCGTGCAATATCAGCCAGACATATTCACCCTCGAAACAAAAATCTTGCATTAAAAAAAATTCCCGTTGCGGGCGCCTGGGTGGCTCAGTTGGTTAAGCGACTGCCTTCGGCTCAGGTCATGATCCTGGAGTCCCGGGATCGAGTCCCGCATCGGGCTCCCTGCTGAGCAGGGGGTCTGCTTCTCCCTCTGCCCTCTTCCCTCTTGTGCTCTCTGTCTCTCATTCTCTCTCTCTCTCAAATAAATAAATAAAATCTTTAAAAAAAAAAAAAATTCCCGTTGAATTTACCCAGCTCCTTTATTTCCACTGAGAAAGGACCACTAGCTGAAGCAGTGCGCATGAAGGCCGTGTTTACAAAACCCAGGACGATTAGCCGTGGTGTTTGTGCAGAGGACGCTCAAACTAAATTGTCGCGGTAGAGTGTCTGTCAAAAGATACACCCTTTGAAGTGAAAAGTAGCGAATTCATACGACAAAAGGCAGGTTAAGTAGAAAATTAATGTCTTGTCCTTGGCCTAGGATCACCCACAAGGAGCAGACGGTGAACATCAGCTCATTTCTTAGTTCTGGAGACAGGTTTAGGTCTGGGCGTCTGCACTTGGACCCAAGTGACAAAGATTAATTTGTCGGTCTGCCTGGGGTTGTCATGATTCTAAACCCCACAGCCTGGGGACCCTGCCAATTGGAGGCAAACTTGAAAGGCTGGTCACCCTCAAGACCTTCGGGGCATATAGGACCCACGGGGGCAGAGGTGGGGGGGGAGGCAGATGGGGGAAGCCCTCCTCTCCCTGTACCCATCATCTCACTGCCAGGAGCTATTATCAGGCAAAGCAGTCACCAAAGTAGGCCTCCTTTTTAAGGATGTTCTTCCCTCTGCCCATCTAAGTGATGCCATGACAGCCTCCCCCTCCCTGAGCGGGAAAACACGCCTTGTACCTCCATCATCTCTTCATCTAGTCCAAGCTTACTTTCTCTGGACAGGTCCCTTTTGTTAAACTCTGAGGCCTACCTCATTAGAAAGCCTTCAACACTCTCTCCTCAGCACCCAGGCCTGGGCAGGTACCCTGCAGCCCTGTTTACTGGGTAAACGTTCCTGACTCAGGTTCTTAACGCTGGAAGGGATTCGAAAGCCATCTGAACAAGTCCTCCATGCACACAGGTGGCTTGAAGAACGCCCTGCAACACACTCTCCTACCCCCACAAGGAAAGCTCTCCCAGTCTCCTCGGAGTTCACAGGATGGGCTCAGCATTTCCCGCACTGCCTGGCTGTCTTTGACCGCATTGTGGGGGGCCTTCTCCACATGCCCGAGTCCTTCCTTCCTAGGCTGTGGGCCACATCTAGTTCCTCCTCCAAGCAGTGTCCTGCAAGAAATGACAGCTATGGCGTCTCCCAGGCGGGTCTCCCCGGCCACCAGTGTGTCCCCTCCCACGTTCCTCCACCACCCCAACCATGTCGTCCTCCTCCCCCATTCCAGGTTACCAGAGCTCCTTGTAGGATACAGTCAACGCCATCTGGCCCACGCCTGCTGACTAAGTGCGTCCTAACAGCAAGAATGCCTTCACCCTACATTTTTATGGCATGTATAATTCTCTTTCCCTCTTGTACAAGTGGGAAAACAAAGGCCCAGTCACCAAGGGGATTAGGCCAGCGCACAGGAAGCCAGGACGCGCGGTGCCCAACGCAGCTTCCTTCCGGGAACACCAGAGCAGGTCACCTCCCACCACGTCGTCCCATGGCCCCAGACACAATACATGCAAATAAATCTACCCAAAAACGGCTGCACAGGGACTGTGAAGGCAGCCTGAGAATGGGAGAGAAGACTCACTTGACTCAATGCTTTCCCCAGGATGGCCTCCATACACAGCGACAGATAGGGGCCTCATATGTATTTTATAACATTATGATAAAACACCGAGGCATTTCTAGGATCTTTTTTCTTCAAAACAAAGGGTGAGGGAATACTTTTAATTCCTTTCTGAAGACCTGGGATAAAGCCCGAGAAGGGATGCCTCAAACTGTTTGAAAATGCCTCACCTCCCATCTGGACCCAAGTTCAACTGAAGTAGAGGAAACTAGGGGATTTGCCATTCGCCTTCCCTTTGCTTTGGAATTCGTGTCTACGAAGCCTGTTTCTCCCTTGCCTCAAGCTCTGTGTTACTTTAAATTCTATCTCCAGTAGGCTGGCACCAAAACCCGTAGGCTCAGGCAGTTGGTCTTCAAATGTTTTATGATTATTTAAGTAAAAGAAAGTAAGTATGCACCATTAGCACATGCAAATTATGTTTTATATAATTCATAAAATACTTTAAGTGCCTTTTAGCTTATCCATGTATAATGATAAAGGAAACATAAATTAGAAACATAAATTGCTCTCTATACCCTAATGGCTTGTCTTGTTTACCTCCTGGGAAATACCCACCCCACTTTGGAGACCACACACCATCATCTTATGAAGTTACAAGACACCAAAGTCAAACTTATAACCTAATTTGAAAGCCGTAACTTAAGTCAGAAGTGAAATTTAATGCTTGCAAAAACAAACGGGAACCTTGGCTGAGGATTAATTTATTTATAAACCACATCAACAGCTAAGACGTCTTGCTCAAAGACAAGCATCTGCTCATAAAATTCAGTATCACATGTGTATTACTAAATTTGCTGTTTCTTTACTACCCCTATTGTAAATTTGCTCCCTACGTAAAATATAAAGTGATTTCTTGTACAAAGGATCATATTCAGATATAATTATGTGTAACATATATATATCCCTCATTATGCGTAAAACATTTATGCACACACACATACCCAAACATATATTTAAGATACAGAAACGACGTTACTCAAGTTAAACACGGCATCCTCTAACACAGTGACATTACTCTTAAAAACTTTTTAAAAGTCCAGTGTCGCCTATCAAACTCCATTTACCATATCAGTTACGTAAGATAAGACCATTTGGATATTCGATGTGCTTCCAATCACCAAAATTATCAACCAGATAGCCGCTGTATTTCTTGACGAATTGAGCTGATAACATGCGGCTGTGGTCAGATCTCAACCCAATACTTTTTCCCCCTAAATAAACAAAATGGTGCAGGTACAAAGAGCTAATTTTCTAACAAACTTTGTGTGGGAAAGGTCAGCTAAGTAAAAGCCCAATTCTAAATGAAATGGTTGCTGCTATGCGGAGTGTAGCACTGATCAGAGGAAGAGAAGACATTGTATCTGAACGAAGCTGGGCAGACACCGTCCTCGATACTTGAGAATACAAAAGCCAGGCACATGGGAGCCAGAACAGACTGCCTCCCTGAGATTACTTCATTTGCTATGACTTCTTTATGCAAGGCAAATAGAAGGAAGAGAAGATTGATTGCCCCCTTTATGGCCAGAGAGGTGGTTACTAAGACAGACCTAAGTATTGCTTCATGTGTAAGCAATTCCCTTTCCCTGACACTTCTGAGACCTTTCTCCAGGTTTGAAGGACCGTTTAATTCTATTTTTCCCAGGCAGATGGCTTTGGTGGTTAGCCAAAGCAGTTCTGGACTTGAATAGTGTACTTAAAGTGATAAAAATAAACACCAGTTGGAAATACAAGACAGACAGGATGAAAGAAAAGTGCAAGCCCGTCTCCATTCATTGGAAGAGCCGCACACCAATCATGGCTGGACCTGAGTGGGACTGCCCCCTCCCTGTGAGCTTGTCACTATCCTCCTCGTCCTGTGCTCCCCGTTACCAGCCCCACTTCACTCATTGGAGGTCCCTGACTTTAAGGGGTAGGAAGAGGGATTCCTTGGATTGGTCCATGAATGAGAGCAAGGCAGTCTATCTGCATCATCTCTGTTTCCTATGCTACCAATAAATCAAGCCCGGGTGGGTAAGCAGAAGCCAGGCGAGGGGGAGGAGGATGGAAAAAACCCAGGGTCCACACATATTGGCACCCCAGTCTCCTTCCACCAGGAAGCTCAAAGTAAAGCCCAACTGGAAAGAGACTTAGAAAAGGAAAGTGAACTGGTTTTCCCGGGATGCTGTAACAAAGTATCCCAAACTGGGGTGCTTAAAACCCACGATAGTCTCCCAGTTCTGGAGGCCAGAAGCCAGAGATCATGGTGTAGGCAGGTTGGTTTCCCCTGAGGTTGCCAGGCAGAATCTGCCAGGCAGAATCTGCTCCAGACTCTCCTACCTCGGGTCTTCTCCCCATATCTTCACATCGTTTTGCTCTGTGCACATCTGTCACTGTGACCCAATTTCCCCTTTTATAAGGACAGTCCTAGTGGATTAGCACCCACCCCACTGACCGCATCTTAATTCGATGATCTTCAAAGACCCTGCTTCTAAATCAAACCACATTGACAGGCACTGGGGGTTAGGACTACACTGCTTTCGGACACAGCTCTACTCATAACCCGAGTATGTGGCTCTGGGGTCATGCTTCCCTCACTACTGTACTTGCAATGGGGTTCCTTATGCCTTATGCAGGTCTGAAAAGCAGGAAAGCAGGGCCCGAAAATCGTCACCCCGGGGCCCAGGACTCCCGCCAGACCCGGCCTTTATTGCAAAGGGCTCCCTTAATATCTTCCCCCTCTACTCCCTGCCATAAGCCCTTCTCTATTTAGTTCTTTTGGGTGTTTGGGTTTTCATTCTGTTTTTCTTTCTTTCACTTTATAAGACACACTCGTATGAAATATAAGATATTCAGAAAATATAAAGGCAATTTAAAAAAAGTCATCTCTAATTATAATTCCTAAAAATGGCACTTCGATAAATTGATTTCCAGTCTATATTTGTAAGGTTGGTATTATATTGTACAGTTTGGCATCATGCTGTTTTTACTTCATATGATCCTTAGGGTGTAACACGGTTCAAAGAAATAATGACCCAGCTGGGTATCTTTCTATAAAAGATTATGTGTGAACAGATTTTTCAAAAGGAACAAATTAACAATTTCTCAAAGCACATTTTGAACAATGCCGCTCAGAGCAAGACAAAAATAAATCCTGACGTAAACTGATATTCACAGGGCTTGGAATCCCCGAGCATGAATACTTGGAGTTCGTCTAGGGTACCGGAAGCTTCGAGCCCATCCTGGCCCCCAACGCACACCTGTCCTCCTGTCCTCCCGGCCCAGCGAGGCTGCTGTGGCCTCATCCATTTGGGCTCCAGTCTGTGGACACAGGACGGTCTTGACATTTGGTAGGTTCCTCTCCTTTCGATGTCTGACAGCCTGAATAAACCAGCTTACCCCCTTGGTGGTGCTAATTATGCTTTTTCCTCAGGCTAGACCACCTTTCCCCTTCTTGCCAGGACATCGCAAAGCCTCCTCCTTCCGTAACCCCTGGCCTGTGACATTGTTTCAGTAGAACATGGATCCTTTCAGAGGATGGACTGTCCCTTCCTCTATGTTCCCTGCATACCTCTATCCTAGCTTTTATCTCGTGCTCCACAACGGCTTGGATCCCACATCTTTCCCATGAAACTGGATCCCTCTGAGGGCAGTCACTGGGTCCCCTTCATTCCTCCTGGGGATGTGTCGGGCCCCCAGAACGAACTCCAATGCATGTGTGTAGAAGAGCACTTAGCCAAGCAGTGACAGGTGTCTGGCTGGGTCACCTGGGACCAAGACAGTGAATTCACATGCCCGGGGTTGATCCTAGCAGATGCTTGCTGGACATTAGCCATGGGTGTTAAAATAAAAACCCTTATCATGTACTATCTTTGTTTCAAAATAGAAAAAAACGCATTTGGGGACCTCAACTCTTCTAATTACTAACTGTATGTATGACCTTAGACTGGTCATCTGACCTCTCTGAGCCTCAGTTAATTAAGCCACAAAACGGGGGATTGCCTGCTCAGAGTGATTATGGGCTTAAACCATGTAACGGATACAGAAGGTTTAGCAGATGCCTAATACATAATCAACACCACAGACCGCAGTGATTGCGATGATTAGAAATGAAAATAACTTCCTATTATGATTGCATTTCTCTCTTCCCTTTCTCCATAGCCCTGGGGAATGTCACTTACTACAGTCACCAGGGGGCATTTGGCCTCAGCCCAGGAGCCAGGCTCCTCAACCCCCAGGCCACGCCAGGTAGCGCTGCAGAGAGGTTCTGCACTTAGACTTCCTGGATTTAATCACAGACCCTCCACCTCCCGTGTTACCCTGGGCAAACAGCTGACCCTCTCTGCCCTGCACATGGTGGGTGCTCTATCCTTGTTGGAAAAAATGCCAGAAAAGAAAAAAAAGCTACTTAGTGTAGGATCTCTGTTGCTTGATCCTTCTCCTCTCGTGGATCCAGTCTTGGATTATGTTGTCATCGCCTGGGTTGACAAGGAGGTATAGTCCTTAGAAATAGAAATTAGGATGACAAAGGTGCTCTTTGCCCATTCCTGAAAGCACTCGCTAAACATCCCTGCGGACATTATGACATGTCCTGGGTCAGGCCATCAGAGGGTGACTCCAGGCGAAGCCTGCAGCGTTTGCTTGTTAAAGCTGGGGGTGAGACCAACACACTTCAAGTGACAGTGAGGAGAGGAAGGGGTTCCAGTAGAGAAATTCGGGTGCCCCCTGCTCTGTTCAGGGAGCTAGGCTTTGCCCTTGGGTTAGAATGCTAATCCCCAGGCAGTGCAAGGCACTTACCATGAGTCTTCAAAACCCCTTCACTCTGACTCTTCATCAAAGCCACCATCTGATCACACAGCTGTAGTGAAGGAGAGAGCACCAACTTTAGGCTTTTCTGCTTATGCTGACCTCTATAGTCAGTTATCTGTACCCTCCGGGGAGGTGCTCACCACCTGGGACCTGCTAAGGATGCAGCGGAAGACCTTTGATGACGACACCCAGATTTCAGGCCGTGCCTCCCAGCAGAGGTGTCGGTAGTTCCTACCCGGACCCACATGTCAGCAGGAGCCAAAATTGCATGAGCAGGGTCAGGACAAGGGACTTTGGGAATATCTAACAAAGACCCTTGCTGACGTCCTGGAGGAGAAACTATTGTGGCAAGTGAAGGAGTCAAACCTATCCACGACTGAAGAGAGTGAAAAATCAGTTGGGATTGAAATGAGAAAGGCAGTCCTGCCGTTAATCAGGCTGGGAAGAGAGACACGGATCCAGCCTGCTGCCAAGGTAATAGGAGGCAACGTTTCTCCCAAGGTCATGTTGGAAAAGGTTACAGCGACCCCTTTTCTGATGGATCACTCTCCTACCAATGACACACGCTGGCTGCGTGAAGAATCTGCTTTGTCTCAGGAGGATGGAGCTGCCTCCCTATCTCCATGGTCTTCAACTTCACCCGTGTCCTGGGAATTCAATGCCTTGGGATGCACAGTTCCTTAGGTATCTCGTAGCTTCCATCCTGTCTCCATGCACATCCTCTTGTTGAGGCTGTTCTGACAAGTTACTGAGCCTGGATCCTTCCAGAGAGGATCATAGACCGACCTCTGCGAAGCTCACCATACTGCTGAGCCCCATTTCTCAGGTCACTGTGACTTATATATCCTAGAGTCCATTGCAAGTATGTATCATTATTACAGCAGGAATACTAACATCTGTTTCAAGGTAGGACACATGGGTGGTGTTGTAGGTGGTGATCAAGAGCTGCCTTCTCTCTTCATGCTCAACTACTGCCTACTACTAATAAAGTGACCAATAATCAAGTCAGGGGGAACAGACCAGGCATGTGGAAGACAGGAGGAAACATCTTCCCAAGTGCAAAGACAAAACATCTAAACCCATTATTAGAAAAATCCTGGAAACCTGGACAATTCCACTCCATTCCCTTTATTGAAATGTAGTTCATGTTTTGAAGTTACCTATCCAAGTAGTTAACCGCCCTAATGGGAAAAAAGAAGAGGCAGCTGTAAGCAGGAAGGCGGGACATTTTCTTTTGCATCTTGGCACTCCAAATGCCAACTGACCCCTGGCCACCATGCAGCCTTGTCTCTGGAGCTGTGCATCAGACAGACATTGAAATCCATGAGTATCACAACCCGGAGGAATTAAATGGGGTGGCTCAACCACACAGAACTAGTTAGCAGCAGCAGAGAATTTGGCAGCAAAGCACCAGGGCCTGAGGGGGGCGGGGGGGTGAGGGGGTGAGGTGTCTCCATTTTGTTTCTTGTTACCAGCAGTCCTTTCCTTGCTGGGTCATTAAGGTCATCTGTAGTCCTCCCTGACCCCCCCCCACCCCCTTTTAAAAACTCTGCCATTAATAAGTTCTTTTCATCTTTCTGTTTTTACTGGTGGTGGTTTTTTTTTTTTTCTTTTTAGCCTGCGGTGTCAGAGGGGAAGAAAAACAAGCCAGCCAGTCTTGGCCACCTTTCCCTAGATAGTAAAAGGCATGTCCTGTGCAAAGGAAAGGTAATTCAATTCTACTCCTTGCCGGGCTTCGTGTCCCTTTCTTCCCGCTCCTCCCCTTGCCGAAGCTGGCTCCGCCCTCCCTGTCCTCACTCAGCGGTCCTCCTGGCTTAGCCTTTCCTGCCTCCTAATCTAAGCCAAAGTAAAATAAAACAATCATCCCAAACCCAGCCATCCAGATTAAATATGCTTTGAAATTGTTATGCATGATGTTGGTCCTGGCCTCCAGAATGAAATGCTCTGTGCTGTGCGTCTTGCTAATAACGGAGCTGTCTTGGCTGCATTTTGTCTCTACGTGTCATTCACATCGGTGTGGCCTTTTGCACGCAGGCTTCACCACACCAGGGCTGCTGACTATTTTGGATTTACCTGGTACAACACCAAGCTCTTAAGAAACATGTAAAGAGAAAGGGATGATGACAGAGCTCTATTAGTAAAAAGTGAACGGGGCGGGGGCGGGGGGAGAAGGGGTGCGGGGTCTGAGTCTCCAGGAAACAACTTATTCTGCCTTTTTTCTTAAAATATCAGTGGCTGCTGATTTTCTAAGCTTTAGAGCAATTCATACACCAGAAGACACAATTAAACCCCATGAACAGTTTTTGTCTCAAGTTGGAGAGAAGAGGAGGGAGAAGGGGACAGAAGGAGCCTGACCGTCCCTCACTCCAAGTTGCTGAGGAGCCCACGACCTGTAGCCTGTGACCATCAATGGCTAGCAGTCTGTCTGTTACGTGTTCTCTGCTGTCATCATGTAGCACACAGGTTATAAGGAAATCTACCAACTACAGAGAGCACGTGAAAGGAGAAAGAGGAGAGCAGCTTTGCTGTGTAGCACGTGCTAGGGTACCAGGGATGGGGACTCTGGGAAAAGGATGTACGGGACTCACTACAATGAGATTCTCCCTTGCCGAGCCCAGGCTGCATCACCCTCCCCTTCTGCCACCTGCTCTTTTCCCAGGAGCCAGGACCGCTCCTTGACTTCTCTATCCACATGGCTGTAAAATGGCTCTGTGTCTGCTCAGCCGATAGCCCGTGGACCCTCTGCTCGGGGCCAGAGGCACAGACCACCGCGGATGTACCTGACGGAGCTGCCACGGATGGATGTGCCACCAGGCTTTTCCGTGAGGCTGCCCATCCTTCCATGCCCCCTGTGCGGGGAAATGCCGGCGGTCTTGGATGCTTAGTTCCCGAGTTTCGTTTGGAATTATTCTAAAATAACTTAATCAGTTTGTGATGGATAAAAATCCATTTTGCTTTCTGACTTTGTTACCCATCTTAATTTCCAACAGAAACAAGTAGGCTAAAGCACACTCAGAAGAATTTGACATTATCCTGCCATAACCTTGGTAGGTCTTCACTACCTACTACAAGCAAAATATAGTACTCTTAGGAACTCACATCCCGAATTCTACCTCTTACTTCTTGACTCCAAATGAGAAACCCAATTCTGAACCACCTGCTTGAAACTTGGTTAGGGGGTATGACAGAGCAAACAGACATGATTTCAAATTGTAAACTGACAGATATTGGAATTTCATAGGGGTGTGCGAATCATATAAATACGGGTTTCAGTGAAAAGTGCAATCAGCATTGCTTTGTTAAATTTAAATTTCGTTTAAGTAGACACCTATTGCTAGAGTATGAAAAGACATTCAAAATCGAAAGGTATGAGACGCCTGGGTGGCTCGGTCGGTTAAGCGTCTGCCTTTGGCTCAGGGCATGATCCCAGAGTCCTGGGATCGAGTCCCGCATGGGGCCCCTTGCTCAGTGGGGCGCCTGCTTCTCTCTTTGCCTGCCACTCCCCCAGCTTGTGCTCGCTCATTCTCTGGCAGATAAATAAATAAAATCTTTTTTAAAAAATCAAAAGGTAAATCTCAGACAATCATCACTTTCCCTTGCTTATGCCAACTCTTCCCTCTTCAAACAGCTACAATTCAGGCTCAGGCCACCTCCTACTGCCTCTGTCCTGCTCTGACAATTGTCCCTTTTCCAGATGCCTAAGCACCACAGACCGATGTGAGAGTAAAAGGTATACAAAGAAACTTGCATTACGTACTATTGCACTGAATGGTACTGTATGTAATATGCCATAGACACGTGGATGAAAGATTTTCTTTTTAGTTACAACTTGCCTTTATGATCTTAAGAATATTTTCAAGATGTATTTGTGTAAAACACCCTAACATAAGATATGGTGGGTCTAGTACTGTATGACACCATATCAGAAATAGTATTAAAACATACTTGCAAGTTCTGAGTTGGTGAAAGAAATCATGAGTAAGGATGTTTCTATCATTTTTTTTCTCACAAGTTCGTATTTTGAGGTTTAAAAAATAACTGATTGGATCAGTGGTAATCCATTTGGATAATTGTAGGCAGCCTGTATTGTTGTGATTCAAATTCAAATTTGATTGCTTCATTTAAAGGGTTTCAGAAAGATACCAATAATTTTGGACTCTTGGCATAATCTAACGGAGCTGAGATTTTTAAATTGCTTGATTTGGAAGAGCTCATACTGTTAAATATATTCACACCCACATATATAATTGGTAATGATATACTGCATTCTCTACTGTTGAGAATAGGTACAAATTTAAGGTCAATCAACAACAAAACTCATCTCTAGACATACTCAATATTCTGATTTATCCCCTTTCATTTCAATTTTAAAATTCAGGCCAGTGGAATTAGTCATGTTTAAAATAGTCTAGTATAGGCCGCCTGGGTGGCTCAGTTGGTTAAGCGACTGCCTTCGGCTCGGGTCATGATCCCAGGGTCCTGGGATCGAGCCCCACATCGGGCTCTCTGCTCAGCCGGAAGCCTGCTTCTTCCTCTCCCACTCCCCCTGCTTGTGTTCCCTCTCATGCTGTCTCTCTCTCTCTCCCTGTCAATTAAATAAAAATAAATAAAATCTTTTAAAAAAAATAAATAAAAAAAATAGTCTAGTATAATCAAACACACACACACACACACACACAAACACCCAAATCCATGTACATAAAACTGGAGAAATCTAAAGAAGGCTGGTGGATTGTGTCAGTGTTGGTTTTCTTGTTGGGACGTTATACTGGAGTGATGCAAGAGGTTCCCTCCCACAGGGGACAACTGGCCAAAGGCTATATGGGAGCTCTCTGTGTTACTTCTTACGATCCCCCGCACATCTACAATTATCTCAAAATAAAAAGTTAAAGAAAAGATGCAAGAAAGAGAACAATATATTATGTTGTCATTTCGTTTTTAAAAATATGAGTATGTGGGGCACCTGGGTGGCTCAATTGGTTAAGCGGCTGCCTTCGGCTCAGGTCATGATCCTGGAGACCCAGGATCGAGTCCCGCATTGGGCTCCCTGCTCGGCAGGGAGTCTGCTTCTCCCTCTGCCCCTCCCCCTCTCATGTGCTCTCTCTCATTCTCTCTCTCTGAAATAAATAAATAAAATCTTTAAAAAAAAAAATATGAGTATGTGTTGTGTATCTGGACGTATACACAGAGACTCACCTGCATTCATGTCCACACATAAGAGCCATACATACATACATATGTATATGCTATTTCCGTGAGGGTAACTAAGAAATCATTCACACTGATTGCTTCTGAGGAGGAAAACTACAAAAACAGAGACAGAACGCCCATTTACTTTCTACAGGATACCTTTCCGTGCCTGTTGAACTGAATTACGTGCTACTGACATTACTCATTCAGAAAATAATTTTGTTCAGAGTGAGGATAAAACAGCCACTTCAGACCTGAAACCAGTGAAAAGAAAAGAACAAAAAGTGCAAGCCCAGGGAGCCCCTCGAGGCCCTACTGCTGACCCCCGCAACCATGAGGGTGCAAACAGAGAATACGCAAAAACTCTTACGGCTGGAGACGCAGTAGGAAAGTCTGCAGTTGATCTTCCTGAAGAGCTGCTTGTTAATTGGCCAGAGAAGGAGAGTGAAGAGTTGAATGGTGTTTATTATTAGCCCCGAGGCGATAAACACGTAACAGAAGACGAGATGGCACAGGAACTGAGACTTCAGCAACCCGATGAGGTCCATGGCGTGTGGTTGCTTTTATTCAAATACTCGCAGGAGAATACTTCCAGAGGGGAAAAAGGCCCGGCACTCAGGAAAGGGTCTAGAATACAAACCAATGATACATGTTACAAAAAATCATCTGTGCTTTTAAAGAGTCAGGAAAAAAAAAAACAGGGGCGCCTGGGTGGCTCAGTTGGTTAAGCGACTGCCTTTGGCTCAGGTCATGATCCTGGAGTCCCAGGATCGAGTCCCGCATTGGGCTTCCTGCTCAGCAGGGAGCCTGCTTCTCCCTCTGACCCTCCTCCCTCTCATGCTCTCTCTCTATCATTCTCTCTCTCTCTCAATAATAAATAAATAAAAATCTTTAAAAAAAAAAAAAAGAAAAAAAACAGCTCTTAAAAAGATGCTCTGAGGATCAAACACCTTGCATATGAGTTGATTTATTTGTATTCAGGATTTACATAGTGCTTGCTTACATCAGGCACAGTGTCAACCCTTTAAAATGAATAGTTCCTTTAATTGTCCTAACTCCCTGCGAGGTTGTTACTGCTATTACAGAGGAGGGAACCGAGATCCTGAGAGGTCAAGCCTCTTGGCCAGGGTTCCATAGCTTCTATGGCTCAGAGGTGGCCGAGGTGGCTCGAGCCCTCCTGCTCAGCCACGGAGCCAGCTCCCATCTCTGCGGCTCCCAGCAGTGGCTGTGTTTCTGGGCCTTCCCTCCTGCTGCCATCTCTGCCCGAGCGCCCCCCTCCCCTCTCCACTTCTCATCCTTCAGATCCTGCTCTGACCACGTCTCTTCTTCTGGCAAGCCTGGCCTGCATGAGATCAGGGAGCTCCCTGGCATGGGCTCTCCCTCCCCAAGCACATGTACGAGCGTGCCAAGCAGTACCCTCTGCTGGGACTTGTCCCATTTTGCCTTCCTCCACTGCACTGTCACCTCTCCTGAGGACACGATTACCTTGAAAATTGTCATTTTCTCCCCAACCATTGGAACAGTCATTGGAGCTTAATTTGAAATAGATATATTTGTGGAACACTTTAATGAAGGTGGACAAGGGATGGACTTTGAGATATCAGCAAACACAAATAACCAATGAGGAAGGCAAGAGAAACATCCCTATCACACCCCTGACACACACACACACACACACTCACACACACACACACACACATTCTAAAATCAGAAAGAAACTCAAAACATGCATAGCAACCAACTCACAGCCTGGTAGTCAGTCTGCAACCCCAAAATGGCATAATGATATGACTTTATGGTGTGGCAAATAAAGCCTTGGAGGAAAAGTGTAAAGGCAGGAGGTTCAAATACACTGATGGGAAAATAAAGCTGAGGCCATCATGCACAGCAGCCTGGTGCTCCTAGAAGCAAAATCTCACTGCAAACTTCCCCAGAAAGAGCTCAAACTTTAGGATGAACTCTTTACAATAATAGCTGGGAGACCCTAGACTTCATTACACTCTTTATTAATAACACCAAAGAATCTATATAATAGTTTCACATCTACTATACCATTTTAAGCCTCACATGAATCTAATGAGATGAGTATTACTATTATCCCATTTTTCAGAATAAGAAACTGAGATGACTCATAAGTTGGGTAATTTGCCTACGGTTGTCACAGCCCATAACTAATCATAGGTCTCGGTGTTACTCCTAAGTTCTTTCTTGTGCACACCTGCTTGGGCTGCTTTGCTCCTGGGGTGTGAGCTGGGGGGGGGGGCGTTCTCTTGGGTTGTGCAGAGCAGCCCAGAGATGACCCCAAAGGCAAAAACTAGTGCCGCCTTCAGTGAAGTTCAGAATCACAAGCTATGCTCAGAGTGGGGAATGGGACTTCTTTCTGGCCACCCAGATTGGTTTTGAGGATAGTCTTGGGCAGGAGGACAGATATAAGGTGTGTTCCTCCAGAACGTTTACACTTGCTTAGACAATCTGGAAGGTACACAGTACTCCCGCATGGTTTCCATACATTTCTGATAGGGGGGAAATGAAAAGTACCCTTAGGCCTGCCTTCTCTGGAGTCAGCTGAGACACCCCACTCTCGCAGAAGCCCTGCTCTCTGGCACAAACCCAGGACTCTGCAGAGACCCATGCACCACATTTCTGACCTTTCTCGGCGGCATTTCCCACAGACATCTCCAGGTTGTCAAACTCCTTAAGACACACCCGGTTCTAACATAGTCCGGCTCTCTGTAATGAGGAGGCATTAAGCTGGCAGCCCACTCTCCATGCACTTGACTTTTAGGAGCCACATACAGAGGAGTGATGTACATTGGTTTACAGTTTGGCAGCAGTTATAGGATGATGTTGAATATTCATGTGCTTTATTCACTGTCCCTAGATTAGCCACTAAAAGCTTCCGTACAATCTGGCCAGGAGAAAGATGATTCTTCCCTAGGATTCTGGGCTCTAGTATTTGTGGAGCGTTTGGCAAGTCCTTTGCTATGCAGACTTAACACTAAGAAAAGGAAGTCAACTGACATTGGAAATGCAGGGGATGAAATGATGCCTTCCTCAGTTTCTAGTTAGTAGCAGGGTGTTACAGAGAAAATGTAAGATTTTTTTCCTTGTAAAAGACAAAAGACCACCATGCCCCCGAGTGAAACCCTCGCTAGTACTGTACAGAGCGGGGGTCTAACACAATACTGGCGATGGTTAAGGAGAACCACAGGCAGGTGGGCTTTGGGTGGTTTGGTTCTGCCCACACTTCCTCAAATTCCCTTCCTAGATTGGTGTGGTGGCTGAGTGTGGGTTCAGTTGTCTGGGTTTGAAGTTCTGCTGTACCTCCTATTGGTCATGTATCTTCAGGTAAAATAACTCTTCCGATTCTCAGTTTCTCTATCTATAAAGAGGGATCAAGATTCCATGGAGGCAGTTTGCTTGGGTGGCTCAGTCAGTTAAGCGTCTGCCTTTGGCTCAAGTCATGATTCCAGGGTCCTAGGATTGAGTCCTGAGTCGGGCTCCCTGCTCAGCAGGATGTCTGCTTCTCCCTCTCCCACTCCCCCTGCTTGTGTTCCCTCTCTCGCTCTGTCTCTCTCTGTCAAATAAATAAATTAAAATCTTAAAAAAAAAAAAGGATTCCAAGGAGGCTATTGTTTTTCTTTTTTTTAACTTAAACTGATTCTCAAATGTATAGGCAAGAGCAAAATATAAGACCAGTCAAGGAATCGCTTGAAGAACAAGGGTAAGCAGTGCCGTGAGTTTGTTAAGCAATTTTACTGACTTAGTTTAGGACTGATTAGTAAAAGAGACACGAGGCTAAATTATTTAAGGAGGTGTCTAGTGGGTGAATATGTGTTGTGTGTCTTAAGTTTATTCCAGATGGAAGTCTGGGGGACCACCCTACCCATATTGAATACAGAAGAGCTTTTTCTGGAATGTGGCAATCAGCCAATTTAGTGCCATACTGCAGAAAGATGGTATAAAGATTTTTCCAGTGGTTAAAGCAGGTAGAGTGAAAAATATTTTAAAATATTTTGCCTCTTTCCCTCTCAGATTGGTGACTACCTAGAATGTTAGGGGAGAACCTTTCCAGTAAATTCACTTCAGTTGTTTATGTGAAGCAAGGAAATAAAGAATTTTATTTTTCAGACGATGAGAGCAGTAATTTATGGAGTTTATAAATCAACAAATAACCATGAGGCTGTTGCCCTGTCTTATTTCTGTAAACAGAGATATTTCTTATCATCAAGGGCAATAGTGAAGAACCCATGTGCCTGAAAACCCCAAAGTGATATTGCCCGTTATCTGTTTCGGGTTCTTGCAAAATGAAGAGTCCGAAGTGTCCTTCCCCGACACTCACCCTACGGTCCTGAGCGCTGGCTCCAGGCACGTGAGGTGCAGAATTCAAGCCCAACCCTACCGGGCACTCCCTTCCAACAGGTGTACACAGTGAAAGCCGGCTGCAAGTGACCAACACAGGTCATGTTTGAGGAGGGGACAGAGGGAAGAAGTGACGTGATCGGGGCTTGAAGCACACACAAGCTGGCTGTGGGTGAGAACAGAAAGCAGCGGGTAGGGGGGGCTTGCCAGATATTGAAGCTCAGGCCAATCACAATCCAGTGAGTGAGGGTGACATATAGGAGGAATTGCTGACACATGAAGACATTTTAAAGATAAAGCATAGAGAATAGGAAAAAATGCCAGGAAACCAATCTGTATACATTATTTGAATTTTTCAGAAGGTCGAGTCTGACCTATGAGCTTAATGTACATCACCTGAAAATTTCTGAACCAGCGTTTTAAATATAGACGAGAAGCTCCTGTCCCTGGGACTCGTAATAGGTTCAAGGAGAAGAGGTTACTCCAAATTACCTTTACTTCCCAGCTACCGATGTTTAGTAGATTTTGAATTTAACTCATCATTTGACAAAGTCTCTGGCAGTTCTTGAGGGCACGTTGTTGTCTATGTTAAATTGGTTCCCAGCTGCTTGATTGGAGGAGGCTTCTTATTCAATGGAAGGAGTCTCCCTATGTATCACTGGGACCTAAAAAGGTCATTCATACAAGGATGGGAGAGACCTAGGGGTTATGCATAGGGGATGTTGAATGACCATGAACCACTTGTATAACAGAGGCATTAAGCCAGTGAGTAAAGGCCTTTGAAGAATATTAGAATATACTGAGTGAAAACTGCTAACAAAGAAGCATGATTCAGGTTTGTAAAATAATAATGTGTATATTTATATCATTCGCATCTCCATCTATTTCTATATTCATGGCCATCTATTAATAGTGGCTAATTTCTGACAGAAGAATTATGGTGGTTTCTTTTTTCTCCTCTGCTTTATTATTCTTTTCGCTAATGAGAATGAGACCTTCCCCTTCCCAGGCAGAGAGGTGGATGGACCCATTCCCGGACTGCCTTTCGGTTTGGTGTGGTCAGATGAAGGAGCACAGGTGGTGCACGAGGTGAGAAACCGCAGGCGGCTGATGGAGAACGAGTACGCTGCTCACAGACTTGAGGAGAAAGGACGGGAGTGTTGGCACCCCCTGGCAGGGTAGCACAAAGGTGATAATCCAGCCCATGAGCCACAGACAAGGGTAATTCTGCAACGTGGGGGCCACCATGCATCCAAGCACCAGTGCTTAGGAGGGCCAATATAACACAGCCATTAGAGACCTGGAAAGGCTAAGGGGACCTTTGGAGTCGGCAGCTCTGGCTAGAAATCCAGGCTCAGCCACTTGACAGCTATGGAAGTCACTTCCTTGTCTGTGAAATCGGAGCAGTACCTTCAACACAAGGTTACTGTGAGGATCAAGGATAATCAAGCATTTGAAACCCTTAGCAGATTGCCTGGAACACAGGGAGTGCCCAAATAAGGGGAGAATTTTTCTATGGTTGCAAGAAAATAAGGAGGCAAAGGGGAGCAGCTAAGATATATTACTTTGGCATTTCTGGGAAAGCAGTGAGATATAAATCGACTTCGTTTTTCTTCTCACTCCATATCTAGAGCCTGACATTTTCTTTAATTTACCTTCAAGCGTGTTAAAACATTTCCTCCCCCGACTGTTTTAATTCTAACCTCTCCTTTTCCATGAGTGACTCAGAAGTGGGAACCGATGCGTTCACAAAAGCTCACATACTCTTTACCTTCTTAACTCTGGAACAATCTTCCCAGGCGTGGGGATGAAGACGTGGACCTCAGAATAGGAGAAATTGCAAGCCAGCAGGATGCTCTCGGCTGCACTGTGTTCCCCACACGGCACTTCTAGCCTGGAAGTGAGAGGACATCGAGGAGCCGCCGAGCAGCCGTGCACACAGCAGCCTAGCCCGGCTCCCAGGGACTCCCGAAGCGAGTTCTGTATGGTCAAGCAGATGGCACCATATGCTGCCCAGCCTCCACCAGTGGAAACATAAGCAAATAAAGAAAGCTCGGAATGTCCCCACGAGAGAATTCAAACTGCATCCTCTTCTAAATAGACACAGACAGCTTCAATGTAAAGTATTCAATTAGGCAACAAAAAGGAGAACCTTAGTTAAGACTTACATATTCTGCCTTAGTCAATATTCTGAAACTATGAAATAAGCATGAACTTCAGTTACACTCAGGAAGAGAGAAAGGGGATTAGCGCTTTGGCCAGCTTGTTTCTATAAAGGTCTGGCTTGTTTGTTACATTTACATTACAGCACTGAACCAGGTCAGGGTTTTAGAAGAAGCAGAACTTTCTACCAAAGAGATCAGTCCAAGTGAATTGCTAAAATAATACCCATGACCAATTTAGTATCATCACTGAAATCAAAACAACCCCTTATTTAGGCTCTTTTAACTCCAAACACCACAGAACAGGTCACAGAACAGAGGAGAGAGAAAAGAAATGTAATACTAAGCAAACAAACCAAAACCTATTTTTTACATTCCAAACTAAAATAATAATACTCCATGCTGAAAGAGATGAGGTCATGTGGGACTCCTAGCCTCAGTGTGAGAACAACCACTTGGGCTTTTTAGAACGACCTTAAACATCTTCACACCACTCAATCTAGTAACGCAGCTTCTGAGAAAACTCTCTTAAGGACAAAATTAACTTTTAGAAAAATTCTCTCTGCACAAAGATATTCAGCAAGCATTATTTATAAGCACCTAAAATTAGAAACTGCTTACATTTCTGACATTAGGAAACAATAAAGTGAATTATGGGAAACCCACACGATTGAGTAAGTATCACTATAATAGGTTTGTAGTAAAATGAAATATATTTTCAATATGATATTACAAGAAAAAGGACCCCAAATCAAAATAATCACAACTTTAAAATCAAGTATAGAAAAAGTACTAGAAGCAAAGAAAGCCTTAGGAAAACACTAACAGCAGTTGTCTTTATATACACCCCCCACACACACACACCCCCACACACCCCCACACACACTTAGACAAGTCAGCCAACCTGGAGCCTGGGCTTGGCCTGACTACTGTTTCAGCATCTTCTTCCTTAGGAAGAAATTGAGTAAGTAAGCTCTAAAATCCTTTGCAAATCGAACAGTCTCTGGTTCTAATACAGAAAACTGACGCCCTAACACACCAGAGTTTCCTGTTATTTCAATGGGGTCTCCTCAATAGTGATTAAGGGGATCCAACTCCTTCTCTCTTCCTCAGCTCGCATGGACAGAGGGGGCTCTCAAAGGGGCGCGGTTAACCAGATGAAAAGAAAAGGAAAACTACAGGGATTGGCAGAGAGCAGCACGGACTAAGCTAACGTGGGGCTAGCTGGTGAATCTGTCTCTGGACCAATATTTTCAGTCGGCAGGGCAGAGAATGCCTGGGGCCAGTGGTGGCCCCAGAGGAAAGGGACATGGATGCAGTCCCAGGGGAAATAAGTGAGGTGTGTTCTGCTCTTGGAACAGTCAGATTCTGCCTTCTCTGTGAGGTTGAATGGATTTAGCAGAGATCTCCAAGAGGGCAGCAACTAACTTGTGGAAGCCTGAGGCAGCCACTTAGCACTTAGTCCTGACAAACAAGGATAAATTTAGTTTTTGGATTCCTGAGAGTTAGACTGGCCCAAGGCCCAAAACAAAACAGGAGAGACAGTGTTCTAAACCGAATTTAACTGTCTCTGGGACCATCTCTAACTAAAATAGCCCTCAATTAAAAAATCATCCTCATCTAATGGTTTCGCAGAAGCCTATTAAAATTAGCTTATGTTAAAATTTGATGGACCAGTCCTCTGCCCAATATCCCTGTACCATACACGATGTCCGTTAAAACAAACCAAGCTCCGAAGAAGTCATAAATCATACTCAACGCTGTCCTTACATCCTCTGATAAATAACCCCAAGCCTCTCTCTCTGAAGTCTAATTTTAGGATGATAAAAACTTACGTCTATAGAAAATCGAGGCTTCTAAGTTTATATTTCATAGTTGGTTCTGAGTAGCTTATAGGAGAAAAAGACATTCTGAAGAGCTTTTCTGTCTAATCCAAGGAGACTAAGACTCAGAGGCAAACACCGATGGATAACCTAGGTAACGTTTTCTTTCTGGAGGAAAGAACAGAGATGGAAAGAAATTAAGTTAGATACTCTCTAAGGCCTTTTGGAGCCGTATCAAGTCCAAGCCGAAAACATCCAGAGTTAAACAGGAGATTTTCCGAGTAGTAACCAGAGCAGCGGGATCCCCACACGAATATTTCACACACATTATGTCATTCCCTGTCACAAAAGCCCACCATGGGAGGTACTGTTATCCCCACCTTACGGATGAGGAAACGGGGTTCGACTAGGGAGCACGCAAAGGTGAAAGAGTGAGTAAATGTCTGAAAGCCAGGCTCGTGCTCTGCCCACTATCATGCTGCTGTTGACACAGGAAGCCCGAGGTAGCTAGACCTCACATGAACTTGGGCCTTCAGAGCACCATGTCGTATTTCAATTCACGGTCCCATTTCTGACATTGGGGTGACCCTGAGCTGTGAGCGACCGCCCTGCCAGTCGGTCCCACACAGCGTCAGTCACACCTTCCTTCCAGAGCAATGCCTGCCGTTTCTAAACCCTGATCCTGCTCTCCCATGGTCATGGGGTGCGGGGGGCTCTTGCCTCACAGCGTGCGTGGTCTCCGGGAGCCACCTGCCTGGGGGGGGCCTTCCCAACCGCCAAGAGTGTGTGAACTCTTTTGCTAGGTACTCCGTGGAAAATGCGTCGTGTTAAATGATGTTCAATTTCTGGAAGTTTCCCAAAAGTCCAGTATCACGAAATCAAAAACTGACACGAAATGAGGACAACTAATCTTCCAAACGGGGAAGCGCCGACATTCCCGCTTTAAATAAGAAGATTCCAATTAATAAGGAAAACTTTTCAGAGAGAGAAGGGAAGCAGGACGGATGTTTGAATGGAAATTGTTGGCTCTTCAATGGTGGCCGTCAGTCAGTGCCACACCTGTGAGGGGGGACACGTGTGGAAATACATGGAAGCCGAGGACCACGCGGGCAGTTACCCCCTCAGGTCTCTCCAAGTGGGGAAATGGCCCGGGACCAGCTCTGGGCCTCCAGAAGCAGGCGTGAGGCAGATGCAACACTGGCTGGCACCGAAAAAACAAAAAAGGAGAGCTTTATTCAGTATATAAACCACCTCCTACTCTAGTCCTACCGTCACCAAGGCAACGTGGTCAGGCCTGCGGTCTTCCGGTGCCCACTTCTCCCTTCCCACGCGGGCCGTGACAAGCCGAGCAGCCAAGCCTGCCAAGGATAGCTCCGCGGGCAGACACTGGGTTCAAATCCCCACTTACTGACTGTGTGACCTTGGGCTTCTCATCTCGGCCTCAGTTTCTGTGACTGTGTAATGGAGGTAATAATCCCCTCCTTCCAGGAATGGTGTGACGCTTACCTGCACGAACGTACAGAAAGAAAGCGCCCAGCTCAGGCCCGCACGAAGGAGCTCCTTAGTACAAGCCCGCTGGCTGGCACTCCCGGGCTGCCTGGCGTGTCTCCTCCTCCTTCAGCTGCTTTGCCCACGACCCCAAACCACCTACCATCTTTTCCTACTAACCTTTCCACCGTGGTTCTCACAATCAGTTTCTTCTGTTGGTTTTAAGCAATCTCTACACCCAGCATGGGGCTTGAACTTACAAACCCCGAGATCAAGAGTTGCATGCTCTACCACTGAGCCAGCCAGGCGCCCCTCTTCTGTTTGTTTTAATAAGATTCCCTGTCTGGGCATTTTTTTTGACATCCACACAATCCGGGATGACCCTGAGATGAAGTGATTTGTAAGACCCCCAAAGCCCACTCACAAGTTTTAATTAAATGATTTTGTCCCCATTCCTGTCCTAAAGTAAGATTGTTCAAAATCACTGATTCTGGAGGCTCTTTTCAGTTAGTTAGCTATCTAAACTACATGGAAGAAATAAGTTGAATATCCGATGTGGATTTTGCCTTTACGACGCCGCAGAGAAATAAAAAGCGGTATTGACAAGATCAAGACCATGATCATCTTGGTGCCCTCTGAACATACCAGTATTTCCCGGGAGCCTTGCAATAAGGAGCTGAGGACACAACTCTGGCGATATGGAATATGTTAAGAATAAGCAGATAAAAGGTGTGTCTGCATCCACCAGGAAGCAATTTGCAGGGGGCTGACTTCTGAGCAGGGTGAGGTTGGGGCCAACTTACTGGTGCAACTTAGGTCACCAGCAAATCATGGTGCCTAAATTTTTTTCATAAAATCTGAACTTTAATATTTCAAAATCAATCAAAAACAAATAATAATGGAAAGCCTTTAAAATATGGCAAAATTTAAAACTTCGTTGGAAATTTCCTTAAACGTATTTTATAATTTAATAATTTTATTCTCGATACCCGTTGGGGGAGGGGGTGCAACCCTAATCTCTTCAGTATTTAGAAGCTCTAACCTTTAAGCAGGCTCCAGTTTGGCCAAACAACCCCACGTGGTCTGGGAGTGGCCGGGTCAGGAGACCGTGGGGATATGAGTACTGAGCCACCAGAGATAGCCGAGACATTCTCTGGCATTGATTTTCTAGTAACGTCGATAAGATCGCACAAATCTCTTCACTTATTCTGGCCTAGCCCACCTAGTCTGTCTGGGTCAACGACTCCATCAAAAATGATGACTCTTCGCCATTATGCACAGGACGACACTGTCTGTGGCCATGGGAACAGGGCCTGTAACCAACAAAGGTCACCAGCCTCAGACAAATGGCCCAACTGCCAGTCCTGGGGAAGCTCCGAGCATTAGATATGAAGTGATAAAGCCAAGAAGATGTGAAGTGATAGTAGCCAAAGCTTGAAGGCTATGTAACAAAACCACATGCACATGGGAATCTCTTCCACACAAGAGCTAACCTGGTGCAAACACAGACTAGGGGGTACTCCGTTGATTGGGAACTTATCTTGCATTGGTTTGTATCAACTGGATTAGAGCCCACATGACTCCAGCGGGGGTCAAAGACAGAAGTATAGAGAGGAAAGCACCAGTGTTGACTTGGGTCTGGGTTGAACTCTTGACCATCCACGTGTCTGCATCAGCTTGGCCACTCGGCCTTCAGGAATGTCAGCTTCCTCTTCTGTCAGTGGAATATGACCGATTCACTGACCACAGATAAGGGCGGTGGGAGAGTTCATTGAGGTAAGGCACGTGCACGGGCTCTCTCGAGCCCAACTTTATGGCTCAGAAAATGGGAAATGGGGCTGCTTCTCCACATGCTGTCAACCATGGTGCTTCTGATTCATAGAAACGGCCATGGCATTAATAACCTGGGGTTTCGAGCAGGGAGTGGAGCTTGCAGGAGGCACTCTGCTGGCTCTGTCGTTATCAGTGGGGCTCATTGTGTGTGTTGGGGGAGTGTTCCGTGAGGGTCCACTCAGGGGAACTAATTTTGGGTGAAATAAGCAAGTGGCATTTTTCTTCTGTGTCTCGGGCACCAGTGAGTGGGCTCTTTTCTCTGATGGATCCCTCTCTGTCCTCCTCACTATTCCTTGAGCGCCCTTGATCCTTGGGTTCTTGGAGGCCCTGTTGTTGCCAACTCTTCCTTTTCTGGTAAGGAGTATGTGGAAGGTGGGAGATCAATAAGGCTAGATTTTAAATCCTTCATTTCTTTGATTTTCATAAAGGGATGTCAATGAACCCAGGCAATTTCCCTGACTTGATTCATGCATAATGGACCTGAAGAGAGACTTATTAGAAAAGAAATGCACTCAAATGCTTTCCTGACATGAATCATTTATTGAAGACAGAATTGCTGGCTGTGAGGGCCCAAAATAAGTTGACTTACAGTATCCTTGTTTCTAGAGAGGTCTGAAATATGACCACAGAATATTGAAGTACTCAGACAGGAACAATGCTTTCGGGGTCATTACGGACTGGCTATTCCTCGAAAAGTTTCACTAATAACAACAGTGATAAACCATGAAGCAGAACCTCCTCTCTCTCCTTTTCTTTTTCTCCTCTAGTCACAAAGCTCAGGAACAGAGGATGCTTGGTGAGGGCAGTGATGTTCTTTCCAACTTCTGTTAGGTAGAATCCGGGACAGGTATTCTTGGATCTGTGCAAACATTCATTAATCCATTGACAGCTTTATTCATTCATTAGGTTGTCAATGAAGCCACTCATTCATCCATTCGGTTAAAAATTCATTGATTCATATTTATTGTTATAACTTTATACCATTGCATTAGCCCTCTGAAGGTAAGCACCGGGGATTCTTACAGGGCTCCTTTCTGTGTCTTATGTGGGTCAGTACTATGCTCAACAAACTACAGCACTTACTGAGTAATATTTCCAGGCCCAGGATGAACCCCCACCCCATCCATTTCTTACAGAATAAATAGAAGCTCAATAAATATTGATCCAATCTGAATCTCTAGATGATCTAATATAATTTGATCTTCATACCAATAACTCTGAATTGTCAAAAGCAAAATGCAAAAGCAATAGCATGAACTGACAATGTCCGAGGTTTCTTTCCCATTACAATAAGCACCGGGCAGATGACCCAACAATTTATTCTCCTAGCAAAAGCCATGCAGATAACCCCCCATGATTGTTCCCTAAGCCATCACGTTGTGTAACAAGCATGGAATCCTCTTCTATAAATGCTGAAATTGCATGAGGCAATATATATCAAACTGACATGAAAACAACTAAAATGAAAGCAAATTACCTACTTAAACCCCATCAGGGGAGCTCAGATATTGGTTGGGGACTAGAGTGGACTGGTTTTTTTGTTTGTTTGCTTGTTTTGGTTTTGTTTTGTTTTTAAACAAAGACTCTTCTATTAAAATACAAATCTAAAAAATAAAAATACAAAAATAAAATACAAATCTGATAAAAGTAAAGGAAATTATGCTCACTATGTAAGTCACTTAGTCATAGTCATGGAATATTTTTAAAGATAATTTCCCCCCATTATAACAGTAATTCACATTCATTATATAAAATCTGTAAAGTTCTAAAATGTAGAAATTTTAGCACCTATAACCGTCACTGACATTTTGGTTTATTCTCTTTCAGTCTTTGGTGAATGCACAGACTTTTTTTTTCTTTTTTTCTTTGCTAGGTACAACCATTGCAGAGGTCTTTTTGTTTTTTTAAATATAGTTGAGCTCTTAGGTTAAATCAATTTCATATGTCCTTTTCTTAAGCTTTAGTGAGATCATTTTCAATGTCCATGTAACACAAGATAACTCCTCTAGTACTTACACTGCGCATATCATAATTATCTTAATGCCTCAATGTTGTATGTTTAGACTTCTTTTTGCCTTTTTAATAATAAATAAAGCAATGATTAATAATTTGGGGAGTAACTTTTCTTCTGATTTTTTAGTTATTTCCTTAGAATAAATAGGATTTCTGGGTTCAAGGAGCAAATGGTTTAAAGTATCTGGCAAATATCGCCAAATCCATTTCCAAAAGGTTTGTAGTTATTACGTTCTTTCCAGCAGAATACAAAAATACCCATTTCCTCACGTGTCTGCCAACAATAAGAATTCTCATTTAAGAACAACAAAAACCAGACTCACTCCTCATACACTAAAAGTGTGTCTCATTGTTTTAATTTGCATTTTTCAGGGTGACAAGTAAAGTTGGTTATTTTTTAACATTCATTAAACTATTGCTTTTTCTTCCTGACTTGCCTTTTTATCTATTGCCCATTTATCTCTTGTGTATCGATTTTCATGAGCTCTTCATATATTAAATAGAATGACATCTTTCCTATTCCATTTAGAAGGACCATTTTTTCCAGTTTGTTTGCTCTTATTTTTAGCTCATTGGAGCTTTAAATTATTATGAAGAACTATGATTTCTTTCATAAAGTTTGAGCTTAGAGAATTCGTCCTTCTACCCTTCCTTTTCATCCTGCACAAAACATATGTCACTGTTTTTCCATAACTAATGTTTATTCTTATTTGATCTGACGTTATTTTTGTCTATGATAATCTGTGAAGATCTAAATGGATTTATTTCCAAATATTTAACCAGTTGTATCCAAGGCATTTAGTGAAAGATCTTCCCTATTCCCTAAGTTCATACTACAATTCCATCCCTTAAATATCAATAAACAGAGAAGAAATAACTATAGGGATCAACACTGCAACTACTCTTTGTATAGATGAAACACTGGCCATCGAGAGAGTCAGGTGACTGGCCCCATCACTCAGGAGAGCAGGGACAAAGCTCTGAGCACTCTTCCTTCCCTGGCTCTCCACCCAGTGCTGTTTCCTCTCTCAGAGGCAGCAAATCTTATTATGTATTACAGACCAGCCTTTACCAATCACTAGTTAAGAATCCATAGGAAATCAGGAATCTGTACCTTGGCACTACATTCATGCCAACATAATCCCAGATGGGAATGAGGGAAACCAAGGTGGATGCAGAAGCCACTGCCTGGGCCTTACTGTTCCCATTCAAAGATCCAAGAAGTACTCTCAGTACTTGTAAGGGTCCTGCTAGCTCTGATATTGTACTTATCTACCTATAGGATGGTTTCTGCAGAAGAAAAAAAAAGCAGAAAGGAAAATAGTTCAAATTTGTAAAAGGACACATTACCAATTAGAGATTAGGGAATGGAAACCCTAGCACAGCAGGGAGCTTTAGTTGTCTTAACTGGTGCATCTCAAGAACCCAGAGCAGGAACACATACAAGAATAGAGGGGACAGCAAAGCCTCACAAGGCCTCTGGGCCATTTTCCGCTGAAGGACCAACAGCCTCGGACACAGGGAACACTAAAGGGAGTCCTGGGACACAGTGAACCCGCCAGCCTTCCTGGGACACAAGAACCGCAGGGCCTCGTGGGACACAGGCAGCCGCAGGGCCTCGTGGGGCACAGGCAGCCGCAGGGCCTCCTGGGGCACAGGCAGCCGCAGGGCCTCCTGGGGCACAGGCAGCCGCAGGGCCTCGTGGGACACAGGCAGCCGCAGGGCCTCCTGGGACACAGGCAACCGCAATGCGGCATCCTGGGACACAGGGGCCCACAGGGCATCCTGGGACACAGGAAAAATTGAAGGGAGTCACGGGCAGCAGCCAGTGACTGAGTCAGGTCCACCAGGACGGGAGAATTCTTTTTCCAACCCAGACACTTGTTTGATGGTTATTTTTGGAAACAGTAAATTGAAGTTCCACATTGTGAATGCCCAGACTTAAGGAACTACGCAAGAAACTCAATGGATTCTTTGTGCCCTGATTAAACCAGACTTTAATTTTACCTCTGCTTTTAGGTTATGAGCTCCTTCAGTGTCAGGGACCAAATATATCATAAATGAATTAGAAATAATTTTGAATTACAAATAAATAAATAGAAAATAATTATAAAATAGTAAGAGGAAGCACTAGCAGTTTTGTTTCTTCTCTGAGTAAATAATTAAATTGTAACAGAAAGACTTAGGAGGGCTAGGAAGAACAACAACGAGAAAGCATATTTAGTGACAAAAAGATGTTTATGATATGCACAATCAACAAAATTATGTATGGCAGGAGACAAATTGTGTAAGATGAGAAAAGTGTATCTCTATACTTATGAAATAGTCTGGATGATAAGCCATCAAACTTTTTAAATTTCTGAAATATTTTAAATATACAAAACATACAAAATGTTCTACCTCATTGATATTTAGTCATGTTTGCTTTATGGTTTTTTTTTTTTTTTTAAGATTTTATCTATTTATTTGACAGAGAGAGCCAGAGAGCACAGGCAGGCGGAGAGGGAGAGGGAGAAGCAGGCTCCCCACTGAGCAGGGAGCCCGATGCGGGGCTCGATCCCAGGACCCTGAGATCATGACCTGAGCCAAAGGCAGACGCTTAACCGACTGAGCCACCCAAGCACCTGCTTCGTGTTTTGTTTTTTTTTTCAAGAAATAATCTATTATAGATATTGAAGCCACTTCTCCAATCTGAGGTTGAAATTCATGTGTTTTCTTCCGTCTATTCTTCTACTGTATGTATCTGTATTCACAGACAATATATAAGTTTTTAGTTGCAAAGATGTATATAAATAATATTTTAATCCTTTTATGATTTCCTTTCTACACTCACTGTTTTTTGAAATGTTATGCTGGATATCCAGTTTAGTTGTTTTAAGTGAAGAAAAGTATTCTTTTGTATGACCATATCAAAAATTAATGTATTATCATATTGATGGACATCTAGGGCATTTCCAGTCTTTTTCTCTATTACAGATGATGCATTCATGACCACTGGAATTGGAATTGCTGCATTAACAGCACACTTCCAACTTTCCCAGATGTTAACAAATTGCTTTTCAAAATGGTTGGACAATTAACACTCCAGAAGGATGTTCTGAGTTAGAGATGATGGAAAATAGTAATTTTCTTCTTTATGCTGGTAAATACTCCCAATAGGAGAGTGTTGGGGTAATGCATTACCCTACTTGGGTAAGGTATTTTAGTTATATAAAAAAAAGAGTTCAAACTTTTGCACCACACTTTTCAGATTACTTAAGTGTGTTGTACATTACTTGGTACTGACAATGGTGTCTGATTTATCAGTGTACCCATTTTATAGATAAGGAAATGGAGGCTCAGGGAAGTTCTATGACTTGTTTAGTTTGGGCCTCCAGTTTCCTTTTCTATCATTCCCATTGACCTACTCCACAAAACTATGGGGGTGAAAAATAAGACAATTGGTTTGAAATTCTACAAAATATTATAAGGTGATTTATATATATGTACAATTCATTGGTTATCTTTTTTTCATGGTTATGTCACTCCTCTGTGCAGAGTAAGAAATACCTAAATATCAGGGAATATGGGGGACAATACATTCTTACAAAACTTCCAGGTACCATTTCAACAGGTCCTTCCCACGGACAGAAGTATAGTTTAGCAATGGTTTGTTGCTGGGAGACTTACTCCTTTAATCCTTGATCTAAGCTTTATTCAAACAGTAATTTAATTCTTAAAGATCGGTAAATACTGACTCAAATGCGAGAACAAAAAATGGATTCAATACAGAAAGCAAGTGCTTTTTGGTTTCAGATAACGCTCTTCACAGGACTTCCTACTTTCTATGAAAGCAAATCCTGGCAGAGTAGAGAGCTCAGGAAATACAATGCCTGAACTCAAAAAAGCTGATGTCCTAAAACTGTTCAGAGAAAGGGACACACTGTGGCACCTGGCAGGCTCAGTCCATAGAGCACGCAACTCTTAGTCTCAGGGTCATGAGTTCAAGCCCCACACTGGGCATGGAGCCTACTTAAAAAAAAAAAAAAAAAAAAAGTAAATAAAAATAAAATTAAAATTCTAAAAGAAAGAAAAGGGCACACGCTGCTGAACACACCCAACAAACCATTTTTACTATCCTGAGGGCAGTACAGAGGTACATCAGGTTGGACAGGACACAGCCCTGGTTCCCTGTCAGAAAACCCCATGTAATCACCACTACAGGAGCAAAACCAACAGCCCTTCTGATAGTTTCTTCTTCATTCCTTCCCTGTGGTATCTCATGCATAAAATTCTCCTGCATCAGGTCTCTGATAACATTTTGAGATAGGCCTGACTACCAAAGGGACTTGGCTTTGAAGGTCTGAGACATCAATGCAAAGGATGCTTGTTTCCTTAGCCTCTGAAAGATTTTAGGAAGTGAATGAAAAGCACCCGGCTTTGAACAGAGTTCCCATATGAACCCCAAATTCCAGTCCTAGGTACGTGCCCCAAAGAAATGAAAACATGAAGTCCGCCCAAAACCTGTATGTGAATGTTCATAGCAGTATTGCTCATAATAGCTAAAAGATGGAAAGCGCCCTAATGTCCATCCAGAGCTGCGTGATCAAACAAAATGGTGTGTATCCACCAATGGAACATTACTCAGCCACAAAAAAGAATGAATGACTGATACATGCGACAACATGGGGGAACCTCAAAAACATTACACCAAGTGAAGAAACCAGTCACAGAAGACCACATACTGTATGGTTCTGTGTATATGAAAGACCCGGAATAGGCAAATCCAGAGACAGAAAGTAGACTAGTGGTTGTCCAGGGCTGCAGGGGAGGGGGATAGGGAGTGACTGCCCCTGCGTATGGATTTCTTGTCTTTTCTTTTGTTTTTTTTTTGAGGTGATGAAATGTTCTAAAAGTAGATAGTGATGATGATTGCACAACTCTGAATATATCACAAACCACTGAGTTGTTCACTTGAATGGGTGGGCTTTATGCTGTGAATTATATCTCACAGCGTTGTTTAAAAAAGCAAAACAAACTCCTGGCCCTACAGATGACAAAACATAAGCACTGTCGGCTTAATTCTACTTGTGATATAATCACACATGTCCTGACATTGTTGGAAAAAAAAGGAATGGGTGAGTCCTTATAGGGGAAGAACGAGGGGAATTTTGGCCTGCAGGAAAAAGGCACCCTCCCCTCACCCAGGGAACAGAGCAAGATGGCGGTGCCCAGGTCTGCTTGTGTGATGTGAGTGCCCACCAGGACACCGTAAGGATGTAGACTGTATCCTCCTAAGCTGGATGATGTCTGTGACACTAAGCCATAAATAAAGGAAGGATGGGATCTCACCTTCGATCCTAAGCAAAGCTTGTAGGCAAAGGCCATAAGGATATTTACTACCCCTAAGTCTTCCAGTCAGTCTCAAAGAGCAAAGGGAAATCAGCCCTAGGCATGCATGCCAACAGAAGCTATCGTCACCATGTAGGCTAATTAGGCTCCGTGCTTAAGATCTAGAGAAAATCTTCAGTGGGTCAAAGGTTTTGAATACCTGAGACTGAATACTCTGTTTATGTTCCTTACTATCAATGTGACCCACTAAAGTATATAATAGACTATATTCACTATAGCAGACTCACCGTGATTAAATTCAGATGAAATTTCAGGGCTCAAATATGCGAAAGAGATTCTACTAGAACTATAAAGTCAGCTGCCCTTTAATGGCAAAACGGAGCAGAAGCTGACAACGCTTCCCAGGAGCAGGACTCCATGAGGCAGGGCTGGTGTCTGGCGGCTTACCCCGTCCCCCAGGAACCAGCACGGAGCCTGCATGTAGTAGACACTGATGGAAAGAGTTTGTGAATGAAATCTGGTGAGTTGCCAAAAGCTTCACTTAGTTAATGAAATCAGTGGGGAGATAAATAATTGAGTAGAAAAAGTGGGCTCATCAATTTGCAACATAGAAATTTTTACATTTTTTGGTTGGAAGACAAATGAACCAGGATAGAAGTCAGGAATTTATGTCCCCTGTTGTCCAGTTTTAGGTTGGAGAGACTTGCTCTTTTCCCAGAGTCAGAGTTGTTAACTTGATCAACCTACAGCGTCCAACTCAAGACATCTGCTGTGCTATTCTGAGAGAGAGACTGTAGGCTGTGGACGGGTGGAGACAGCGCACCTCACTCTTCCTCCAAGCCCTTCCTATGGATGTTGGGATCCCTCAAGTGTGATCCTGGGGATAGGGATGAAGTAGCAAGGAAAATGGGACTTATTTCTAATCCTTACTTTGGATCAGGAATAAAAGTGGTAAACTTAAAACTGGATGGATGCTGAAAACCATATATCGCCGCCCCCCCCAGGTGAGTGAACAAACAAGACACGGTCTAGCCAGTCAATAGAATAATGCCCAACAAAACAAAGGAACAAACTACAGACCCATGTAACACATAGACAGACCTCAAAAAAACTGCTAAATGAAAGAAGCCAGACACAAAACACTATGTAGTGAATTTTTCCATCGATATGCAGCTCCCATATAAGGTGAAACCATAGAAACAAAAGATGGATTGCTGATTACCTGGGGCGACGGGGACAAGTGAGGATCACGTGCATAGGAACAAGGCACTTGCTGGGGGTGATCGAAAGGCTCCACGCTGGATTTTGGTGACCATTGCACAACTGTATAAACTTCCCAACTCACTGAACTGTATGTACACTTAAAATGGGTGAATTTTATGATTTGTAAAGTAGATCTCAAAAAAGCCATCCAAAATTAGACGAATGAATGGAAGAAAGAGATTTTTTAAAAAATGGTTGAATTCCCAACAATGAAAAAGAATGACAGGCCGATTCTTTGAAAATGAGGAGCTGATTTAAATTAATTTTCTTCATGGAAATTAAAAAGGAATGTGGGCAGGAATGAATGAGAAAGAGGTGTAAAACAGAAAAAAGGAAAGAGCATGAGTTCCATCTTCTATTTCATAGTGGAAATAAAAACAAGCCTGTTTTGTTGTCCCATTAGCTGTGGAGTCTAGCTGGTCTCCCAACCCCCAGCTTCACTATCATATACAAAAGATGTTAGCATACATTCTGTTATATTTTTTACTTAAATAAAAATAACACCTTTGCTCCACCATTTTCCCAGCTGACTCACCCAATAACGGTACCAACAAAATAAATTAAGTCAACTCAGCATCATTTAGCTTTAGTGGCTGCACGAGGGCTCCTTGTTTTTTGATTATTTATTAGTTACTAAACTGAAATATCTGGGAGAAGTCCTGCCTACCAGAATAAAGGCTCGAGTATTTACATCTCCCGACTTTGGGAAACAAGGAATTTTATTTGTCTCCCGTCTTAATGATACACGCCCCATGAGATCACCAAGATCGAGAATGCCAATTCAGAGGTGAAAACTGTAAATTCACTGCATTCCTTAAAAAGTGATTTGTCTTGGGGGTGCCTGGATGGTGCAGTCGCTTAAGTGACCGACTCTTGGTTTTGGCTCAGGTCGTGATCTCAGGGTCATGAGATCGAGTCCCACATTTAGAGTCTGCTTGAGACTCCCTGTCCTGCTCCCTCTGTCCCTCCCCACCCTGCCTCAAATAAATAAATAAATAAATAAATAAATAAATAAATAAATAAATCTTTAAAAAAACAACAGTGATTTGTCTTGACTGGAGTAACTGAAATAACTGAAATAACTCCACTTTAAATTCTCTATCCTTCCCCATTTGAAAACAAATTTCCTACAAATAGGGTTGGCAGACCCTCCACAAGGAGAAAACATGAAACCTACATTGTGATTCACGTCTTGAGTCAGAAAGGCAACAAAATACAGAAAACATACACACTTCGATGGACACAGGAGAGCACTAATCTCTCATGATCACCCGAAATGATTTCTCTTATTTGAGGCAACTTCAGTCTTAGACTTCGGCATCTTCATATGTTGGAAGACGGTTCTATTTTCCTCCCAGAAAACCATGGAAACACCATCCACAGAGAGCCTTTCTTCAGCCTGGGTTTTAGTAAGATTCAGTTTAAGGTTTAGTCACATGGCCAGAGGTCAAGAACTTGGGGACAATGTCACAAGCTTGGCTAAGCAACACACCATCCTTCCTGTACTGAGATGACCTACGTGACTGGCTACAGCAGTCACCCCTGTGCTCTGAGCTGCTGGTGATCGCAGATTTATTTTTGTGTGGCCATCTTGTCTCACACGGTCCTGCTTTTGAAAAGCTGTCCAGAGTTAGGGCGGGACTGTAGTTTGCCCATTCTAGCTGGCATTCACCAACACCCAATAAACCTCCTTAGACTCAATGCCATATGGACTAGATAATTTGGGGGGCCCAGGGCAAAATGAGAACGTAGGGCCCCTTGTTCAAAATGTATTAAGAATTTCAAGACCCTGAATGGAGAATCTCACACCAAGTGCAAGTTCCTGGGTGACCTTGTAGTTCACACGCCCATGAGGCTGCTCCCACTCAGTGGCGCCCTGACCGTCCCCATGGGCAGCTCCTCAAATCTGCCCAACTTAGAAAGGTATTTAAGAATTGCCAGAAAGTACACAAGAATCTCCAGGAAAACGGTTCATTTAAAAAAACATGTCAGTAGCTGACTCCAAGCTACCTGCCAGAGCCGAGCACCTGAGCTCACGGAGCGGTTACACTTGACTCTCACCTCTGTTCTCAGACCTGCACGGGCAGGTGGGCCACCATCAAAGGCACCCATGGCCACTTGATACCGTATGTCTTTGGGACTGATACTGAACTACATTGCACGCTGACAAACAGAAACCTCTCCCAGGGAAGGAGGGCCAGTGTCTTCTTTAACAAAAGCCCCACTGGCCTGGCGGCTTGCTGCTGGGATGCCATTGAGGCATGGGGGGTGTGGGGGGGTGTCCCTCCCACTGGAAGGGCCCCCTCCTCAGAGGATGCCTTTCATTCCTTCAACAAATATTTACTGAGGCACCACCCTGGGCAGTAGAGACACCAAACGGCCTCAAGGAGCTTGCTACAGTGTGGGGAAGAATGAGGAGAGAATTTTAAATGCTAACATCGGCCGGCGAGGACTCTCCCGGAATTGCAATGTGTTTTTAGAAGGGAAAGTGAGGGCAGGTAGGGCGGTGAGGAGGTCAGGACGGTCTTCCCTGAGGGCACACCTCGGCCCCTGTCTTCTGTCCCCTCCACCTGCTGCCCTCCCTTCCCCCTTCCTCCCAGCCTTCATTCATCCTTCCAAACCCTGCCCGAGACTGTACCATCCCGCTGCCTCCCCCCGAAACCGCGAGATGCCTTTTTCCCTGTCTTCTCACAGCCCCTTCTATCTTCACTGTGAAGTCCACGGTTAAAGGACTTAACCACTGCGTGGTAATCATCACTTACCGCAGGAGTAAATGATGTAAAAGATTAAGCACAGTGCCAAGGCCATATAAGGTCACTAAATGTTTTCCTATGTATATCTCTCTGCCTTCCTACAAGCCTGAATTCCTTAGGAGCCCCAGTGTTTTCTTTCTTTTTTTTTTTTTTTAAAGATTTTATTTATTTATTTGAGAGAGAGAGAATGAGAGAGAGAGAGAACACATGAGAGGGGATAGGGTCAGAGGACGAAGCAGACTCCCTGCCGAGCAGGGAGCCCGATGCGGGACTCGATCCCGGGACTCCAGGATCATGACCTGAGCCGAAGGCAGTTGCTTAACCGACTGAGCCACCCAGGCGCCCGAGGAGCCCCAGTGTTTTCATCCGGGATCCACAGTGTCCAGCATGTGGACCTGGCTGTGGCAGGTGGGTAATAAATATTCATAACACGAATGACTTGAATGGCTAGTCACATCCACCACACTGTTATAGACAAACACCCAGCTTATGGTGCATTAATACGTTGACCACAGTGTCTGTGGGATGGAGCTGCTACACCACACCCAGATCAGGACATCACCATTAACAAAGCAGCATTCCCCACAGGCAGGTGGGATGTTTTACTTGCCAAAAAGCCAGCTAATAAAGGAATGTTACCAAGCTGTATTTGATGTGAGACAACTCAATAATTTAACTCGACCTCTATTCTAGGAATACATGTTGGTCAGAGAGAACAGAACCTACCAGACTCTTGCTGCTCTAGTTATGACGCAGACCCTTAGCCCCTTGCTACACTCCTCTAACACGGAACCTTGCCTACTGAGGATCTGAAGAGGCTGAGTCCCGTAAAGGTATCAACCTTAACACCGGAGCAGGGACTCAAGAGCCAAAGAGTTGGTTTGCTTTATGGGCTAAGCGATCTTGAGCAAATTACTTAACCTCAGTCTCCTCATCTATAAAATGGAGACAATAGGTCCTACTTCATGGGGTCATGGTGAGGATTAGTTGTTTCTGGAACCCTGCCTGGGACATGAGAACCTTAAACGTAGCTAGTTAGCATCATCATCCTCATCGCCTTTGTCCTGCCCCTGGTTTTGTTTGTCCAGAGACACTGTCTTCCTAGCCACCTTGCTGTCACATGGTTCCAGTTCTCCCAGCCCATCAGAATCACCTAGAAAACAAACAAACAAACAAAAAATCGAGGAACCAGAGACTCGATGCACCAGTCCAAGGTGGGCAATTCTAACAGACAGGCAAGGCTGAGAACATGGGTGAGCCTCTGCCCCCGAGACCCTGAGACCAGACTAAAGTGAGGGAGACGCAGCTCCTTGCTCACTGCAGCCTGGTGCTCCCTTCCGCATCATCTGTGGCTGCGTCCCCGACTCTGCATCCGACACCAAGGATGCGTGCTAGCTCAGCATGCCCTCCCACGGCCAGCACCACAGAGGCTCACTCCTTCTTCCTTTGATTTACCTCCCCTTTCCTTCTGTCGTAGCCTGGGGTAGGAACCAAACAGGGAACAGACGCTCCAGGACATGCCATCCGGGGCTTGGAAGGCCAGCTCAGAGCCCAGCTTCCCCGGGGGTGGGCTGTGGCAGGGAGCAAGCAGCCGGCCACCTCGACGTTACCTGTCGCCATCTCCTTCCTCACCCATCTCAGCCAGGGGACAACTTGTTTTGAATGAAATAATTTTCTGGAAAGTTAAAATTTAGAACTAACTTGCCAAAAGACAGAGTGGACAAAACCATTGTTTCTGATGGCAATCTTTCCAGCGTCCTCTGGATTGTCCTGCTTTAGTAAATGGAGTACATCAGATGCCACATCAAGGGCTCAGGACCACGGGTCTGCTGGACATGTGTTCTTGGGTTTCCTACCCTGCCATCGATGGCTCCTTTTCCACCATTTGCTCAGGCAAACAGGTAACCAAGCTTGCTAAGCCAGTCATTTCAGGATTACACTTGCTGTGTGAGTATGTTCAGGGTAAAATCAGATTAAGCCTCGCAAAGTACATAGGCTTTCGAGAATAATTTTTCCCACTGTATACTGCAGATTTGGGGCTGTCTTCCACATGGTTGAATCTGTCCCCAACTGGATACTCTACCATCTTGTAAATGGAATAGGCTTTGGCAGACTTGCTGGTTTAAGCTGAATTAGACAATAAACTCCCCGTGGTCACAGAGTACGCTTTCCTTCTCTACTTTCAGCAGGCTCCACACCGTAATGCCCTGCCCTGCGTCACACGAATTTTCAAGTGCAAATTTCACTGGAATATACTGTAGTACTTCTTATGAGCAGACGCCATTGCACCCTAAGACTTTAATGGCATGATTTCCATTTTCAGTGAAACGTTGGGTCAAGTGATACTGCATATCCACGCTTGATAACATGGTTTTATTTGTTCAAGTAATCTCTACACCCAACATGGGGCTTGAACTCCTGACCT
>NC_138376.1:124515814-124532860 GCF_054177405.1 Leptonychotes weddellii
GGTAGGCTGGATACAAGGGTTCAGAGAGGGTTCTGGAATTGCGTGGGAGTCTGGAAGAACAGATATACCCGTGCCCCCCCACCCCCCATGCCCATCTTTCCAGTCTTGGAAGGGAGAAGGGCAGACAAAGGAAGGGACAAGGTGGTTGTACGCCCAGCGTTAGCAGGCATTGGGCTGGGGAGCCAGGGCCTTACCTGAAGTAGGGGCTGGTCCCAGGACAAGTAGTAAAAGGGCCCTCTGGTGTAAGTGAGAAGGCGGGAGAGGCTTGAAATGCCTTCAAGATTGGGAGGGGAGGGTGCTAAGAGGCAAATAAATAACCAGTGAGACCTGGGTGTGGAGCTCACTGGTTGGCCTAGAAACTGGGAATTAATCAGGAAATCCCAGCACACAGACCTGAAGTCAGTTAAGGGAAGCGTGCTCACAATTCTTTCTGTAGATATGTTAATCTATCCCGCCCAGGGGGTTGTCCCACCCGCCTGGGGGAGTTGAGGCCAGCTGGCTCAGCCAGGCCTTGGGGCTGGGACCACACAAGCAGAAGGCTGTGGAGTGGGCCATATTTGAGTACTTCATGGTGACATGTCTGCCCTTCATTTCTTTTCTTTTTTTTTTTTTTTCAATTCTTTTCTGTTAATTTAAATGACTGAATTGCCCCTTTGGTTGGGGCTGCCATTGTAAAACCTGGTGAGCGCAAGTTAGTCCTGAGAGATGGGTTTGCTTGGATCCAGGAGTTCCCTGAAGTTCTCAACTGCAGGCAATTCTGCCCCGCCAGGGGACATCTGGCAATGTCTGGAATGTTTTTGGCTGTCACTCCTGGGGTGGGGGGTGGGGGGAGTTCCACTGGTAGAGGCAGGAATGCGGCTAAACATCCTGCAGGGCACAGCATGGCCCCACAACAAAGCATTATTTGGCCCCAAATGTCAACAGCACCCAGTAGAAGAATTTGTCCTAAGGAACGTCAGCCTGGAAGGACCTAGCCCGGGTGGGGGGATTCGGCTCAGATAGGCAAATCTGACCCCTGACTCCCTGTGCCCACCTTTCCCTAAGCTACAACACCCATTCGGTGCCAGGTACTCCATCCGCCCCGTGCTAGGAAAAATGCAGTTAGAAAGCCCCTGCCATCAATAAGCACCCAGTGCGGTGATTAGGATCAAACCTTAAAGAGCGAATTGCCATTTAACGTCATAGCTTCTGAGAGTGACGTTTTATGAAGGACAGGTGATGGGATGGAGGCGAATGTCAGGAAAACAGAGGCCAGAGGTTGGGGAGATAGGCACAAGGTGGTGCACATCTGGGGAAGGAAGCCACTCGCCACCGTGGGTCCATGCAACCCGCCCTTCCCCCCAGCAGAAGACAGAAAAGAGGGGCTCAGAACTGGGCCCCGGAGGAAGGTTCAGAGATTGCGCTGATGGTGCGTTGAGAGCGGCGGCATCCTGGGAAGAAGCACTTGGGATGGACAGGCTCTTTAAAATTTCATCAGTCTGGGTGAACCTCTGCCCACAGAGAGGTGACAGCTCACAAGGGAGCTGACGGAGATGGGAAAAAGACCAAATCTTGCTCCCGGTCAATTCGTTTCACCGGTTCTCATTTCAGAGTTTGTCCGAGAGAAGCACAGTGTCTTTCCAGATAAAACTCTGCCTTTACACGCGGTGATAGACTTGTTGACAAAAACAACAGAAAAGAAAGTCTGCCTCTCCAACCACAGCCTTGGGAGCCATTCAAGCAGCAACCACAGGTGTCCTCAAGCGCAACTTCTCAGCAAAGTTCCATCCTTGGTTAAAAATCAGTTTTGAGGTGGCACAGTCGGTTAAGCATCCGATTTTTGGTTTTGGCTCAGGACATGATCTCGGGGTCACGAGATCGAGCCCCACACCGCGCTCAGCACAGTCTGCTTGAGATTGTCTCTCCCTCTGGCCCTCCCGCTCCTGCTCACTCTTGCTCTCTCTTTCAAATCCATCAATCTTAAGAAAAAGTTAGCTTGGAGAATAGTTCGTATTTAATTTGATGTTATGTCCTGCACTGTCATTCAGCTATTGGAACCACAAGACCCTTGCCCTGCCCCACCAGATCACCTCTCTGGCTGAACCAGAACAACCAAGCTCCCTGAAAACCATAGCAGCTTGTCTCCTAGGCTCTGCTGCTGGCTGTTGCCCAAGTTCAAAAACACTCCTTTCTCTTCCGGTCTTTCTGCAGCTCCCAAACACTAGGATGAAAGGGATACAGGGGAAGGTCTGCATGGTAGACGTCTGATCCTTGGGTCAGACATGATCACCGCATGTCTGCTCAGTCCGTGGCACGATGCTGGCCCGGGGCACAGATGGATAAATATAGCAACGGCATGGAGGGGGCAGCCGTACACAGTTCAGCAGTCTAGGTTCGAATCTCACCTCTGTTCCTTATTACGAAAGCAGGTGAGTAACTCACCAATCTTTACTTCCTGCCTTTGTAAAATGGAAAAGATAATAGTTCTACCTGCTTGGTTTGTTATGAGGCTAAAGTGAATTGATAGCTGTGAGATCTCTGTACTAGACGGGCACACAAGAAGTTCCTCATTAAAGTGGGCCGTTACCATTCTCAGAGAAGCTACATGTTCGCTGGTCCCCTGAGCATCTCCGATGGCTTCGGCAGGTGACCTGCCATCCCCCCAGACCGAGGACTGATCTTCTGCAGGAATTTTAGGGAACAGCTTCAGACTCCTCTGAAGTCCAAAATGTGCCTTTTTTCCTGGAGGAGCCTACATAGAATTAACCATGGACTAGCCGCTAGGTATAACCCAAATTCAGAAGGGAGAGATCTATGCCAGCCAGAGTTATCTGGAACTCTGGAACAGCTTCACGCTGGAGGCAGAAGCTGACCTCTTCAGAGATCAAAATATCGAAGAAGAAGGGGGACTTGCTAAATGTTTTCTCTGAAGGTCGGACAAGCAGAGAGGGTGGTGCTCTGGATGAACTTGGTTATGTTGCCCATGTAATCTCCGTGGTGAAGGTAGAAATCAAATGGGGGCAAAACAATTCTGAGGAGCTTCGTGACATCAGGAAATACAAACAGGATAAGTACTCCAACAAGGTTTTAACATTCTTTATTTTGGCTATTTAGATTTGAGGTGTTGAAACCTACTTGGTTTTGTCAGAAGGAGACATGGACTTGCAATGCGTTTTGGGAATTAGCTCTAAATGACAAGAGGCTCTCTAGCAAACCAGGGGGCATATAATTTTGATGACAGTGGGAATTTCCCTTTTAAAAATGCTATACTTGGGGCGCCTGGGTGGCTCAGATGGTTAAGCGTCTGCCTTTGGCTCAGGTCATGATCCCAGGGTCCTGGGATCGAGTCCCGCATCGGGCTCCCTGCTAGGCTGGGAGCCTGCTTCTCCCTCTGCCTCTGCGTCTCTCTCTCTCTCTCTGACTCTCATGAATAAATAAATAAAACATTAAAAAATAAAAATAAAAATGCTATACTTGAAGTCCATCTGGAGGGAGCTATAGTCCCAGGGAAGTCCATAAGTGAGTTGCTATGAGGGAACTTTGAGAGATTAATGCTCAGCTTATGCTTTTCAGAAACAGAACATGTAAGTCTTCTGGACTCTATTCCTCTATGGCTCCAGGGTCAGAAATCCCACCTCTTCCCATTTCATTAATCGACAAATGTTTCCTGACACCAGCCATAAGCTCAACCAGTGCAAAAGATACAAGAAAATTGTAAGATGGACAATGGTCAAACAGCTAACCACTCTTTCCTTCTCCGCCCAGCACAGTCTATATATAAAATTGTTCAGTGAAAGAAGCATGCAGTGCCATTAGCTAATAAATGCCTCTCTCAAAAATAACCCTCCCTGGTTTAAGGGACTCTTTCCACATTTGTCTCCCTGTTCGTTCCTCAGCTTCTTTAGGAAAGAAATAATTTCCTATTTATTGCTATGTCCATGACTTATAATGCCGGCCACATGATAGTCAACGTCATTTGTTGAGGGAATGAATAAAGGGGTGGATGATGGAAGCGTGTATATATATGAATGAATGAAAGGTGACTGAAAAGTAGGATTTAGGATCATAGGATGAAGCAGAAAAAAACCAGACTGGAGTAACAAAGTGAAGACAAAATCGAAAACAGGTAGAAAATCTTTGGTGGAAGAAGAGTGCGTTTGAAAAATACAGGAGGCAGGTTAGATAGATCATTCCATGATAATGTTCACCAAAAATTGCTTTTATTTTAAGATCTTTCTCCTTACTCAGTCATTAGATGTATTCTCTCTGAAAAACCCTTCAGATATTTGAAAATGTAGCTATTTACTCTGCACCCAGTTTTGCTCATAGTTGTGTCCATAGCACTTGGCAGATACAAGAATACAGTGACACAATGATAAAATGAATACTGTTAAAAGAATACAAGATACAATGAATATTGTTAAAAGACAGAGTTCCTGATGTGAGCTTGCCCTTTCCCACAGCCGTAGCAGTGGTCCTCCCTGGTCCATACCACGAAGCCAAATTTCAGAGTACCAACACTTGCTTTCCAAACAGATTCTGTCTTGGACAAAGACTATTGAATTAGAGTTGCCCAGGCTCTGGGTGGTGTTGGGTGATTATTAAGCCAGGCTTGATCACATATGTCTCTCAAAACACGTAGGTATCAAAAACCATTTAGAACTATGAATGCAGAGTCTTCACATGCACGTTAGACCTCCTTTTGAGAATAGAGCAGATTGCACAAAATGTAGTAAGTCGGCCACGTGCTCATCTGAGCTCCCCATAATTTAAAGCTATGGCGATGGTAGGTATCGTTAGGATGACGTTGTAGGGACAGGTGGGGTCCCCTCTCCCAGATTTCTTACTTGTTTAAAGTCTGATTTAAGTCTGGCCTTCACTTCAAAAATAACTGGATTAGGTAGGATTCCACCACCTACTCACATCTTTCTCCTATCAATCTGTCTTCTGGTTTACACAAAATTCTGTCCCTGAATCTCTATTCACCAGCACAGAGTATACCTGCCCTATTTCCACACTAAAGACAGGACCTCTCCCCACTTGGGACAAGAATGGAGAACCATGCTGCATCTCCTAGCCCCCACACCCGTTCCCTGGGACAACTTTGCCTTCTTCCCTTTGACTTGCCCATCTCCTCTCCTTCCAACTGTTACATCCTCATCCTGGTCATGTTCTTCTCGGACCAACTGCATCTGGTCTCCCGTCTCCCTCCTGCCTGGCCTCCTGCTCTCCAGCTGTGTGCACATCTGCACGTGCTGTCACCCCCGTTTGGTGGATCTTTAACTTGGGCACCCAGTTCAGAGCCTTGCAGACAGTGAGGTCCCAGCCCTGTGGCAACTGACTCCAACTTCTTTGCTGTCACATCTTCTCAGCCTCTTTCCCGGGACCCTGAATTCGCTTTGCATCTACAGCTCCATTGACCTTCCCCAGGTCAAGGATGTTGATTATGTTTTTAACCCCTGCTCAGGGTCCGATGATAGGACAGTATTTATTTATTTATTTCTGGCTGTGCTTCCAAACAATTCTTGCCCTTTGAACTCCATTCCATAAGGCTTTTTTGTTGTGAAATTGCTAGGTCTGGAAACTCCATCACAGACTTTGCCTTACACACTGGCCATCTGCTCTGCAGGGTCACGGGGTAAATCTACATCCTTGAGGACCATTTTCAAGCTAGAAAAACAGTAACTTAGCAAGACTGCTTTCCATGCTCTTTGCAAACATCGAAAGCCTACAGTTCAACTGCCGTGGGTACGAGCATGAGTTTTCAAAGTGAGAGTAATATGCTTTTTAAGGACATTTTTCTGTGCTTTATGCCCTTTAACTAGTTCTCTGGGCTTTAACTCTCTTTGGTTCTAGTTAGTCTTGTGCCATGCTAAGCAGTCCCCATCTTCAGATAACTTTTGTATCTACAATACTTGAGATCTCTTGCACTATAGTACGTTTTTTAAGTCCCAGATAATAGCATGTTTAGGTAAGGATCTCTGCAAACAGAATCTCATTAAAACCACCCCTTCTTCCTGTTACCATGCTGAGGGGTTACTCTGAGGTTTCTAAGTAATGCTTTTGGCTTCAGTAGCAGGAAGGCACTATGAGGGCTGAGTGACCTTCAGAAATCTTTATTCAAAATTACGGGTAATTTTAAGATTCAAGGATGAGATGACTACTGATCTGTCTTATAAAGGCTAATTTGTAATTCAGGATCCTGAATTAGGGGAATAGTGTCCATTATTAGATATTTCCTCAGATATACTGAATAAAAGCCTCAGTTCAATTCCAACCTGTTAACAGGCCCATTTAGACTATGCCTTTATAGCAGATGTGTGATTGATTCTAATCCTATTTAACTTTGCTTATTACTGGGTAGATGGTACTTTTCTCTCATGCTTTATATTTTTCCTGAAAATCAATTCTCTTTCTGCCCATAGGGGATAGGAAGAAGATTCAGTAGTTTTAACTTAGGACTTTGACTTGTCCCTGTTGTCCCTGCCCACCTACACACACACACACACACACACACACACACACACACTTTCTCCCTCTTCTTATGATAGTCTTTTCTAACTGCAGATGCTTCACGAATAATCACAGGTGAGTTAATACTTTCCCAATTTTGAAAAAGAGAAGGTCCACGGACCCTCACCTCCATGAGAGCCGATCACATGGGGAATCCGTCTAAGGACGATCACTCATACTTGTTGAACTTAGATTTTGTGCCGAGTAAGTGCAGGCTAGAGCAAAGAACCCTCTTTTGAATATTTAGACGATCAGGCAAACTTGTGAGGCAGATAATAATGTATCTTATCAGTGCTGATTCTCAGACACTCTGAAACTTTTTTCAAGGATCTCACCTCCTTTAAAGAAGTGAGTGCTCGCCCCCCCCCCTTAGTCTGGAACCCCCCCCCCCTTAGTCTGGTTCCAGCATTAATATCACGTCTAGAGAACTGTCCTGGTTTTCTGAAACAGACCAGAATTGAGGACTTGCACAAACACCAAATCATTCCTTCTATAATTCCTAGAGAGGATGGAGAAATTCAGAGGCCAAAAATTAAGTCATGAAGAGGTAATTACAAATGCCCGTTTCCTTGACGACACCCCTCCCCCCAGCCCTCCTGTGATAGGGAAAAACCAAGATGAAAGTGAGGAGGGGTAGCCACAAAGCCTCGCTGGATTTTAGCAAGCCCAGGCAATCACCAGCCGGAAAGCAGCAAGCAGGCTCCGACCGAAATACAAATAAATCCATTTATATCGGGGCTGCCTTTTGTGTAGTATTATTTTTGTGGTTGCCATAGAAACGCCAGGGACGGAAGAACGTGTTGCATGACCCAGGAGACCGATCCGTAACAGGAACCTTCTCCCCAGCTTCATCTATTGCGGAGAAAACGCTCTCACCCAAGGGGAGGAGGCCTAAGGGGGGAAACTCATCCCAGAACAGCAGCTGTAAATCACAACCTGGAAAGGCACGCTCACCCTGCTGAGCACAAAGAAAGGGCGCAAAGCCCCTCTGCCTTTCAGGCTCTGCCCCCTCCACGTCCCCACTGTCGCCTCACTTCCTTCTCCACCTTCCACTCTTCCTCGTTCTGTACCTACCCCTTCCAGAGGTTTTAGTGAGGTCCAGCCGAGGAGAGGAGAACAGTGACAGAGAGAGAGACACAGACATCCGCCACGCCCAGAGGTGAAGTCGCCTGGAAACAGCACGAACAGCACATACCTCCTTTTCTGGCGGCCCCTGCCACATGGGCTTAGAAATCAGAAACTGAAAGGGAGCAGGCTGGGGTGCAGAAATTGCCACTAGTTTATAGGAGCTGTAAGTCAGCCAACACTGGAAAGAAAAAGCGAGACTCCACCCATGGGGTGGACCCTTCGGGGGAAAAAAAAAAAAAGTGGTCCTCAGCTGACGTCTCTCCCCACCCCATGTCACTTCCTTTTAAAGCTACAATTTAGCAGTTACGGGGAGGGAAGATACGAGCTGGTGTAACATGAGTCACTGCCTTCCCCTTCCAATTAGTGCGAGGAAGTGCTTCGGTTAGCTTCCCGCTTGAAATCTGTGGCTAGGGAACCTGCCCGAATCAGAAACAAAGCCCGCTAGGTGGCCTTTTCTCTTCCTGCCCGCGGCTCCCCAAACCCTGTTGCATCCCCGGCCCGAAAGGGCTCCTCCAGCCTCAGCCCGGACAGACTCCGGCCCCGGCTGCGTGGCGACCTGGAAATCGTCCTAAGCCGGCTGGGTTTTAATTCAGCAAGTCTGCGATCGCTTTGTTTTGGAGGATGCCACACTCTGCCATCCACATCCCCCCCACCCCCCCGCAACGCTGTGCTGGGCAGGAGATTGCTCTCCACCCGGGAGAGCCCCAGAACGCCTTCAAGGAAATAATGCCGAAAACTCAAGTGATCAGAGACGTTAGGAACTGGGAGGAAGAAGCTCTGAGGTCGAGGTATTCTCTCCTGCAGAGCAGCCCCAGGATCGATTACCCCTGCACGCGCAGGCACATACACAGGCACACGCAGGCATGCACGTGCACGTGGCATTTACATGTAGTGTGTTGGAGAGGGTCTGGGCAGACCTTTATAATGAAACAGTGTCATTGCAACTTTAAAAGAGGGCAGGCTGTTGAAACTCCAGAAATGCCAGGTCTCTAACCTTCCCACAACATTATTTCAATCTCCATATAGTTCAGAGGTATGCCCTTCAAATGTCCACCGTTGGAACCATAGTCTCAAATAACATTTGGGTATTTAGGTATGACTCCTGTGTTCACTCCCATTTCTTTAGATGTTTACGATCCACAGGGAAAAATCAAATGCTCACAAATAACTAGACCACACTGCAAAATTATGAAGACCTACAAATTGCTAAAAGCAAAACAAAACAGTGTGCCATGAGGACAGAGAAGATGGAAGAGTTTTTCAGTTATGGTGGGGGAAAGGTGGGCATTCGTAATTGAGGAAAGGAGGTTTGGACTGGGTCCTATAGGGTGTGTGGCATGTTGATGGTATGTGGTGGGAGGGAGGGAGATGGGGCGTGGATGCCCTGGAGGATGAAGGACATCAAAGGCATTAAAAAGGAGTCTGAACAGGGATCTGAAGAGAAAACCCATCTGTGGTAATGGCTTATTTTAATATCCAGGTGAAAACTAATTTGAGCATATAGAAATGCTTATAAAAGATGCTTGCAAGACCTTTCTTACAGCCAATGCAATTTTTAAGTGTTGTCATAACTTTTCAAATTATGTTTTAAAATCCATTTATTTCGGGGCATTTGGGTGGTTCAGTCGGTTAAGCAGCCGACTCTTGATTTTGGCTCAGGTCTTGGTCTCAGGGTCCTGGGATGGAACCCTGAGTCTGGCTCCACGCTCAGCTGGGAGTCTGCTTGAGGATTCTTAGCGCACTGCAAACTGTAAGGGGTGAGAACAAGAGGTATGTTCAATCAGCAAGACTGTAAGAAATTAATGCTGATCAGCGGATAAATTTAAAAAGACATAAAAGATATTGGGACGCCTGTGTGGCTCAGTCAGTTAAGCATCTGACTCTTGATCTCAACTCAGGTCTCAATCTCAGGGTTGTGAGTTCAAGCCCCATGTTGGGATCCATGCTGGGTGTGGAGCCTACTTTTAATTAATTAATTAAAAGACATGGAAGATGTAAACTGTAACACACCATAAAAAATGATACACAAATAGCCAATAAGCATCAACAACAACAAATATGCAACCTCCCATAAAAATATAAGATGTGGGCACCTGGGTGGCTCAGTCGGTTAAGCGACTGCCTTCGGCTCAGGTCATGATCCTGGAGTCCCAGGATCTAGTCCCGCATCGGGCTCCCTGCTCGGCAGGGAGTCTGCTTCTCCCTCTGACCCTCCTCCCTCTCATGCTCTCTGTCTCTCATTCTCGCTCTCTCAAATAAATAAATAAAATCTTAAAAAAAAAAAAAATAAGATGTGCTGTCATTTCTTTGCCTTTCCACCAGTCAAGCATTCAAAAAACTAACATACAAGTAAAGAGGATGCTATACGGTGGGCTCTTTCCTCTCTCGCTGGTGACAGTAAATTGGTACATTCTTTTTGGAATTCAATTAAACAAGATCTATCGTGAGGCTTTAAAACAGTCATACTCTTTATGCAATAATTCAACTCCCTAGAATTTATGCTAAGGAAATAAGCAGAGATGACCTCAAAGATTTAGGCACATGTAGATTCATTAGAGTCATTTATGATAGTGAAGACTGGAAACCATTTAAATGTCTGAAGTAGCAGGTTAGTTATATAAATGATATGATACTCATATACTAGAACATACTACATAAATTTAAAATGCTGTATTTGAAAGACATGAGGAAACTTTCACAATATATTAAGTGAAGAGCAAACTAAGCTATGTATAAAACATAAACTCTTCTTTATAATTATACAAATATTTATTACATGGCCTATAACGGATTGGAAAGTGTCCCCCCAAAATTCATGTCCATCCAGAACCTCAGAAGGTGATTTTATTTGGAAACAGGGTCTTGGAGAATGTAATTAGTTAAGATGAGCTCATACTGAATTAGGAGGAGCCCTAAGTCCAATGACTGGAGTTCTTGTAAGAAGAGGAGAGGACAGAGAGAAATTTACACAGAGAATGAGACCATGGGATGGCTTGGAGGCAAAGCTTGGAGCAGTGTGTCTACAAGCCTACGAGTGCCAAAGCTCGTATTCTGGCAACGGCCAGAAGCTAGGAGAAAGGCATGGAACAGATTTTCCCTTAGAGCCTCCAGAAAGAACCAACCCTGCTGACACCTTAATTTCAGACTCCTGGCCTCCTGAACTGTGAGAGAACAAATTTCTGGTTTTTAAAACCCCTCAGTATACGGTCATTTTTCATGGAAGCCCATGGAGACTCATACGGTGTGCAAAAAAAGTCATTAAACTGTTAATGATTATTCTGGCCTGTGAGGTTGAGGGTGATTCTTATTGTTTCTTTAGATTTTATTGCATTTTGAAAAAATGTCAACAATGAACATTTATAACTTTTATAAAAGAAAGTGATTATGGGTAAAAACCCAAAGATTCAAGGTTTCAAAAGTCATAGTGTTCTAGGACGATTTAGGACAGAAGCAAAGAATAATCGATGATGATTACAACATATTGTATCCTAAAGATTATTTTCAGAACTTTCTGTTAAAGAGGGAATGCTATGTGTTTCAGAAAAGTTTTTTTAGCCTGAATTTTGGTACTTAAGATAATGAATATCATTTATCTAAAATGCTAACTTACAAACCATATATTTAACCGCCACGCTAGATGGTTGAGTTATTAATGGGTATTTCAAACAGCCTGTTCTCTTAACACCTTGTTAGCTGCATGCTGACAATATTTGTGCTTTATTTCATTTGCCTGATAATAGGATTACAAATATACGTAAATCCGTATAAATATATACACACTTTGAAAATTTCCTCAAATTACAAAATATAAACATATCATAGATTTGCAATTATAATCACCTCACTGTATACTAAATTAGGAGTTGTGGCTGTTTCAAGTAGACAAAGAAAAATGTGTAAATAGTAAAGTCAATTTGATGTTTGGAATCTTTAATCTTATGTTAAATAGTTGTATATTTCAATCAACTCTAATTGAGCCTTACAAATGTGTCATATATCGTTTGTAATGACCAACAGGCTCTTAAGGTTATGTTGTTATTATTGCAGTCATTTTAAGTACATTCAAATAGCTTTAATGTGAACATTTAACATTTAAATAACTAACTATTATGGAGGAAAGTGCAGAGGAACGAGTCAGATTTCCTCCTCGATCAATGATGATCATCCTAAGTCATTCCCCAAACATTAATGTGGAGGCAGGACCCCATGTCCATCAGCTCTTAATGATCTTAACTCGGATTGTGTTTTAAGTCTCTTAAAAATTATTCTCAGTATTCAGGTATCTCCTTTCTCTTCTCGGTATCTTCAGGTCCATTCAACGTGGCAGTGATGACTAGAAAGGCTTTCCCTCCTCCTGAATCTGGACAATGAGTAGCTGGAAATCATATGATACAGGAGCAAACTACCACAAGAGGAGGAACTGAATTCAAATCAATGAACTCCCAGCTGATGCAGCAAATTGAAAAAGTTACCAGCTTCATGATCTGATTTGAAGAGATGAGGTAATACAAAGGAATACCGGAATTTAGCACTTGTGTTCTTCATGACCGGGTGAAGAGAGAGCACACTATTTTGAGTGGTATTTAACCCTGGATGATTGTCAACGCTTGCACTTTATAAATTGTGTTATTTAAAAAAAAAAATTGATAAGCATGGATTACTTTTATAAACAGAATGCAAGCATTTTCATTTTTAAACATAAATACTTATTGTTATTAATTGTGAGATATGCTTCTCTTGATTTGGCAACCATTTAAGCTTATAGCCTAATGACACCTTAGAGGGTAATCTAAGCCAGGTGTGGTTGTGGACCATCCGCATGGCCATCACCTGGGAGCGTGTTAGAGACGCAGTCTCTGGCCCCACCCCAGACCTCGTGAATCAGAAACTACATTTTAATGACATCTCCAGGAGCCTCATATGCGCATTAAAGATGGAGAAGTACTTGTTTTAGTCCACATCTCTCATTTTACAGACAATCTCTCATATCCGAGTCCGGGAAGGCTGGGTCCGCTTGTCCTGAGTTACACAATAAACACAAAGAACAGGAAGCAGCTAAAACCAAGGCTCCGTTTTTAATGATTCCCACCTCAAAATTCTTTCCACTGCCTTCCTTAGGCTTCCGGGTGAAAAGCCGGTCTGAAAGAAACTCCACTGGCATAAAAATGCTAAAAAGAGAATCTTTACTTAAACTCATGTTCGTTATTCTAACCATAGTTATTAAAAGCCCATCTATACTCCATGCATTTGAGTTTATACATAGTTTTACCCAAAGAAAGTTAGTCTTGGAATACTGGACCAAGGCTGGCAAAAAGCATGTGACATCTTTTCTCCACGATCACTCATTTTGTCTTGATTGCAAGCCAAAGCCATTGCCAGTTCAACAAAACTTAGCTTCGTGACTGATTTCCAAGAGGCTGTAAAAAAGAAAATGGTCTCCATGGGCCTCCTTGTTTTGCCCTCGCCATTTTCCAATCTACTTGCTCCTTACCCGGCAGCCTGTGCAAAATAAAAATAAAGCATATGGTTTCCCCCTCTCTCATTCTCTGGCTTTGGGTGCCACGACAGTCCCCTATATAATAAGTTTCCTCATTAAGCTAGCTTTGTTACTTGCAACAAAGGGTCCTAATTCTTTTCATTTTTTATTATTTTATTTATTTTATTTTTCAGAGAGGGAGAGAGGGGAGAAGAGAGGGAGAGAGAATTTTTTTTTTTTTAAGATTTATTTATTCATTTGAGAGAGCGAGAATGAGAGAGAGTACATGAGAGAGGGGAGGGTCAGAGGGAGAAGCAGACTCCCCGCTGAGCAGGGAGCCCGATGCGGGACTCGATCCAGGGACTCCAGGATCATGACCTGAGCCGAAGGCAGTCGCTTAACCGACTGAGCCACCCAGGCGCCCGAGGGAGAGAGAATCTTAAGCAGGCTCCATGCCCAGCACGGAGCCCGCTGTGGGGCTCCATCTCATGACCCTGAGATCACGACCTGAACCGAAATCAAGAGTCAGGCGCTCCACTGACTAAGCCACCCAAGTACCCGAAAGGGTCCTAAATCTTCATGTAAGTTTTTAGAGCCTCAGATTTCTCATTCCTAAAATGCATGGTATGGTGGTTTAAATGAGATAGTAGATGGGAAGCACCCGAAATAGTGTAGAACCTCAAAAAATGATCATTTTTGTCTCCTCTCCTCAACCCATCCATTAAAGGAAAGAAAGACGACTCACAGACCTTTGTTTTGGTTGGCATCTCTCTCCTAATTCCCAGACACATTTACCCGATAACCTGATGAACGTCTTCACGGACAAACCCTACCTGTGTCCCAAATTGAGTAAGTCCCAGGAGGATCTCTGGCCCCAGCCCTGCCCGAGCTCTGCAGTGCTCACACACATCTCTGGTTCCCTGTGTTGGTGAGTGGTGATTTCAGAGTTCCCCTTGAGTCTTCCTCTTCCTCGTGCATCTTCTCCTCCCCACGTGGTGCTGATAATTCTCTCTCAAAGCCACCTGTGAGCAGACTCTCCTCCCACCGGCTCTGCTGCTGGTGCAGGTCACTGCAGCATCCTCCTCACAGTTGACCGCAGGAACCTCTTCCTCAACTCTGTAAAGTAAATACATTTAAGGAAAAGTTTTAACTCTCCATAAAATCACCTCCTTCATTTTCATGTATACTGTGTTCTTTCCCAGTCTCTGCTCACTTGCATGCAGATTTTATTTGTCTATAATCATAGTAGTGTAGAAAATGCCATCATATTTTTATGTCACACATCCTAAAGATTTCCTCACCAGGATTTTCGGAAGCATCTTCTTACTGCTTTCCTAATTATCTACCTACTTAGTATACGACAGTTTTCATAACTGTTCTCCTGTGGGATATTGCCTGCTTCCTGCTTTCCCTTACTGTGGACCATTCCTTGCTTCCACTTATTGGGCAGTAAGCACTTTGATACATCAGATGCCCCCTGTCCCCTATTTTGTAAATGAGGAAGCTGAAGCTGAGCCGGGTGACGTCCCTTCCTCAAGTTACATAGCTGGTAAATAGCAAAGGCAGGACTCCCTCTCAAGTGCTCCTAACCCAAAGACCATATTCTTGACCTCTTTAATGTACCGCCATTACCACAAACAAGGTTTTCTCCTTTGGGGTGATGCCCTAAGAGAGTCTCAGAAGAAGTGGGTTTTGTGACTCGCTCACGCATCACTGCATACATTAAGCTGTTGCTGCTCGTCACCGTCACCACCTCACTATTGTTTGTTAATCTCTTCATGATGTTTTGCAAGTTTCACAGTCTTAAATAATACCAACTTTAATTTTTGTGCCTTGCATGGGAAGCGTTTGCTTTACTTACTCTTACCATTTGCAAGTATTTTTCGGTGAGACCCATTCTTAAGTATTGACTCTTTATGCCTCGGGCTTGGTATTTAGCATTTGCACGTGAACTGTAATTTGTTGATCTGTTTCTTCTATGATCTCACCTGCTTCAGCACTCAATTTTGGTTTCTACTCCCTGGCCTATTATTCCATATTTCAGGTCTTATTTTGAGTTCCTCCTGTGTGTGTGGAGTAAGCGGTTTAAGATGATTAGCAAATTGCCGTCCTGTCCTGACACTTATTAAATAAATCTTCTCTTGTTTGGAGTGTACTGACATAGGAAGAGTGCTTTTGGAGAAAGCAGATGTGGGTGAGGAGCCTGGCTGAGGAGATCAGTCCTGTTGGAGTTGGGGATGGCTTTTCCCAAGGGGGGGTGCCCACTCTCCTCTGCTCCCCCTGTGGGGCTCAGCGATGTGGGACAGAGGGAGAGACTGAAGCATCCCCTGCCTCATCCCAAGCCCCTCCCCCCGCCACCACGTCCCACCCACAGGGCAACCCTGTCTAGAGGACTTAAGTCTTTGTTCCAGTTGAAGCTGCAGGACACACGAACGCGCACCAGCCATCTCCCGGAGGACCTCGGGCGGCCCAAGGTAATGGATTTTGCCGGTCATGAGCGGCAGTCTTGGAACAGTTGGCTGGATGTCTTAACAACCAACATCTGGCTAAATTGTGAAATAAATGCTTGCAAGCCAATTCTACAGTTGAGCCTAGGGGGAAAAGAGATGAATCAAGGGCTTCAAACATTCTATTGAGGAAGAAAATGTACCCTTCCTTTACCCCACCCCCCTTACTATCCACCACTCCCTCCCCCCATCCTTTCTTTGTAATCTTAGCACTGTCTGTGTCATTTTTATAGAATATTTTTCAAAATAGTTGTGTCAGGATTGGAGGGAGAGCAAATTTAACCACATGATAAAATCACTGATGGGACAATGAAGAAACCAGTTACTAAGAAGTAAAAAGTATAAAGATTGGAAAAAAAGAAATAAAAGTCCCATTATTTGCAATGACATGTCTGTATAAATAAAATTCCAGAAGAATCTACAGATAATGTATTAGCATTAATAAGTGAGTTTGGCAGGTCACCGGGCTGCCCTCGGTGGTATCTAGGCATGAGTGCCAGGTTGTATTTTGCAAAGATGCCCCTGGCAATCTCTGCCACCCCTTCCCCTGTGCTCTTCTGTACTGTAAGTTACCACTCCCTCATCAAGAGATGGGGTTCCCTTCCCCTCCCCTGGTATCTGGGCGGCCCTCGGACTTGACTGTAACTGATAGAATGTAGTAGAAATGATGCCATGGAACTCCCAGGACTCGTTCAGAAAAGTCTTTCCAGCGGAGGCCCGGGACATCTTGGAGCAGAAGGGAGTCCTTCTCATTGTCCCTCGTCTGGCTCATCCACACACGCTATGAGCATAATAGAATGGTGGTTATTTCACAACACTGAGCTTAGGGGAGTTTGTCACACAGCTGCTAAACATACACCTGTAATGGACAATTAGAAAAAAATGAAATTTAAAAAATGAAAATATTTACAATAGCATCAAAAAACTCAAGTACCTAAGAAAGAATCTAATGAAAGATGTGTAAGACCTTTACATAAGAAACTGTAAAGCTCTACTAAGAGAAATGAAAGATTTAAATCAATTGAAGAATATTGACACAAATTCAAATATTCAAGTCAAGATGTAAATTTTCCCTAAACTGATCTATAGTTTTGATGCAATCCATTTAAACCCAGCAGATGTGTAAGTTGATTCTAACATTTGCATGGAAATGTAAAAAGCCAAGCAGAACAAGGACGGAGGGACCTACCATTTCAGATCCAAGAGCTATGGGTGTGTATTATAAAGCGACACTGATTAAGACAGTGCAAGCATAAATAATAGACCAATGGAACAGAACAGAAAGCCCAGAAATAGACCTATGTATTTATGGGCACTTGATTTATTTTTTTATTTTTTATTTTTTAATGAAGAAACATAACTTTATTTTCTTAATATTCATTTTTGACTATAAATCTTCTTTTTTTAAATTTTTTGTTGTTATATTAATCCCCATACATCACA
>NC_138376.1:124532960-124567630 GCF_054177405.1 Leptonychotes weddellii
AAGAAAGAAAGAAAGAAAGAAAGAAAGAAAGAAAGAAAGAAAGAAAGAAAGAAAGAAAGTTCCTCAGTCACTTGGATAGCCACACAGAAAAAATAAAACTTGACTGCTTCCTCATACCATATACAGAAGTCATCCCCAGGTGCATTGTAGATTTCAATGTGAAAGATAAAGCAATGAAGCATCGTGAAGACAAAATGGAAAACTATCTTCATGGCTTTGGGATAGGAAAATAGGATTCAAAAGGCATTAACCATATAGGAAAAGACTGAGAAACTGGATTACTCCACAATGCAGAAGTTCTCCTCATCAAAATATAGCATTAAGAGTCAAAAGGCAAGCTACATAGAGTAAGAAGATCTTCGTTATGTGAATGACTATGAGTCCTTATCTAGAATGTATTAAAGTATCCTTCAAATCAGTAAGAAAAAGTCAACCCCATAGAAAATGTGAAAAATCTGAGTAGGCACTTCACAAAAGAGAGTATCCAAGTCATCAATACGCATTTGAAAAGATGACCAACCTCACTGGTACATGCGCATCAGAATGGCTAACGTATAGACAATGAAATGTACCAGCTGTTGACAAGACTACGGGGTGCTTGGAACAAACACCCTGGAGGCAGATAAAGAGATGGGGCACTTTGGACAGTCATGTAATGTGTCCAGATAAAGTGGAAGATATGCATCCCCCATGACCTAGCAATTCTACATTTAGACATATGCCCAACAGAAATGCGCGCACATGATCCAGCAGTCTTCACAGCCGCATCGTGTGCACCAGCAAGCAACTGCAATGACCTGGTTCCCAGCTCCAGAGATTGTGTAGAGAGCATATAAAGAAACAGTAGTGTATATATGGTACATGATGCTGTTCAGCAATGGGAATAAATGGAACTCAAGTAAATGCAACAACATGAAAAAATGTCACAGGGATCCCTGGGTGGCTTAGTTGGTTGAGCATCCGACTCTTGGTTTCTGCTCCGGTCATGATCTCAGGGTCTGGAGATCGAGTCCCTAGTTGGGCTCCATGCTCAGCAGGGAGTCTGCTTGAGATTGTCTCCCTCTCCCTCTGCCCCTCCCTCTCTCTCTTTCTCTAAAATAAATCTAAATAATTCTAAAAAAAAAAAGTCACAAATATAATTTTGACCCAAAGAAGCTAGACTCCAGAGATAACTTATTCTATGATTCCACTGCTAAGTTCAAAACCTGGAGAAGGAGCCCATGGGTTCTAAGTTATGTTACAAGTTTATGTGGTTACCTTTGGAGATGCGTGAGGGTAGCAAATGGGAAGGGTAAGGAGAGATACCGGTAATGTTCTATTTCTCATTTTGGTAGGTCGGCATTATGGGGTGGATGCACTCTGGGGACAGTCACTGTTATGTATATGCTTAGGATGTGTGTGCTTCTCCACATGCATGTTGTTTCCATAAAAAAGCTGAAAGGAGAAACTTTTCACTCCAATTTCGCCGTTTGTTATTCAGGAGAAAACTCTAGATCTCCTCTCAAAAAAACAACAGATTTGAGGCTTTCCCAGGCCAATATTAATAGGAAAGTAAATTTCTCTTTGCTCAGGTTACCTAGGAATGGAAATGAGCCTAGCTTTGGTTTATGAAAAGGGCTTCAGGAAGAATATTGTAGGTAAGATGGCCTAATATGATCAGTATAAACTAAAATAGTTCTCATTTTTTCAGAGATGCTTTGTGCGATTGTTTTGTGTGATTTTTTTTTCCATAGGGGTCTATTTTCATTTTTCCTTTATTATAAGGATGTATCTTATAGTTTAGTATTCTTTATAATGAAAAATAATCTAATTTATCCTGCCTCTACCACTTAATACAAACCCTCTGAAGACAAGATCGGTAAGTATTGCCAGGAACCAATTACATATACGTACCTGACCAGAGAGTCGTTTTAAGATTATGGGCTTCCTACATTATCATCATAGGAACAGCCAAGTGTCTGGCCAGGACAGAGAAGTAAACTCTTGCCTGACTTCCAAATATTCATTGAAGCAAAACCACACCCTTAAGGGAAATGAGTTTCACTTTTCTTGGGAAAACTTAGTACTAGTTTAAACGTTTTCTTTGGACCCAGCAGCCAGCATCTGTCACTTACTTCCCCCCAAATGGAAATAACTACAGTTTATCGTGTGCTCATTACATTCAAGGCACTATGCTAAGCAATACATTCGTATTTCATTTGTGTTTAACAACACCTCTTTGGCATAACATCCCTATTTTATAAAAAAGGAAACTGAGGCTCAGGGAGGCTGAGAGCATCCCACAAGGGAAGTAGAGCTGGACCTTTATCCAAGTCAGTTAGCCTGAAGCGTGTGCCCTGGGCACCACATCACCTTGCCCAGAATCACATGCTCGCGAAGTACAGTAAGTCCCGAGGCTGCTGGGAGACCGGGGTCAGGAACTAGTCCCCACCTGGTTCCCTTTTATTTTTTCAAGATGAATAAGTCCCTTCAGCAAACAACTTGGATCAGTTCTTCTCTTATCTCACGCCTAAAATGTGACATTCTCAGGATCCTCTAGAACTTTGTTTTTAAAGATTTTATTTATTTGAGAGAGAGAGTGCAGAGCGAGCAAGAGAGAGAGAGAGAGCACGAGCAGGGGGGAGAGGCAGAGAAGAGGGAGAAGCCAACTCTCTGCTGAGCAGGGAGCCTGATGCGGGGCTCCATCCCAGGACGCTGGGACCATGACCTGAGCTGAAGGCAGACGCTTAACTGACTAACCCAGGTGCCCCTCCTCCAGAACTTAAATTGGTAACTTCACCCAGGAAAATAACTATTGATATCCAAGTGATAGTGCTTATAGCCCCGATTGCAGTGAAATTCATTCCATCGGTGTCACGGGACTCCTTCTGGGTTCATTAGTTCCCCAGAGATGAATAGGAAGCTACAGAGCCCAAGAACAAACAGCTCTTTGCTGGCCAGCAAGTTAATGATTGGCCTCGGGAAGGCTTATATCTGGAAACTGCCCAGGTGGCTCTGCGGTGAGTTGACACACTTCCCTGGGACTCCACCCAACTGGAGAAACAGGCCAGCCTCTTCTTGCGTTTAACCCACCTGCATTTAATTCCGAGGGATAGAAAGGGATGGGAAGGAAGGACTCGAAGGGTGACTTACATTCGGCAGATGATTTCTCTTCTGTTCCATCCAGTGAACCGTGCCCTGGGAGAGCATGATCCGACCGGAGGCTGTGTTTCCTGCAGTCATCTGTGGTCTCCCGAGCCTCACACGTGCATTCCCTTATTCACCCAAAAAAATATTTGTGCGCACTGGAAGGCAGGCGCTCTTCTGGGTGCCTGGCATGCATCAGGGAACCAAGCAAAGATTCCTGGGGGCTGTGGGGCTTTCTGGTGGGAAGAGCCTGGAAATGAATGATATTTCATGAGTTTGGTTATACTACAGTAGAAGTTGCTATCTCTGGAAAAATGACAAGAGTCAGAAAAGGGGTGTCTGGAGTGCCCAGGGTGGTAAGTAGGTTAGAATGTGAATAAGGTGATCAGTAGCCTCGCTGAGAAGGTTTGTTTGTTTGTTTATTTATTTATTTACTTAATTATGAGAGAGAGCACGAGCCGGGGGAGGGGCAGAGGGAGAGAGAGAAGCAGGCTCCCTTGTGAACAGGGAACCTGATGCGGGACTCGATCCCAGGACCCTGGGATCATGACCTGAGCTGAAGGCAGATGCTTAACAGACTGAATTACCCAGGCGCCCTGAGAAGGTGAGATTTCAGCAAAGATTTGGGGAGGTGCAGGACTTCTCCAGGGGTATCTGAGCAAAGGGCATTCCAGGAAGGAGGCAAGGGCACCAGAGCCGAGCGTCTGGAACATGCTGGCTTGTTGGAGGAACCAGGAGGCAGCAGGAGCAGATAACATCTGAGGGGACCCAGTATACTGGGTAATGGGGGTTTTGCAGGATGCTGTAAGGACCTGTGGCTTTTAGGCTGAGTGGCATGGGGAGCCTGGTGGGGGTATGAGCTGAAAAGTGGCATCACATGACTGATGTTTTCAAAGAATCTTGCCGGTATGTTAAGAAAAAACTGTATGGGATCCAGGATGAAGTAGAGGATGAGTAGGGGGTGTTGCAGGGATCCAGCAAGAGATGCTGGTAGCAGGGCCACTGGGACCAAAGCATTAGAAAAGAGAAGAATCACGAGTTCAGGGATTTGGCTGAGCAGTTAAGAACAAAATTACCTGTGACGAGAGTAAGTATTTGAGGTAAAGATGAGCCTTGTTTTGGGAATGTTGAGGTGGAGACATCCATTAATTATCCATGTGGCAATGGGGCGGAGACAGCAGGAATGGTCAGGAGAGGGAGATCCAGGCTGGAGATAAACATTTTAGGAGGCATCAGCATCTAGATGTCATAAAAGCCCCGAAACTGGATGACATCATTTTAAGATTGGCAGATAAAACCCAGGACGACTAATTAAATTTGAATTCAGTTAAAGAATTTTTACCCTAAGTCTGTTTCATGCAATATTTACTTGTCAACCAAGTAAAGTAAATATTTGGCACCGTGCAATAATGGGGACACATTTATACAATACAATTATTAGTTGTTTGTCTGAAATTCTAATGTAACAGGGACTTCTGTATTCCTACTTTGGAAGTGTGGTAGTGCTATGTTGGGAGTGAGTGCCTGGAAGGGGGAGGGCTGAGGACTGAAATGTGGGTCTGCAGCAGTGGGGGGTTGGGCAAGAGAGAGAGGGAGCACAGAAGGGGACAGAGAGATTATGAGGCAGGAGGAAGACAATCCGAGGGTACAGGATCCTGGAGCCCTGAGGGAGAAGGCAATAATGAGGCGGGGGTGACTCGCTGCTCCCCAGGAACACAGGGATGGCAGCTGACTCTGGGATCTGGCTGCTGGTGGCCCAGCTGCGTGAGCATCCTGCCACGCTGAGTGTGAGCCCAGTGCTCTTCCTCCTCCTCCTCGGGCTGAGCTCACTGGTGCTGGATGGATGAAAGGGGTCAGGATGACTTTCACCTTTGGGCTCAGGTAGACGCTTTCTACCTGGAAGATGCCCTAGAAGGAACACATTCAGTGGAGTTTTAACCTGACGCCCTGAGCCTCATTTCCCAGAAGCACCGGAAGCAGGAAGTTACCCCCGCCGGGAGCCATGAATATCCCAGGGCTGGGAGGGGCCACACTCCACAGCATACTTCACCCTTTTCCAATTGCTCCCCTCGCCCCCCGCTGGAAAAAGAAACAGCAGTGGTACCATTTGAATCCTTCAATTCTTTTAAAATGTGGTTGTAACCATTAAGAACCTTAATTCAAGAAAAACACAACCTTCTTTCTTCACTTGAAAGAAATGAGGTACAGGCCAGTGTGTCAAGTCCCCTGAGCAAGACTTACTTCTTAGAGTTAAAGAGGAAACAAACTAACAAAAGCAAACACATATCTTGGCCTTTGCTACACTGAAATATAAAAACGGCACTGAATGTGGGAGGTGAGGTGATTTTCAGAGTGTACTCTCACCCCAGACACAGGACATTCTCTTACTTTGAGAACAAGCCAAGGCTGCAACTCAAAAGAACATTCTGCCTCACAGTTGATAACACAGAGCTCATCTTTGTCTCCTATCCAAATAATATCATGACTGGAAACCTTAGTCAGCCTTTTTGTATTAGAAAATGAGCTAGAGAATACGACTGTACATAACTGCAAATTGTTAGGGGGATTACATTGTCTTGAAAAAAAGAAAGTTTATTCCCACGACATTATGGCTACATATATAATCTATCTACTTAAATCTAAATACATTTTGTTTTTACAGGTTATCCCCCTAAAAAACTCAGTGATGTGGCCTTTGAAAAATAATTTGCAAAGATCTCTCTGTAACTTAATTATTATATGACTTCATCCATCTGTGAAAGATTTTCGTGTATTGTGCACTTAATCAGATAGAGATGTCTGGTTAGTGACAGCACTGTTCTCTTAAAAAATCAAAATTATTTAATTGCATTAAAATAAATGGAACGCATTACATATTTGTACATTGTGAAAATTTATTTATTTTGGTGCAGCCTGGTTACCACATCTAATGAGCCTAATCTATTTTTCCTAGCATCTAGTGATTCTTGCATAAGTGCTATTCACCATTTGCCATCTTCCCAAGAGTAAAGTGGTGAAGCCCTATTACACACAGCCCACCAACTCAGTCTTTTATCTATATCAGAGCAGTGGTTCTCAAACTTAAAGGCACTCCCAAATGATCTGTAGGGCTGGTTAAACCACAGAGCTCTGGGCCCCACCCTGGTGCCAAGGTTTCTCATTTGGTAGGTCTGGGTGGGGCCTGAGAAGTTGCCTTTCTGAAAAGGTCCCGGATGAGGCAGATGCTGCTGGTCAGGGAACCACACCCTGCTTGGCGAAGGGCAATCATGGAGCTTATCTATAAAGAAGTTCTCCACACTGAACCATGCAGGGGCGCTGAGAAGCATCTGACCCCAGCTCCCCATTTTATAGATGAGACACTGCAATGCAGGTGAATAAATGTCAGTGTCCCTCCAGGACCAGAGCCCGGGGTCCACGTCCAGGCTCCCAGAATTCCAGAGTGGCGCATGGTCATTTCCATCCGCTGACATTTCCCTCCTGTCTTTTCTGGACAGAGAGGGACTAATTCTTCTTTTCCTCTTTAAGTCAAAAGGGCGCCTATTTTTATATTGCTTAAATTATGCACATTCTTTCCTCCTTTTGATGACAGGCAGAAAGGAGACTGAGTTGGAGCTCGAGGGATGACATAGCCATTGTGAACATCAAGAACTTTCACATTTCTGGATATACTTCTTTGAACTTGAACCTCAGTGATGCTTCTCTGCCTCAATTAGAAAAAGCATGCATCGTGATGCCCATACTCCTTTCGGAAGACACTTTCCACAGCCCCTGCAGAACCCTGACAGAATCCTTGATGGTATCACACATGGCTGTTCATATTCTGGCCCATCTGACTCTGCCCCACTACAGGGCAAGGGACTCACTCGCAGTCACCGAGGATGGCATTTAGCTGCCCCCCATACCCTACTGCCTGCCGCCCCCAGGCATCCCCACTCTAAGGGCCCATGCTCTTGTAGTTAGGGGAACTCTGGGAGGGCTCCCCGCTCCCCAGAAGTGAGGCTTGCTTTCATTTCCTCTATGCTTGGATATCCACATCTATCCTGGGGGTTCTGCCGTCCCCAGTCAGGGCTTGGCAGGTGGCTGAGGCATCAGACAGTAAGCCCCCTTGCACACTTCCTACCCCAGTCTAGAGAGGGAAGCAGGCTTTTACATTATAACAAATTCACTGAACTCTTGTTCATGGCATAAACTCTGAGCTTTGGAAATTCTAAACTTCATTCTCTTAAACTATTACCTTGGTTTATTCTGAATATCAAAAGCTAAGCCATAATTACTGACAGCAGCCAAAAGGTGGAAACACCTCAAATATCCGTCAATAGCTGGATAGATAAACAAAATGTGGTACATTCATACAATGAAATATATTTCAACCTTAACAAGGAATGTTCTGGGGCACCTGAGTGGCTCAGTTTGTTAAGCGTCTGTTTTCGGCTCAGGTCGTGATCCCGGAGTCCTGGGATCGAGCCCCGCATTGGGCTCTCTGCTCAGCGGGGAGCCTGCTTCTCCCTCTCACACCCCCCTTGCTTGTGTTCCCTCTCTCGCTGTCTCTCTCTCTCTGTCAAATAAATAAATAAAATCTTAAAAAACAAAAAAACAAGGAATGTTCTGACACATGGTACAACATAAATTAACCTTGAAAACATTATGTTAAGTGAAACAGGTCAGACTCAAAAGGACAAAGACTGCATGATTCCACTTACAGGCGGTACCTAGCGTCGTCAAATTCATAGCAATGGAAAGTAGAACGGTGTAGCCAGAGGATGGGGGAACAGGGAAATGAGGAGGAGTTGTTTAATGAGAACAGACTTTCAGTTGTTCAAGAGGAAAAGCGTTCTGGAGATTGGTTGCACCACAATATGAATGTACTTACCACTGCATGAGCAAGATGACAAATCTGATGTTACATGTATTTTATGACAGTTAAACATTTTTAAGAAGCAAAAAAAAAAAAAAAATTATGGAAAAAGGAATGAAAGCTGACACACGCTACAACATGGATGAATCTTGAAATCATAATGCTAAGTGAAACAGGCCAGACACGAAAGACAAATATTGTGTGATCCCACTTACATGCGGCATCCACAATAGACAAGTTCACAGAGACCGTACAGCAGAGGGTGCCAGGGGCTGGGGGGAGGACGGAAGGGGGAGGTCTTGTTTAATGGGGACAGAGTTTCTCTTTGAGATGATGGAAAAGTTCTGGACACGGAGGGTGGTGATGGTTTCATGTCATGAATGTACTCAAGGCCATAAATTGTCCACTGGAAACTAAGTAAGTGTACAATTTTATGTTGTGTCTAATCACAATAAAAAAAATGAAGGAAAAAAGTCAAAAGCTAAGCAGTGACTCTTTTTGGTCTCCTGTTTTGTGGACCATCCTGGCTCCCTGGGCTGGAGGAGAGTCCCAGGCTAAGGGAAGGAATGTATGGGCCATGCCACAAGAGAGCAAGCTGGGTCCTTGTGCAGAGGCTCTGGGCCTTGGGCGGCAGGGACCACCAGCCCTGCAGGGACACGGTGGCGAGGGGCAGTCATCCTAGTGAGGAGCAACGCTGGGCTATTTTTCTCCACTCCTGGAGCCAAAGCCAGCAGAGACGGAAGTCAACCCCAGTGTCTCAGGCCTGGACCCAGACGACTGGATTCTAGTCCCACCTGTCACTCATAATTCCACAGCCTCCACGTTGGGCAAGTCACTTGGCTCAGAGCTTTGGTTTTTTGACTGCAAACTGAAAGCCTTGGTCCACATTCCTTTGAAACGTCCTTGAAACTCCAACATTCTGTGAGTCAGCCCAGAGTTTTCTAGAGTCCAGAAAAGTCTTAGAGTGGGAAGTGAAGGCAGAGGGCCCCGAGCAGACAGGGGCTTTCCTCGGATGCTTCTCTCTGTTCCATAGTCGGCCCTACACTCCGCACTGGACATCGAGCAGGTGGACACCTGCTGGACCTGCCATGCTGTTCTCATCTAATTCGAGGGGTAAATAAACCAGAAGAAGTGCATGAGTCTTTATCTAAGAGGCAAGGGACAGAGATACAATCTTCATGTCCTTTGTTTTTAATGTTGACATAATTACAATGATGATTTTAAAATAATGTAAAGATGGATAAGAGTATCTACAGATTCTCAATCTTTGGAAACCACCGACTTCTTCGGAAGGAAGATGCTAACCACATTGTAAATACCCAGATTTTGTTTTCTTGGATAATCCTACTTCGGAAAGAAAGCTGGGATTGATTAGATATGATATGTCAACTTTCCATGCTGTTACACGCACTGAAATAACATGTGGTTTCAACCCGTAGAACTTCCTGACCTTGAAAATGCACGATACGTAATCTTAATGCTGCAGAGACACGCACAGTTAGTCCCACTGAGCATCAGAAGGGATGAGGGGCCCGACTAAAGTTCCCGCCAGGGATCTGCACCTTACATCTGTAAACAACAAAGTGGTCCTCAAATTCTCATAATTCGGATGGAAACATTTCTACAATAGAGTACCTACTTGCCTGTTTTCTTAACTAGAATCATCAGAACATAATTTAACCTTTTTCTTGTTGACTCACTATGAATCATCACTATGAATCAAAGCCATAGCATTTTCATACAAAAAGGGCCTTTAGAGAGCAGCTAGCTGCATTTCTAGAGGCACAAACAGGGGCATGATGGCAGGGAAAGCAGGAACGTGCTGCTAGGTTTGAAGGTCCAGAAGCCACAGTTGCAGTTCTTGATCCAGGGTCCGGACTGCCATACCCCACGCCCCCTGCCTTCCCAACTGGTGGTTGGGGAGGCTGGACATGCTGCAAAGGCTGGTTTCCCGTTTGCAAAATGGGCTCAGACTCTTCATGCATTTTGCATTTTTGCATTTGCTGTTACGGTTTTTCTTTCTGTGTTCTCACCCAGCTCTGTGGGTGTGTGGGGAGTAAGAGTGTTGTCTGCTTCTAAATGCAACCCTGGTCTCCTCAGTGGGGGCTGCTGCTTTGCTATCAAATGTCAGAGGAGGGGTCCCCCTGGGGTCTTTCTGCAGTGAGCCCCGGGGTCATTTTCCTGGGCGTGGGGTCGCTTCCTTTCCTCTTTGCACTGCACCTCCCCTTCGCTTCCTGCTCCAAGGACGAGCAGAAAGTCTGTTTCACCTTTTTTTGTTGTTGTTGCCCCAGCAGTTGGGGGTTTAGACCCTGTGTTCATTTGCTGGGCCTGCCATAATAAAGTACCACAGCCTGGGGGGCTCTAATGAAAGAAAGTCATTTTCTCCCAGTCCTGGAGGCTGCAAGTCTGGGAGCAAGGTGTCGGCAGGGTTGGCTTCTCCTTGGCTTGTAGCCAGTGGTCCTCTCCCTGTGTCTTCACATGACTGTCCTCTGTGTGTGCATCCTCATCCCCTCTCCAAATAAAGCCACAGATCAGTGGATTAGGGACCACCCTGGTGACCTCATTTTAACTTCGTCTGTCACCCCTTTAAAGACCCTGTCTCCAAATACGGTCACATCCTGAGGTCCTGGGGTTTAGGACTTCAGCTTATGAATTTGGAGGGCCATCCATAACAGGTCTTTTTCACTTTTAAAGTTACCATGAATCACTCTGGGGATGAAGACCATTATAATGGGTCTAGCATTTCATAACATTCTTCTAGTTAAGGTCCTTGAATGAGAGTTGCAGATTTACTCCAATATGATAACTGGAATGAAGAATAATTGATAGATTCATTCATCCTGAAAGGATTTGTTCCCACATCCTTCTAACAAAGGCAGTGATTGATACCATGAACTTGGGCCTGGGAGACTGTGTTCCAGGCCCTGCAGGGGAGGGAGGGGCTGGGAAGGCCAGCTGGCTGCCTCTGGGCTGCAGAGCAGGGGATACCCAGAGAGAGCTGCAAGGCCCGGAGCCCAGGCCATGCTGAAATGGTGGCACTAGGAGCTAGGATGAAGCTTGGGCTTTCTGGGGCTGGCAGTTAGCACCACTGGTTCAATCCCCCCTTAGTCCTGAGCCTTTCCCCTTCACTGACAATGGGTTAAGAAAAGGCACCAGAAAAATCATCAGTCACCTGAGTGCTGGTAAGCAATTAAAAACAAACTGGACAAGAGAAACAGTCTGTCTTCTGAGAACAAAATTTCTTTGTAGGTACAGAGGACTCAGAACTTGACATCTGGCCACCAGAAGAGTCTACTAAACGTTCAGTCCCCACAGCTGCTTCTTAAGTCTGGCTCAGAAACCTGAGTGCTGTCTTTCTACTTTCTGCCTTCATAGAGACCCTAGAACTCAGTCTACCTGCTTGAGTGTCCTTTTTAGTGCCAGGAGAATTCTCCATGCCTCAGTGGCTCCCTATCTCCCATCCTCACCCCACCACAGGGCAGGCTGTGGAAAGAAGGATGCATCCACTCCTCCATCCAACATCAACCCAACATGCATCCATTCCTCCACCCAACATCCATCCAACATGCATCCACTCCTGTACCCAACATCCATCCAACATGCATTCATTCCTCTACCCAACATCCATCCAACATGCATCCAGTCCTCCACCCAACAATCATCCAACATGCATCCACTCCTCCACCCAACATCCATCCAACATGCATCCATTCCTCCACCCAACATCCATCCAACATGCATCCACTCCTGTACCCAACATCCATCCAACATGCATCCACTCCTGTACCCAACATCCATCCAACATGCATCCACTCCTCCACCCAACATCCACCCAACATCTATCCGCTCCTCCAACATCCATTCTTTTAACCCTTAACACAAGCAGGGCACCATGGGTCACTCTTTTTCCTTTTAAATTTTTTTTTCCCTGAAGATGAATACCTGAGAAACCTGGCAACCAAGACTGTCAGAGGAAACTAAGGTCTAAAAGTGCTCCACAAGCTTGGTGTAACTCACCTGCCTGAATGTCAAGAATGGTCTGGGTGACTTCCTTCTCTCCTGGGTCCTGTACAGGTGAAGTGTTTTTGCTTAAGAAAGATGTTACTTAAAAAGATGAAAGCCAGTGGGGAGGGAGAAAATCAACTGATATCTTTTTAGAAATCACTCGAAGGAAGAGATACTGAGGAAAATAAGCATTAAGAAATTTAAATGACCCCGTAGACAAGGCCCTGGTCACGTATGGGTTAGAAGGAAGATTTGCAATGTTAGAAAGATCTTCTAGTCCACATAAAAAGCAGGTTTTACAAGGATCTATGAATTTGGATTTTCACACTGGCCATTGTCTAGCAAATTGGCTCTTTGTTTCCACACCCGGGAACAAAATTTCAGCTGGGAATCAGCCATTAAATGTTCCCTGGGGAGCAGTGAGGCCTACACCAGTCTTCCTAAATTAATTTGGCTTTTATCTTGTAAATTTAATCTGCATAAAGGCATCAGCTCTTGTTCATCTTAAGGCCTGTCTCTGGCCAGAATCCCATTCAGAAGAACTAGAGTAATCGAAAGTAACTTGAGCCTTTACTGCTATGTCTCTGAAGGAGTACCTTCCTAGCACATTCCAGCTTCTCTTAAAATCTTCTTTCCCCATTCCTTCCTGCTCTCAAAATCTCATCCAGCTCATGCAGCAATTGTTTCCAACCCCTGTCTCTCCCCAGCCCCTCAAAGCCTAAGGCTTCAGCTTTATGAGTGCTCATCCGGCTGTCCTCCACTCTCCCCCTTCTAGATCTCTTTTTCTTTTTCCCGTGAGAAGTTGCTCAGCCCATAAGGGCAGTCCGGTTCAGTTTGCCTTTCCAGCTTTGCCATTTTTTCATCTGTCCTTGACCCTTGGCCCCAACTGCTTTAGCCCACATCTAAACTCCCCCGTGGTAGCTGTTTAGTCGTGGGGGAAGAACACCCGTGGGTTATTCAGTTTGTTCTTCTTATCACTTAATGTTGGCTGTCAACTCATCACCCACAGTCTGGCAGAAGAAAGATAAAAGAAAATAATTTAAAATTGTTTTTGAAATAGTCTAATAGCATTGTGCTTATCATTTTGGGCAAACCATTGCTGCTTATAAATGTTGAAAATGTCTAAATCATAAGAAGGTATTTAATTGCCTTAAGAAAGTTAGCACCCTTCTATAAAAAATAGGGGAAAAAAAGAAAAAGCAATTTACTTTTTTTTCATCATTTAATATGATTACATATACATTAGAACTCTGTTCCAATTAATCAGACTGTGCTTTTGTATTTGTGTGTGGGGGCATTTGAAAGCATAAATACCGAAGAGATAACCTCCCGTTAAAGGGTGCGGAGGAGGAAAATGCGAAGAGAGACAGCTCTTACTGAGCACAGGTGCTGGCTCTCCAGGTCCCGTTCTCAGAGGTATCTCCGACTCACTTATTCTCTCTGAACCCAAGACCCCCATTCTGACGCCAGCGACATTTCCTCCATCTTTCTCATAGGAACACTGGGTTGTGTTTGCCAAGAGGTTTGATTTTCCTGTCTCACGCCACAGGACAGAGTGGGCAGTTTTCTAGAACAGGGGAGGAGAGACACTCTTATCTGTAGCTCCAACAGAAAGATTCTGTCCGTGAAGACAGAAGAGGCTTGTGTCCTTGCCTGCTCTGACCCTGAACAAGAACCTCTAGCTTGGACAACCAAACCGAATATCCTCTAAGTGTTTTTAAAGTCACAAAACTGTACTTCCATGAGCTAACAATGATCATTGTGAGAATGCCCAACAGCCACTGCCCGTTAAGAATGTTATAGGATAGGTTGGTGGGGAGGGGCATGAGGTCAGAAAGTCTAGGTAGATGCCCGATGGTAGTGACATTGAGAACAGGAAGGTGGTGACAAACTCAAGAGGCACCATAGAAGTTGAGCTGGGAGGACCAATAACCCCTTAGAGAGAAAGGAAGTCATCCAAGGCACTGTGAAGATATGAAATGGTGGTGCCATTAAAAGAAACTCAGAAACGAGAGGAGGCGGCTTTGGTCAACTACCCGTGCTGAGCTCCCATCATGTGTTGAGGGGTGACAAAACACCATGGCCTGGGTAGAGCCAGGCTCCCGGACTGCACTGCGCACTGCATCCCACAGGAAGGGGTGCAGGAGAGAGGAAAAGGAAACAGTACACCTCGGATGATCTCAAGTGGTGAGGTGAGACGCGTGGAAGCCATTTGCCTCAGCATGTTCCACACTGGGAGGTACAGCATGTCAGCAAAGAACTGGAAAACTGACCCATCCCAGCTCAGGACTCCACAGGTCAATGACCTTCTTCAGGTTGTACTTGGGACAGGATCTGATTGGAGGACTTCTCTTAGTCACAGCTTGGGTCTAGCCACCTCATACACTGTTGGCTTCTCTGGTGTCCAGCTGGGAGGAACTTGCCTTTGGCTTGAACACCCATCCCTGGTGCAGGCAGTCATATCCAGGGTCTAGGCTGGCTTCCCGGGAAGCAAGTGGTACAAGCCTTAGAGTTTTTATGCCCCCCAAACATTCTATGGCCACTTTTCTTGGTGGCAGGAAGCACTTTGGGCTTCACAGTGTGTGAGGAGTGTGGGAAAGAGACTGGGACTTAAAAAACTTACTATAGTGCAAGAGATCTCAAGTATTGTAGATACAAAAGTTATCTGAAGATGGGGACTGCTTAGCATGGCACAAGACTAACTAGAACCAAAGAGAGTTAAAGCCCAAAGAAAGAGACTGGATATGCTATCTGGAAACAAAGAGCCCCAAAAGACAGTGATCAAAAAAATCTCAATAAAATGGGGAGAAATAATTAAATAAGAAATAATTAAATAAAGAATAAATAAATAAGAAATAATTAAAATAAGATCTCAGAGGATGTAGGAAGGAGTCAAAAGCACAGATGGAGGAGGGTTAGCTTTGTCAGAGCAAAGTAGTTCTTTCAGAAAAACAGGAGCAAGTGGGATGGACTCAGTTGACTTAAGGATTAAAGAGTTAATAAAAGGTACAGTCAAGTGATTTTTATAACTAAAAGAGACCCTGTGGGTCATTTGCACAGTAGCTGGGACTCAAAATGCATGAGAAGGTATTTCAAGTCGGAGCGAGGCCCCTGTTGGGAGTTTTCGAGCTGATGATCTTACAGTGGAACACATCTAACCAAACAGAGAAATCTGGTCCCTGAGCCCAGATGGCAAACAGGGCTGGAGGTCGGGGAAGGGACCACGCGTGGGGGCATGGTTCGGATTGCTAGGCGAGGTGACCCCTCGATCAAAAGCATTATAAGGTCAAGAACTATGAAGTCGGGGCGTTAGAAAGTCCAGCCCGGGTGTTGACATCACTGCACAGGACTGGGAGGAGAGAAACCTTCGCATCCAGGTCTGATGGTGGGGCAGCGTCCTGTCGTTTGGGGAACTCACAGCCACACAGCACAGAAAGACTCGGGCTTTGTGGTCGAACACGCGGAGGTCCGAGTCCCGCATCTGTAATTGGCTAACGGTGGGGGGAGAATCACAGCTCCTGCCGAGGTGGAGAACATTCTCTCCGGGTCCACTTTGGCTCTTCTCCACTCCTGAGAGTGCCTTCTGGACTTCGGATGCTGTTATTTACAATGGGGGGTGACTTGCTAGCCACGAATGGTGTCACTTCCTTGCAGCAGTAACATAGTGGGGACGGAAGGAGGATTACGCCTCCCAGCTTTGCAGGTGGCCCTTTGTCCTTGGGGAGATGGCTTGGCCCTCATCCCATCCTGGGTGACTCAGGGGTCGCAGGACGATCTCGGCTTTCTGGGCCAAGTCAACACCAGCCTGGCCGTGAGGTCGTCAGAGCCTCCCCTGAGCCTTGCTCTCACGTCTGCTGCCCCCCGCCCCCTCCCAACAGGCCCCACTGCTGCTCTTCTCTCTTCTTCCTCTTGTGTTAATGCCCCCAGCACAGAAGCTCAGGCTTCTGTCACAGCAGGGCCGAACCTCCCACAGCAGCAAGGAAGAGCCCCTCAGCCCCCGGTCCAGTCACGCCTGGCCGGCCAGCTGCAAACCCTCATCTCTTTCCATCACTTTCTGCGAAGTCCTCCTGAACAGAGACAAAGCAGAGGTGTTTGCTCCATCTTCTTTCTTATTTTTTTTTAAGATTTATTTACTTATTTATTTTAGAGAGAGGGAGCACGTGCACACAAGCAGGGGGAGGGGCAGAGGGAGAGAATCTCAAGCAAATTCTGACTCCCCGCTGAGCACGGAGCCTGATGCGGGGCTCGACCTCACCACCCTGAGATCATGACCTGAGCATAAATCCAGAGTTGGCCGCTTAACCGACTGAGCCACCCAGACGCCCTGCTCCATCTTCCTTCAGATTCATGTTCCTAAACATCCTCTACTTTCTCCATTACTAAATATCCATTCCAGTGTTATCGGGCCATCACTCAGTGACTGGAGGCACCTATAGTGTGAGGGTTGAGGCCTGGCCCCAGCCAGTGGGTGAGTCCACAGCAGGCTGCTCTCTCCAGGGGCTGGGAGGGGAGGGAGGGTGCGTCTCCAGGAACCTTGCAGTGTTTGCTTCCTGGGAGCATCCACTGTGGGCTCCTCTGGACCCAAGCGCATCCACCACGGGCCTTCCCTGTTTATAGTTGAGTTTGTGCATGTGGTTGACACCGGCCACCAAGACCTCCTCGCCAAAGATTTCCAGCTTGGTTGAATAGCTTCAACATCTTTCCAGGGACTTCTGATCCTACATTTTTAAATGTAGTCTTTCCCTCTCTTCCTTTTTTATTAGAAAAAACTTTTGATATCTAGATAGTAAGCTCCTTGAAGTCAGAGATGATAAATTTTCCTCCGACTTTGTATTGTGAAAAATTCAAAAACATACAAAAGGTGCAAGAGAAATATAATGAATACCCCTATTCTCTGGCCCTAGATTCACCAGTCATTGCTATTTTGTAACATTGGGTCTCTCCATATAGATAACATATACACGCATAATATATTTTCTACAGAAAAAAGTATGTATAGTATTCACACACATACATACATACTTCTTACCAAACTTCCTGATAATTGTACATAGCATGACAGTTTACCCCTAAATATATATCCCTCAAGAACAATGGCGTTTTCCTAAATAATGATATAATCTTCAGGGATTTAACATCGCTTCAATATTATGATCTAATACAATGTTTCTATAGCTCTTTTTTTGCAGAGGTGATGTAATTGTCAACCTTGAATCCACTCTTTGACCCCTCCCTGCCTAACCAGCCCAACTCAGGGTCTGGCACAAGGGGATGCACACAGAAGTCCCGACATAAATGTTAGTTGAATGAACGAAGGGATGGGTGAGTGAATGAAAAATCCTTTCTGATGTGTCTTCAGATTTGAAAAGCCACGTGACCTCGTGCAGTTCATGAACGCCACGTGGGCATTACACGACCTTCAAGCTCTTCTCATTGATCTTGGCAGAAACCTTACACCTGACAGGATATATATTTTGCAACTGTGGCTTTTTGTCATTAGGTAGGTGATATTTATGTTACAAGCGGTTAGGAGAGCAGTCAAGAAGTTGGCAAACCTGTTCCAAGGGAAGTATATGGGAGTTACTGTTAATTGTATCTCCTATCTTATGAGCTCCCAGGCTACCACACCACTTTAAACTACTGGGGAGGCAAGCCAGTGTTACAAACCAGAAAGGAGGAGGAGGATGGAGCTCTGCACTGTAGGATTTCACATCCATCACCAGAGAAGGGCACGGCTTCTGCTGTGATGGCATTTATTGTGTCAGACCTGTCACAAAGAGGCTTTTGTGGAAATTGACAGCACATTCATCGCTATTGGGGCACACTGTTCCGTAAGGCAGACTTTCCCCCTCATATTTGAGAGGAAAATTTTCCTCTCATGTTTAGTACCAAATAGTGCCGGCAGAAAATCCAACTTAAAGAATTCCCTTTAAAGGCCAGCATGCGTGCAAGGTGCGGGGCTGTGCTCACAGCAGGTGCTCAGCTCCGTTGCCCCTTCTCCTGCTAGTGTGTGGAGCGGTGCGATCCTCACTATATGGCAAACATTTAAAAAGTTAGATCACAGAAGAAATATATTTCACGATCATGACGACTTTTTTGAATTAGAACTTAAGGTGGCCAAAATTCCGTCTTTTCTCCATTCTGACAGTTTGATGATTCTCCTTTCTTTTCTTCAACATTTCCTATGCTTCCTTTCAAGACTTTATGCATCCCAAGTTTTAGCATAAATACATCAGCAGCGAGTTATTATCAAATAAGTTCTAAGGGCACATCAAACAATGATCTTAAAGTGTCCCAGGGTAACAAGGTTACTTTCGTTCTAACTGCATATAGATTTGAAATGAATAACACTCTATTTTAGGGACACAAAGTTATGGAGAATTTTCTTTCTTTCTTTTTTTTCATTTTGGCCTCCTTCTCTCCTCACCAATTTGTCTGAAAGACTGAAATTTGACTCTTGAGGTTGGAGGGTGGGTTTTTTAATCCTTCCCCAACTGCCAAGACCCCTTCCACCCTGCATCCGATTTCTCCCTTCTTCGCGTTCTATCTAGCACTGTCTGTGTGACATGTCCACGTCCTAATGAAAGCCTCACTGTTTCACATCTGGATCAGTCTCTTGGTGCACGACTGAGGGACCCAGTCCCCGTGGTCATTCTAGGAACAAGCTGGCCCCTAGCAGCTTGACAATCACCCACTGTGTAGGCAGAGGTTGCTTTCTTTTCCTGAAAAACACGTTCCGCAGCACATTTGACGTGAAGCGATCACTGTTCATTGAATCAGGGGAAGGTAATCGGGCATCTTTGGGCAGGTGCACTATGATGTGCACCAAGTTCTATTGGTTTTGCAAACTATAGATTTTCTTTACTCTGTGTTTCCTTTATCCCCATGAATCCATAGTTCCTCTTGCACAGTGGTTCTTCAAATATTACCCAAACGATGAAGGGCAGGTCTTTTAAAAACAAATAGTTCTATCTTATTATACTTGTGACTAATGTCCTATAAGGACATAAAGGACACTAATAACAAGAATATCAGTATCTGTTGTTTAGGTAGCCGTGTTACCGTTAAAATAGTGGAATCAGGAACATGTTTCAGTTATTTTATAAACTGCATTACCTTATATTTTATCTTTTAAAGCAAATGATTCTTAAAGGACATGATAAAACATGAGTTAGAACCATCACAATATTGGATAAACAAAATAGCAACCAATAAAATTGCCGACTACTTGGATGAAAAGAGCACTGTATTTTTCCCACTGTGAAGGGACAATACTGACCTTAGATTAAAAACCAGGGAACTGAAATTGTTGACAAGATCAGCCAGCGTATTTATGAAACCGCCTTCAACCACATTTCACTCAGTCACTGATGTTTTCCAATGACACCACACGTTTGCTTTCGTGCACCCGTGGGGAGTCAGAATGTTTGATTCTGATGTGTTTTCAAAAATCCAAATTAGTCAACTGACTGCGCTTGATAGATTGGGTGAGTAAATAATCCTGCAACATCAACTGTTCTCTACTGATATGGTGCATTCATTTTGAGGGTAAAGTTGTGGGTGGAAGAGTCTCTGCATTGATGATCCCTGTCCCTGAATGACGTGCTGCACAGCAAGGTGGTTAAGACTCAGAGGTCAGTCTCCAAGGAGGCAGGTGAGGCCACTTCCTACCTGGGTGACCTTGAGCAAGTCAGTGTCTTCAAGGGTCTCTCTCTCTTCTTGGGTCAGATGAAGTAAACTCTCTCTGAAGGCTCTGAAAGAGAAGGCAAAATGAGATCATTTGTGTGCATTCTTAGCGCAGTGCGTGGCACATAAGTACTTGATAAATGATTATGATTAACTCTAATAAAATGTGTGTTCTTTCTTTAAACAAGGGATTCAGGGCACCTGGGTAGCTCAGTTGATTAATTGTCTGCCTTCGGCTCAGGTCACGATCTCAGGGTCCTGGGATCAAGTCCGGCATCGGGCTCCCTGCTCAGCAGGGAGTCTGCTTCTCCCTCTGCCCCTCCCGTTTGTGCTCTCTCTCTCTGTGTGTGTGTGTGTCCCTCTCTCAAATAAATAAAAAGCAATCTTTAAAAAAATTTAAAAAAGTAAACAAGGGATTCACTCGCAAAGGTATGTTTAGATCTTTCCATTAATAGCAACGACCAAAAGAAGTACACAAGTGAAGATCTCAATGCCTCCCTCCTCAGAGTGAAGCTAACACATTTCCTTGTCCTGTTATGTCTGTGTCCTGCAGTTTGAGAGCTGGGCCTTAGAGCTCATGCATTTTATTCTATGTGTAGCCTGCCTAAGTTAGAATGAGCCTCAAGGATTGAAGGACAAGACTTAAGATACACAGATATTTATTTTCATATTCAGGGGAAAATGTACTCACTTACCCTTAGTACATTTTTGTAAAGATTTCATTTATTTATTCATTGTGTGTACATGTGTGAGGAGGGGGAGGGGCAGGGGCAGAGGGAGAAGGAGAGCATCTCAAGCAGACTCCATCCTGAGCATGGAGCCTGACATGGGGCTCGACACGGGGCTCGATCTCATGACCCTGAGATCACGACTTGAGCCGAAATCAAGGGTCAGGCGCTCAACCGACTGAGCCACCCAGGTGCCCCTTAAGATACACTTTTTTAAGTGCCTGGTAGGTGACAAGTTTGAACATACTACTGAGATATTTTTCTCTCAGAAAGGATTTCTTTTATTTCTAATTGACAAATTTTCTTTTAACATTTATTTGTGTCTTGCAAATTTCCATGATACTTTCTGGCTGGAACAATATGCCTCATATCAGAAAGAAAAGTCTACTTTACTGCACTAATTTGATGTCAAGTCAAAGTTATGGAATACCCAATATCTGTGAACATCTTTAAAAGGTTTATACAGTGGTGAATTTTATGCCAGCATCCATTCCATTTACGTGCAATTGTCTTTTTTAACATGGAAAGTTCTAGAATGTCTACATTTGACCTTGGATTCTATGGATTTGTGCATCTTATGTACTATCCTTGGGCGTCAGGCTACAAACAGATCTCCTTTGCATCCTCAGAACCTGCAAAGTACCCAGAGGACAGCAGGTTAAAGTCGAATTAAGGGAACGAAGAAGAAGGAAAAAATAAAAAGCAGACAGGAGATGGTGTAACACGAGGAGGAGGAGAGGAAGAAGGGAGTGGCTGTTACAATAAACTGTTAGATTAGAGGAAAATACAGAACATGGGCGTGGGGGTGACAGTTCTCCTTTTCACGGATTCCAGAGGGAAAAGAAGTCAAAAGAAATGCTTAGAGTCTCCCAACACAGAAGAGGAATGGGGTGAACGCACATATAGTCCAGTAAGAAGCCTAATGGGTGTCTCCTAAGGAGGCAGCCAAGGGTGACATCGTCCTCCTGGGAATAGGAAAACAACCGAAGTATCGTCACTTACACCTGCTTAAATTCCCAGTCCAGAGAACGTCGCAAAAATCAGTGTATCAATAATGTTGCTCTTCAAAATCCCTTAGAAAAGGATGGCCATTTTGGAGACCAATATATTTCTCAATTAATCCAACATAATCAATTTTTCTTCCAGGGCTGAAACAAATGACTATTTCTCAGGCTAAGGACCACCTGCAGTAGCTGATTTATGTTTGTAGGGCTGCGCTGTATAAAAATAACACAATGGAATCATACTCATGGAGACCAGAAACAAGAATGACCAAAGGAATGGCAGATTCATGGCTGGTGCCTTAAGCTGCCTCCAGTATGTACATACATCTGAGCGAAGGGTCCGATGAAAGGGTCTGCACTGCTGTGTGTGTGTGTGTGTTTGTGTGTGTGCGTGTCTTTTCCTGTTTCATAGCCAGGTGGAAATAGCTGATTTTCTCTCAGTTAAAAGTACAAATGGTAAAACTCCACTATACTAATAATCTCCTGGTTACCCACCAAAAGAATTTTTGGAAAGGAAGCATTGCTTACTCCAGCAAATAGAGGTTTTATTTCAACATTTCAACTGGAGGGGAAGACACAGCTCTTTTATTTTATTTTACTTTAAAAAAATTTTTTTTTAATTAACATATAATGTATTATTTGTTTCAAGGGTACAGATCTGTGATTCAACAGTCTTGCACAATTCACAGCGCTCACCATAGCACATAGCCTCTCCAATGTCCATCACCCAGCCACCCCATCCCTCCCACCCCCCTCCACTCCCGCAACCCTCATTTTGTTTCCTGAGATTAAGAGTCTTTTATGGTTTGTCTCACTCTCTGGTTTCGTCTTGTTTCCTTTTTCCCTCCCTCCCCCTATGATCCTCTGTCTTGTTTCTCAAATTCCTCGTATCAGTGAGATCATATGATACTTGTCTTTCTCTGATTGACTTATTGTGCTTATAATACCCTCTAGTTCCATCCACGTCGTTGCAAATGGCAAGATTTCATTTTTTGATGGCTGCATAAAATTCCACTGTATGTACACCTATATATGTATACCACATCTTCTTTATCTATTCATCTGTTGATGGACATCTAGGCTCTTTCCATAGTTTGGCTATTGTGGACATTGCTGCTATAAACATTGGGGTGCATGTGCCCCTTCAGATCACTACATTTGTATCTTTGGGGTAAATACCCAGTAGTGCAATTGCTGGGTCATAGGGTAGCTCTATTTTCAACTTTTTGAGGAACCTCCATACTGAAGACACAGCTCTTTAAGAAGAGGTAGTGACAAGAGGAAATTAAATTCTGGAGGTATTTGCCAAGTATGTAAAATATGGTGTACTTTTCAAAAACAGAAACTGTATCTAGTTGGTATTGTGAAAAAGTCACGCAGATCCATCTTGCACTCGACACATTATTTTGTACCTGGGAATATGACTTGGTATAGAAATACTTAAGTATCTGACAGCGTATTTTTTTAGTACGCTTTTAGTAATGGACACCATCATTTGCTCCTTGCCGAAAATCTTCATAGCAATTAGAAGCTTCCCAGGGTTGAGACCCTGAAAACTTTGGTGGGGAAAGCAGAAACCTAGATTAGGTTATTTGCTTCTGAGAAATTGGGTTTTCATTTTAAGTGAATTCAAGCATTCTTGACAAGTACTAGAAAGGAATCAGGGCTATTCAAGTGCAGTCCCTATTTATCCACAGGCAAAGTACAGCGTGTGGAGTTCAAGATTTTCCTGAATTGCCTTAATTGTATGTTTTACCTCTCTCAGGGGCCGTCTCTCCTGCGGCTCAGAGCCGTTTACAACTGACTACCAGAATAACCTGGGACTGTCTCCAAAAACGGTCACTCTGGAGCACAGCTTCTCATAGGAATTACACTGCTCTTCCCAGGTAATTTTAGCCAGATGATAAAACAGTTTGCAGACACGCACTTAGGTAAAAACTCTCCTGGTGTAGACACATGGGGAATTTGAAAGGCAGATTTTCTAACGAAAGGACATTATCTCAGCATACAAAAAGTAGAAGCATGGTAGGCTAGTGGTTCTCAATGGGGAGTGATGTTGCTCCCAGAGGACATTGGGCCATGTCTAGAGACATTTTGGATTTGGGGTTGTTACAACTGGGGGTGACAGGGAGGGGATTGCTACTGTCATCTAGTGGGTAGAAGCCACAGATGCCACCAAATACCCTGCAATGCACAGGACAGCCCCCACCACAGAGAATTCTCCAGCCCCAAATGTCAACGGTCCCGAGGGGAATAAATATTGTTATCAGAGGAAGCAAAGTAAGTTTCAGCTCGTGGGATGGGTGAGCCAACAGGGAGTTTGCACGGACATTTAAACATCATTGATTTGTGAGCTGGCACGTGGGCTTAAAAGCTCTTCCTGCCTGATCTTTTGGCAGCAAGTTCCTGCCACTTTCTCCTGATTCTGTGGTGCAGGTAGGAAAGGGGCACCAGCTGGGACAGGCACCGAGATTCTTCCAGAAGTCTGCAGAGGTGGCAGGGGCCAGTGGAGCCCTCCTTGCCGCTGGCTGCGACAGGACCACCCTCGTGGCCCCAGTCCCGGGAACAGATCCTTGTGGGAGGTAAGGGAGCAGCACTAAGGCCTGAGTTCTTCTCCCTGTAAACATGTGGTTCCAGAATGTATCAATCAGGGCGCACCATGCATTTCATTTTTTTTCCTGAGACCGTAGAACAGACTTCCTTTCACACTGTCTTGAATATTTAAGAAATCTTGTTGTATTTTCTTAACATAATGAAGATGTGGCGGTTATCACTGCCCTTATTTTATAGATGAAAAAGCTCAGGCACAGCGGAATTATGACCTGCCTAAACTAAGACTGGCAAACATCTGTCCTCCCTACGGCTGCTGCTGACTATAAGGATTTGCATATTAGTACTTCTTGTGGGCAGACATTGCGCTGAATTATTTGTATATATGTTCTCGTCTACCCTTCCATCCTCCCCACAGGTGGATACCACCATCCTCCTCAGGGGTTTCCATTGAGGCACCGTGGCCCAGAAACGTTCCGGCTCACAGCTGGAGAAGGGCAAACCTGGGATAGGAGCCAGTCCGTGACTTTCCAGGACCCGCCCCTCCCCCCACCCCCACCTCTCCCAAACGCAAATGCAGAGTTCTTACACTGGTAACTAGGAAGGTTCCATCCAACATATGCAAGAACTTTTTTATTTGAATAGGATTACACACTTAAATCATGGAAATTGTATAATCTCCATTCATGTTTTTTCAAAACCTACTTTCTCATTTATCTTTACTAAATTGTGTAGATATATAGCAGTCAGATAAGGGCACTAAACCTAATTCATGCATCCATGCCCTCACTCATGAAACATTAAGCACCTACTGTGTACCAGGCATAGTTCTAGGCTCTGAGTGAGGAGGGGGTGGTAATCAAGATTATTAACTTTCAGTGCTTCTTCCTCATGTGGTCACTACCTAGTTCGGGAGGCGAAGAGCCATATTACCAGGCAGAATATGGTCTGATTCAGAAGAGAAGTGTGAAGTCTGTGACATTTCAGAGACATGGAAGAACCCAAGCCTGGTTGAGCTGAAGGGGCTAATTTGCCTGGAGCCTATGGTGTGTGGAAGTATTTTAAGGGGATGTACCTGGAAAGGGGACTTTGATGGATCTTACAGAACCTGGATACGCTATGGAGGAGTTTGGTTCATACTCAGTAATGGATGAGGTGCTGTCTTGGCCTCCTCGCCTTTCTGGGTTTTGTTGGTGGTATCTGTACGCGTAACTCGGGCCGTCTTTGTTGCTCATGTCTATTTGGTTACCAAGTTCTGCCAAATTTTTTTTTTTTCCCCAAATGTCTTCCACATAGGATGGCCTGGGTAAATTACCTATCTCTGTGAAATCATTTCTCTTCATTTGTAAAATGGGAGTCCTATGTATGCATTGTCGAGGTTAAATGGGAAAACAGACAGAGGACCAGGAGGTGGTGGTGTGGAGATGTGTGCTTCAGCCTCTGCGGCCCCCTCTTTACTTTCATCTTCTTCCTCCCCTTCTTCAGCCACTTAATGTCCCACCACAACCTGAGTGACCTCCTGGTTTGTTCCTTCTTTGCGAATCCAAACATTTCTGCCACTACTCTCTGGTATGAGCCCACTCTTTCATCCTGGGGATTTAAGCAAGTGAGATTGTTGAACTAGAAATAATTTATTCACTTGATTACTTATGAAAGGATTGTTTTCCAGCTCATTAAAAATGGTTCAAAAGACTTATTTCATTGATCTTAACATCCTGAATCAAGAGTTCAGTTGGGGAAGACCTTTTGCCAGTCGCATCCATCCGGGCTTTGTAACTGTGTAGGCAGAATAGTGCTGTTGCCTCATTAAAGTAGAAACTCCAGCCACCTGGCTGAGCGATAGAACATTAGCAAGTACATGTAGACCACGTTTTCTTTCTCAAACCCAGTTAATTAAAGTCAAGGAATATTTACTGAACCCCTAAAGGGTAAAGGCATGCTGTTCTGACTTCAACCATTGGGTGTCCCCAGTTTTAACCCTGAATTCCAACTGATTTCAGGAAAGAGTGTCAGGAGATTCGTGATTTCTATTTCTATTGATTAGTGTATTATTGGAATTATTTGTTAGGAAATTATTTTAAACAGAATTGTTTAAGTACTGCAAAAATGAAAATTGTTTCAATTTATAGCAGAAATCCAGGCTCACTTGGTATTTCTACATGTTTGATGAAAGCAAAAGACCACATCTGAATAGTTATCCATGAGACCAGAAACATATATAAAATGCAATTGACCGATTTGCTAATTGTTCTTCCTCATGTGAACATCTGTTTAGAGGTTACTACCTATCACAGATACCCTACAGAACTGAGCTAGAACCTGGGTCCAAAGCCCCATTCTATGCTTTCCTCCCTCTTTCCTGGTGAGGAATATGGTGCGAGGAGGCTCCCGGCAGGATCTGAGGCGGCTCTGCTCGAAGGCATGGGCCCCGTTCTCGGGCTTTCCGTAGAATTTCTTGCTGGGGCGCTGTCTCTCCCAGTAAGTGCGGCTTCTGAGCCTCACGTGGCGTCCTCTGAGCAGGTGTAGCCTCCAGCGCAGACTCTGCCTGGGTCTGCCTTCACTTGGACAGCAGGATTGGCCTCATTCCAAAGACACACTGCTTTTCTTAGAAGGAGGCAAGATCATAGGAACAGAGCAATCAGAGGCCTCCTGCAGCCTTCTGGCTTGAGGCTAGTCCCCCTTCTGCAATCAGATCTTCTCTCTTCTAGAACATTCAGTCACAATTCTGTCCTTTTCAACTTCTCTCTATGCACTGGCCCTGCCCTGCAGTCATGATCCTATCTTAAAACAAATGCTTTACCTCGACCCTTTATCTCTCCCCTACCACCAAGCGTCCATCAAGTCCTTCGAAAGACCAAGGTCATAGTTGGTCTCTCTACTTCTCCATCTTCCACTTATTCTTTTTTTGGTAGCAGCTTTGAGATTTAATCCACGTATCAAGCAGTTCAGCCATTACACTGTATAAGTCAACAACTTTCCATAAATCCATAGAGCTATGCCTTTATCACCAAAATCAACTTTAGGATATTTCCATCACTCTCCAAGAGAAAGTCTGTACCCATTGGCAGTAGCTCCCCATTCCCTCCACCCCCAGCCCTCGGCAATCACCGCTCTACTTTCTGTCTCTGTGGAATTGCCTCTTCTGGACAGCTCATATAAAAAGAATCCTATAATATGTGGGCTTTCATGTCTGGCTTCTTTCACTCAGCATTGTTTTTAAGGTTTATCTACCAGCACTTCATTCCTTTTTATGGACAAATAATCTTCCAGTCTATGGACACATCACGCTATTTATCTATTTATCAGGTGATGGACACTGGATTGTTTCTACCTTTTTGCTGTTATGCATAAAGCTTCCCTGAACATTCCTGCACAAGATTTTGTCTGGATATATGTTTTTATTTTTCTGGGGTGGGGTTGGTCACCTTCCCCTGAATGTGGCTGAATAGGAAAGGAGGAGAAAACCGAACAAAATCAAGGTCAGTCAGGTAAAGAGGGAGAAGAGGTGATGGGTCAAGCCAATCATGGTCACTATGATGTTTTTTATTGTAATGAGGGTTAAATTTAATGAGCACACCTTTAGGTTTCACTTTTTCTTTTTTTTTATTTATTTATTTGAGAGAGAGAGAATGAGAGACAGAGAGCACGAGAGGGAAGAGGGCAGAGGGAGAAGCAGACCCCCTGCTGAGCAGGGAGCCTGATGTGGGACTCGATCCCGGGACTCCAGGATCATGACCTGAGCCGAAGGCAGTCGCTTAACCAACTGAGCCACCCAGGCGCCCAAGGTTTCACTTTTTCTTTATGAGTCATTTTCTTTACCAAGTTTGGAAACATCCTTCAATTTCTAGTTTTTTAAGTATCTGTTGTTCGATAAGAATAAATGTTTACTTTTACCAAATATCATTTTGCCATCAAATGAGATTACTTTGTTTGCCTATATTGTGAAATGCTACATTTATAGATTTTTATTATTAATATAACATTAATTTCGTGGGATTACAACTTACTTGATTGTAGTGGGCAGTTCTTTTAATATACTGTTGAAAATGTCTTTACAGTTCTTTATTTAAAATGCTAAGATTTGGGGCACTTGGGTGGCTCAGTCGGTTAAGCATCTGCCTTCGGCTCAGGTTATTATCCCAGGGTCCTGGGAATCTCTGCTCATCAGGGAGCCTGCTTCTCCCTCTCCCTCTGCCACTCCCTCTGTTTGTGCTCTCTCTTTCTGTGTCAAATGAATAAATAAAATGTTTAAAAAATTTAAAAATAAAATGCTCATATTTAAGTTGTAATATATAGGTAGGGACTCAGTTTTCTGGACCATAGGCAAACAATGTAGCTTATGCACATGTAGTAGGATAAGCTACTAATAAGAATACTGAATGAGTATTAATGCAGAGATGTATTAAGACAACTGGGAAAAAATATTCAGCAGTTGAAGGAGATTTTTGTGGCCTGAAAGTCTACAGAGAATTGCCCCATCGAAGAGGGCTCCCCAGGAAGCCCCCAGATATCTGGTCTGCATGGTGACCCTCCTCACCTCCGTCCAGGACAGATGCCCTGGCAACAGTTAACTCACTACTCAGACCTATTTGGACACATTCAGGCCAACAGATGGACTTTCAACTTTAAGAGAACACCTTGAACATCCCGGAGCACCGTCAGCTTCTCTACCTTGAGGCCCTCCCCTGTGGGTACCATTGCATTGCCATGTTCTCCACATGAACCCCACGAAGAACGCCCGACACACATTCACAAGTAAGACTGGTCTATAGATTTCTGTTGGCCTTCTCTCTTTTGAGTAATGGTTTTTTTTTCCTCTGAAAATGATGCCTTTTTGTCATAAAAAATTCAAGTACTATAGAAAAACGCAAGGAAGAAAAAAGTCACCCCAAATCTCACCACCCCAAAAAGCCAGCATTGCTTTTGGTAAGCATCATTCCAACCATCAAACTCTGCCAAGCTTGCAGATGGAAGGGTCAATGGACTGTGGATAGAACCACAAGTGAGTGTGACTTCATTTTATAACAAGGGAATCATAGGAGACATGCTCTCTCGTCCTGTGAAATATTAATTTTCAGATCATGTGAAGTTAATGGAAAGAAAAGAAAATGAAGTGAAACAGAATGGACAGATAAACTTATATAAATATTTCTTCAGACGCTACATTAGTTCCCAAAGTTGCCTCTAATGTTAAGAAATTGCAAGAACCACTGAGGGGTCAAGACTATATTCCTTTTGCCACGTTTTCCCAATGTTGGATAATCTGGATTGACTCTGCTCTGAAAAACCAGGTGAGATGCACTTACTCATTTTCTGACCTCCCTTCTCCAATCTCCTAATTTTTTTCCTTATGTGCTGCAAACGTAATTCCCCTGGGGAGTTGTGTGTTTGTTTTTTCATAATTCTTCCTTTGAATTGACCCCATGGGAATCAACACTCACCGCTTAGCCTTGAGCCATGGCTTCTCCTTTATTAACTAAATTACGCATTTGCTTCTGATCAAATTACTGATTTGGAAGGAGAAAGTTCAGTCTAAAATACTGTATCACAAACAGCCAGAGATGCACTTCTTATCTTGGGCATGAAGGTTAACAGCTTAGATTACCTTTGGTCATGTCTTTACCAATTTAAGTTATCATATAAAATTATTATTTTGAAGCATCTATGGATTAAAATGACTTATTTGTAACACAAAGGCCTACAAAAAAACATACTTCTAGGACAGACATGGCCCCCCTCCTGTGTTCTCCTCCACCAGCCCCACAGCCATCCAAGAGAAGCCCAGGTTCACCCTCTCTGCCTCACTCATTTGTCACATCCAACTGATGACCAAATTACATACTTCTTAAAAAATGTTAGTCTTTTTATTTTGGAGTAATTTTAGATTTACAGAAAAGTTGCGAAGATGTAGACAGCATTCCTCTTTATTTATACAACTTCTCCTAATTTTAGCATCTTGCATAATCACAGCACGATTTATTCAAGCTAAGAAATTAACATTGGTACAATGCTATTAACTGAGCTCCAGACTTTATTTGGATTTGTTCAGTTTTCTGTTCACCTCCTATTTCTGCTCCTGGATCCAATAGGCATTGATTTTGAGACCTACATACATATCGGATGTCTCCTCTTTGTGGCTACTGCCCTGCCTCAGTTCTGGCCCCAAGCTCCTCTCAACCCACTCTGGAGAAAGTCTTCAAATGGTCTCTTTTTGCCAGTCCCACACCCAATGGAATGAATTTTCTAAAACCCCGACTGGGTAGAGTCCTTTCCCTCAATGGTGTCCCGTCGTCCATGAGATGGAGTAGGAACTTCTCAGCGGTCTCCATCTGGATCCGTTTCACACCTGCTTCTCTGGCCTTGTCTTCCTCCATCATTCCGGCTCCGAGACCCACTCGGGAAGGGGACTGTGCGATCTGATGCTGCTGGTGCCCAGCCTCCTCTCCCTGCTGCTGGCCACCTGCCCGCACACCCCCATTCCTTTTTAGTCTGAGCCTGGGAAGCGTCCCCTCCTCCTTTTCCTCACCAGACCTTGATCTGGTACAACTTCTGTGAGAGCATCAATCCAACTGCCTTGTTGTTAGGTAGCTGCCTCTTCTGCTAGTTTGTCAGAATTTTGAGCAGAGCAATCTTGTCACTATTTTTGTGACCCTGACGCCCAAAGGATTCAGTACTCAGTAATTATTTGTTGGATAGATAACACAAGTTTGAAAAAAAATTAGTGTTTCCCTTTAATGTGTCTTCATATTTGAACCTGTAAAACTATTTTTCAGTTACTGTGAGAGGGACCCACCACCTGTATTTAACATTTTAATGGAACACAACCATACATTTCCGTTTGTATATTGTCTGAGTGGCTGTCACTCGGCAGAAGCAGAGCTGAGTAGTTGCAACAGAGATTTATGGCCTGCAAAACCTAAAATACAGCGGACACTGGAACCATGTGGGGGGTTGGGGTGCTAAACCCCACCCCACACAATCACAGATCTGTACATAACTTTTGACTTTCCAAATCTTAATGACTAATAGCCTGCTTTTTTTTTTTTTTTAAGATTTTATTTATTTGAGAAAGAGAGAGCACAGGGGGAAGGGCAGAGGGAGAGAGGGAGAGAATCTCAAGCAGACTTTGCGCTGAGCACAGAGCCCGATGTGGGGCTCGATCTCATCACCCCGAGATCATGACCTGAGCCAAAATCAACAGTCGGATGCTTAATTGACTGAGCCACCCAGGCGCCCCAACTAATAGCCTACTTTTGACAGAAAGCTTACTGATAACAGAAACAGGGGATTAACACATATTTTGTATGTTATATGTATTGTATACTGCAGTCTTACCATCAAGTTAGCTACAGAAAAACATGGTCAAGAAAATCATAAGGAAGAGAAAATACATTTATAGTACCGTACTGTTTTATCGGGAAAAAGAAATCTGCACATCAGTGGACCCGTGCAGCTCAAACTCATGTTGTTCAAGGGTCAACTGCCTTCGTGATCTGACTCTTTACGGAAAAAGTTTGCGGACCCGATGTTTGATGTTCCTGTGTCTAATCCGCTTGAGCGCTGGTCTCCCCTCTGTAATGATGCTGTTACCGGAGCAGCTGGGCAGACCAGTCTGGCCGCCTTGAACGGTCATGGCCAACCCTCTGGTGGTCATTTCCGTAAGAGCTTTCTTTCCCATCAGTGTTACAATCAGGGGCAGGAATAAATAAACATGGGCAAGCAGTTCAAATAAACATTTTGCTGTAGCTAGAGAGCAGATCTGAGGATCACGAGACCCTGTCTCCGGTCCTTGTAACTCTTGGCCAGGTGACCTCCGTGACTCCGCCAGACACACAGGCTTCTCCCACGGGGTTGAATGAGAAGGCACAGACCCGTGGCTCCAACACAGTCAGGTGATGCTGCTGATGCTGGATCGCTGACGGTTATCAACCGTCACAGTTCTAGGTGTTTCTCAGTGTGAGGAGAATCAGGGTAAGAATGGCCCACGTTCAAAGTTCCTTGACCACAGATGATACCGCGACGAGCGCGTGTTTCCCTGATCCCTCTAAAGGATAGCTTCATTGAAAAACATCAGAAACTGAAAAACGGTTCTGTATTAAAGTTTATTGTTGAAACTATTGTGGCACTAGGACATGTTTGTTCAGATGACTTCTGACGGAATCTGTCATAGAAACGATAAATAAAAACGGTTGGGAGACTCTGTCCTAAATCAACTAGGAGACCCACCTCACGAAAATTGTTGGGGTGACCAAGACAAAATGAACCAGAAAACCTGGTGACGGAAAATCTTCACCTGGAACGTGAAACGGGAAAGGCGAGAGAATAAAAACAAATTGTGACTTTTCGATTACAGCCAGATTAAAAGGAACAATGGCAATGTTTCAGTTTTTTTTTTTTTTTTAAGATCTTATTTGAGAGAGAGAGCGAGCACGAGAGAGCACAAGTGGGGGAAGGGCAGAGGGAGAAGCAGGCTCCCCGCGGAGCAGGGAACCTGATGCAAGGCTCGATCCCAGGACCCTGAGATCATGACCTGAGCTGAAGGCAGATGCTTAACCAACGAGCCACCCAGGCGCCCCAAAGGCAATGCTTCTAAATAACAGTTTGTGCAATGGCACTTGGTGTTTCTGACACAACTCTCCGAAGGGTTAACTGTTTTGGTCAGGTGGTTTTTGCATAGATTTGAGGCAGGTGGGCAATGGGCAGGTGGGTGGGCGTGAGCCCCTTGGCAGATGATTGTTGATGTCTGTTCTTTAATTATCATTTACAAGAGAAGTTGCATCGATGAGCTGCCCTCCTGGGGCTAACATTCTAATAGGGGAGACAGCAGAGACCCCATAAACAGGCAAATGCATGGTATGTTCAGATACAGGTGAACGATGTGGAGAAGGGAGAGTGAGTGAGCGCCAGCAGGAAGCGGGGGAGCAGGCCGTGTGGTTCCGGAAAGAGGGCGCCCAACTCAGACACCAGCTGGAGGTCACTGCAGGGAAACAGGCCACAGAGAGCAGGGACTCCACTGGGATAATGCACAGAATGCGTGTGAGATCATGAAATCTGAATGTCTCCGTGACAAATGGCCGGAGAATAAAGCCAGCTGCTGGTGCAGAGAGATAGTGCAGAATTTAGGGATTCTAGAATACCATTCTTGGTCCCGCGTGAGTATCAAGGGCTTGCTGTGGTTTCCGGAGGCCCTATTTTTAGTGGGATAAGCTCCTTTGGGCGGCATCAGTATCCAAGATGTTGGCCTCTTGATTGGTTTGGCTTGCAGATGGATCAGGGGAACCTTTGCCGAGGCAGGCCGCGAGGGAGCGGGGGAGCTGACGGTCTTCAAACTTATTAAAAGAAATTGAAATGACTTCGTTCAATTTATTCGATTTACTTCACAAAAGAGAGAAGCAGGCTTGTATTTCCCATCACTTATGAACAAAACAAGGTCATCACCCCTTTTGTGACATTGATTTGATCTTGGCTCACGTCTTTCTCACACACTCTGTTAGCTGCACTGGATCATTCTAGCTTCCTGAAATCGATCAAGTTTGCTTTGGGAAAGGGAGAAATCAGAAACCTAAGACCATTTTTCTTTTATATTAATGAGGCAGAACTGGCCACTTAAGTTGGCACATTAACCTTCTACTTCCTCGCCTTCTTAGGGAACAAGAGTCTTTCCAGGAGCCAGGAACCCTCCCAGCCCCACCACCCCTTCCCTCTGCGGAGCAGGTGCGCCAGAAGCAGGAGAAAGAATGCTGCTTCCACGCTGGGCTGCAAGCAGATTCGCGCCTTCCCAGAGTCAACTCCTCTCCCAGCCCACTTCTCCCAAATTTGTTTGGTAGAACTCTTTTGAAAGAAGCAGTAGAGTGTCTCTAATCTACTGTTTTGTTATTTTAGTAAAAGTTCAGGTAATTCAAGAGCAGAATTATTTTTTAAAAATTTTTAAAGATTTTATTTATTTGAGAGAGAGAGAGAGAGAAATAGCACGAGCAGGGGGTGGGGGGCGGGCAGCAGAAGGAGAAGCAGACTTCCGCTGAGCAGGGAGCCCGATGTGGGACCCAATCCCAGACCCTGGGATCATAACCTGAGCCGAAGGCAGACGCTTAACCAACGGAGCCACCCAGGGCCCCAAGAGCAGAATTATTGATGGGAAAATCTTCACTCCTTGGCCGCAAGCAATATGAGATGTTTTTACTGTCACGGAATATTAAAAAACTATTATTTTCATTTAAAGTGATATTTTCACACTGCCAAAAAACACAGAAAAGTAGAGACAAGTAAAAGAAAAAAATCACATATAATTTTATCACCACAGCAAATTGCATTTTAATGTATGTTCTTCAATCATTTCTTTTTTAGAATTTCTTAAATAATTTCAGTGACAGCACACACACATTTCTGGTAAACTCCTTTTTCCTTTTTTTTTTTTTTAATAAATTTTATTCTTTCCTTTTTTTTTTTAAGATTTATTTATTTATTTGAGAGAGCGAGAATGAGAGAGAGTACATGGGGGGATGGTCAGAGGGAGAAGCAGGCTCCTCGCTGAGCAGAGAGCCCGATGTGGGACTTGATCCCGGGACTCCAGGATCATGACCTGAGCCGAAGGCAGTCGCTTAACCGACTGAGCCACCCAGGCGCCCTAAACTCCTTTTTCCTTAACATTATACTGCAAATGTTTTTTCAGGCTGCATACTACTTTTCATATCCAGACTGTTTAGTGACTACATACAA
>NC_138376.1:124568130-124633178 GCF_054177405.1 Leptonychotes weddellii
TTTTTCCAAAGAAGGCCTACAAATGGCCTACAGGTACATAAAAAGGTGTTCCACATCTCTCATCATCGGGGAAATGCAAATCAAAGCCACGATGAGCTATCTCCTCACACCTGTTAGAATGGCTGATACAAAAAGACAAGAGAACAGGTGTTGGCAGATGTGGAGAAAAGGGAGCTCTTGTGCACTGTTGGTGGGAACGTAAATTGGCCCAGACGCTGTGGAAAACAGTATCCTGCCCTTTGTGCCCTTTGTGACGGCACGGATAGACCTTGAGGGCATTATGCCAAATGAAGTAAGTCAGAGAGAAAGACAAATACTATATGATCTCACTTATATGCAGAATCTAAACCTGAACCCACAGATACAGGGAACAGACTGATGGTGGCCAGAGGTGGGTTTGGGGAATGAAAGTAGTTAACTATACTGTAGTGTATATTTGGAAGTTGCAAAGAGAGTAGACCCTAAAAGTTCTTATGAGAAGGAAAAAGGTTGTATCTCTGTATGGTGATGGATGTTAACTAAACTTATGGTAATCATTTCACTACATATATATATATTATCATTATGTTGTACATCTAAAGCTAATATGTTACATATCAATTATATCTCAAAAAGAGAACAGTGTATTATGATGCAAATAACTGTGTTTACCTATTTTTTAATTTTAATTCCAATATAGTTAACATATAGTGTCATATTAGTTTCAGGTGTGCAGTATAGTGATTCGACACTTCCATCCACCACCCGGTGCTCATCATGACATAAATCACTGTGTTTATACCTCACTTGCAGTATTAAGTGGTTTTTATTGTGATTAGTGTTTATATTTCTGTTATTTCCAATGGAAAGTGAATTTGTCCAGAGCCAAGATAACGTCTGCGTCCTCACATCTCCAGGGTCTGGCACAGTGCCCGGTACCCAGGCGGTGCTCAGTGGGCACTCAGTATGTTACAGCTCAGTGAACGAAGAAATGACACAACCCACAGAGACATAAACATGATAATCACCTGGGAATAAGACCCCAAGAACCAGGTGGGGCAATGGGGTGCATCCTGATGGTGGTTCTTGCGGTGAAGAAGCAAATTTCTTTCTGTTAAAGAAATCCCATTCACAAAAAAGACTTCCTTTATAACTCAGAGGGTGTCCTCTGATTTGTTAATACTTTGTTAGGATGTAATGGAGTAAGTTTAATGCCTGAGAACAACCATAGGTATGAGAACTTCCTTTGGCCCCGGGACAATTTACAGGCCATTCGTGGCTGAGAGTGCAGTGTGATAAAGCTGTGGTTAATGAGAGAGGCTGCAAGATTTAGTAAGTAGGTTTGGATCTTAAGTACACATCTTCCAATCAGCTCAGCTCAGATTCACGTGTGGGCCTAATACTCAGTGATACACAGCAAATACATCCCCCAACCATATGTTCCAAGGTTTTCTTTTTAAGGTCCAGGAGCTTGTAAGTGTAAAGCGAGGCTTTAAAATTGTTTACTGGGGCATCTAGATCAGAGACATATATACTTTACTTACTAAAAACTAATTTCAAAATGTTGCTTTTCAGCAATATGGCACATTGTACACTGAGTGCAATATCTCCCTGGTTTCCACATCTAAAAATGATGGATGAAATATGGAAGAAAAGTCTTTGCTTAATGCATGGCTAATCTGGTAGAAAAGGAAAGGAAATCCCTGATGGCTAGAACAAGAAAGAGAAAATCCTCCTGGTGAAGGGAGGGAGGAATCTGGGGCTTGTGATGGGGCTAGTTTCCTGGTCTCAGGCTGCCCAGAGTCTGGCTTTTTACAGGCCCCAAGAGTACAGACAGAGAAAACCTGGGCCAGAGCAGGTGGAAGTGGAATCAAATTTTCCCATTACATATAGACAACGTAGACTCCTGAGGGGTGACCTCCTCAGCTGATCCCAGAAGAGAGAATTGATAAAGAATTAATAAAGCTTTGTGCTGGTTTCAGCCTTATGGTGAGGCAGGTTGGGCAGACAAAGCCTCTCTGAGAATTCCTAACCACTAAGCCTCATACACAAGGTTTTGTGAAAAGAATTCATACTACTGATTAGCTGAATAAAAAGAACCTGAGCTAGGAAGTTAATCTGAAATATTCTGGATACTCTGGTAGCATAGCCAGGAACCTGGCTGAAGCAAAACTATTTTCTATACAGTAACGCACTTTAAAAACCCAAACTTCAAAAAAAAAATACACACAAATAAGATTCCAAAGAGCCCGAGATCACAATAAAAAAAGTTACCTAGAACGGGAGCTATACAAGCTATCATGAGTGAAAGTGGCAGAAATACAAAACTGAAGAATCTGACCAGCAGTAGATATTGGAATGATCAGATACAGAGTACAAAGTAAGTATGTTTGATATGCTCAAAGAAATAAAAGTATGAGAAATTTGGTAAAGGCATAAGAGATTATTATAATTAACCAGGCAGATTTGAAAAAGAAACCTATTTCTTTGCTTTTTTGCATTTTTTTGAACACAAAGAAACCAATGATTAAAATTAGAAACTCAGTTGATGGATTACATAGCAAATTAGATACAAATGATGGGAGAATTTGTGAACTGGAAGATGAAGCTGGAGAAATTACACAGACTGCAGATCAGAGAGTGAACAGTAAAAAATATGAAAAGGAGAGTAAGGGTTAGTGGGGACAGAGCAAGAAGGTACAACACTTCTCTAGAGTTCTAGACCAAGATAATAGACAGCATGCAGGAGAAACAGTATTGAAGACAGAGAGGCAAAGAAAACAGATTAACTACAAAGAGGTTACAATTATTCTGATGGCAGATTTCTTAACCCATGGATGCTAACAGACAGTAGTATAATATCCACAAAGTACTAAAAGAGTACCATTCTACTTAGAATGACATATAAGTAAAAATAATTTCCCAAATAAGTATTAATAAAAACACTTTCAGACATAAGATGCAGAGTATTTCTCATCAACAGACCTTCACTAAAGGAACAACCAAATAGGATAAAGTCCAAAGGAAGACCTGAGTCACAAGAAGAAACTGTGAGAAAAGGAAATGGTTCTGTGTGGGTAAATCAAAGCAAATATTGACTATATAAAACTATCAAAATCATGTTCACTTTACTGGTTTAAAAATATCAAGGTAGAACTAAAATGCTAGATAAGAATTGCATACAAGTAAAAGAATTCAGTGGCTTCTAGGTGCTTATATTTAGGCTGAGGGTCACTGACTTTGTTACATTAAGACATATTTAAATTTCCAGTGTAATCATTAAAAAAAGAGAAAGCATTTTGCTTCTAAACAAGGAAGAAATAGAATTAATGGAAAAAGCAAAAAATCAAAAAGAAGGCAAGAAATGGAAATATAGAAATATAGAAAGATATAGAAAATATAAAGTGGCAGAAATGACTGCAAAGAGCTCAGTATTCATAGTAGGTGTGAAGTGGACTGTAATCTAGAGAAAGGGTTGGTAAACGATGGCCCATGGGCCAAATCTGGTTTGCCATTATGCTGTAAATAAAGTTTTATCAGAACAGTCATGTTTGTTCATTTAACTCAGCTTCAGGCAGCTGCAGGACTGAGGATTTGTTTCTTGGCTGGCTGTCAACTGGGGGTCATTCTCAGCTTCTAGAGGCTGCCTGCATTCCCTGGCTCTTGGCTCCCTTCATCAACAATCTCGCAAAGATGGAGGAGGAGTCCTTCTTATGCTTGAATCTCTCCTGCCTCTTCTTCCACCCCATCTCTCTGACTTTATCTGGGAAAGTTTCCCTTCTTTTGAGGGCTCATGCAATTAGATGGGACCCAGTTGCATCATCTAGGAATCACCCCCTTATCACATTTGCAAAGTCCCTTCTGCCAGGTAAGGTACCATATTCCTAGGGGCCAGGAAGTAGGGTGCAGGCATCTATCTATTAAGGGCCATTATTGGACCTACCATACCTGCCCCTGGTCTAGAGTGGGGTTCCTAACTTTTCTTTTTGTACCATGGTTCCCTTTGGCAGTCTTGGGACTTCTCAGAATGTTTTAAATTGCAAAATATAAAATTCAAAGAACACCAACTATCTTGAAATATCGTTATTAAATAATAGATTTTTTGGCATAGTACTGTATGTGCTGTGTTGTTAGCAGGATCTAGCGGTTGATGTAAAATTACCATTATTTTGAGGTTGTGATGAACATAAGTGATGTTTTAGGGTATCTGCAACAACTGTAACTTGATATGAAAACGTAAGTAACTTCTATTGGATTGAGTCACAGGTAGCTAAAATTACTCTAGTTTATGGTCAGTGTTCATAATTAAAGGAAATATTGAACTTTAGTAAGGAGTTAATGGAAATACAAGGCAATTTTTCCCATCTAGGTTAATGGACCCCTGAATTCTATTCATGAACTCTTGCATCTCAGATTCAGAGTCCCTGCTCCAGGAGATAGGTGGTTACAAGGATGTCTACAGCATCCTGGCTGTAACAGCAAGAAATTATAAACAACCCATGTATTCATCCACAGTTCGCTGGAAATATAAATTGTGGCATATTTATAACCATGAAATACCACACAGTCTTCAAAATGAACGGACTCAGGAATACACATCAGCACACTGTCATAAAACAACAAAAACATAATGTTGAAGGAATATAAAGCAAGTTGCAAAAACTACATACAGTATTATTTCTTTTATATAAAGTTGAAACACAAATTTGTGATAAAAAATATTGGTGCTTTTAAATAACACTCATTAGATAGCAAGAAAACATAAAGGCATGTTAAAAATCTAAACACATACAGAAGGTGATTCATATACAGGGTGGGGCAGTGGTCACATTGGGCACAAGGGAGGCAGGCTGGTTAAGGGCTCATGGCCAAATGTCAGAGGTCAACTTGAAGCTCTGTTTCTTATGGTGGGCGGGGTGCACGTGTGTTCACTTTATTTCTCGAAAATCATTATTCCTTAAATTGTGTGGGCTTAAAATACTGCGTTATAATATATTATGTATGTACATATATAATGTGTTTAATTTTCATATTCAAACCCAAATGTTAATTTAAATATGTATGTGGAAATTACAGTAAAATAAGTTTCTAATTTTCTCATTTTTGCTACCACTATATGATTGCAATCACTACTTAAAGGTATATTTCAAAAATCTCATTTCAAAATGTACATATTCATTAATAAAATTTTGAGAGATGAAGAAAAGGATTAAAGAATGATAAAAATCATCTGCAGTCCCTCACCAGATATAATCACTGTCTACATTTTTATTCATATATTTTCAGTCTTTTAAAAATTTTACATATACTATACATATTATCTTTTATAGCCCATTTTTCCTTTAAAATACATCATGAACCTTTCCCCATATCATTTGTAGATGTATGTGTGTGTGTGTGTGTGTGTGTGTGTGTAGAATTTTAGTTTTCATTATTTTCCAGGGTCTGAATGCATCCAGTTTCCACAATCACAAAATGTGGGTGGCTCCTTATAGTCTAAACAACCTTGAGATATATGTTCTTATAGAGGAGTCTGTACTTCTCATGAGGATTGCTCAGCAGAATTCCCCTGGGTGGAAGTTTCTGCCTCTGGACATGTGCATATATAAAGGTTTGACATGTTGCCAAAATAAAAGCATTTTCAGTGGTACCTGGGTGGCTCAGTCTGTTAAGCGTCAGCGTTCTGCTCAGGTCACGATCTTGTGGTCCTGGATCGAGCCCCGAACCAGGCTCCCTGCTCAGCTGGGAGTCTGCTTCTACCTCTCCTTCTGCCTCTCTGCAACCCCCCAACTCGTGCACACACACACACTCTCTCTCTCTCAAATAAATAAAATATTTAAAAATAAAAAAGCATTTTCAGCTGGGTGAATAACATGTTTATTTTGATAAAGAATATTATGCTCCGCCCAAGAAAAAGATTCAGAGAGTAACTTCAAGAAGTCTCAGAGACTATCAATAGCACATTATTGAGAGATAATTAAGAACCAGAAAACTGGATTTATACTGATATGCTTGATCTTTCGAAGAAGGATAAAAATTACGGCATGCGAAGAGAAATAATTTCCTCTCAAAATACCAGTTTTCTCTTCTGATCCCCAGAGCATGGAGAATAAGAACGGGTGAGTGGGACTTGAAGCCCAGCAGGTATGCACAAGAACTGCTCCCAAAGGGCTGTGCACCCAGCATCCCCATCCCCTTGGGATAGGGTACTGCAAACTCCACACATGGAAGGAGTAACAAAATACTTCTTGTGTAACCATTTGCACACTAGAGTGAATGGAGATGGATCTGCCAGTCGGCCTGCGGTATCTCCTCGGAGTGGGAGGTAGCTAAGGAGGTTTTGATTCATGGTACAAGAGGGGAAAGGAACATGCTAGAGCAGCAATTTCTGTTTTCACCTTCAAGGTTTTGCTTTGTCAGCATTTCCTTTCCAGACTCTGGGTTTTGAAGACTTTTGCGTAATGGGAGAAAGCACACCTCTTCTTTATTTTAAACGCGTCGACAGTTTCTACAGCATTAGAAACACCGAAACTTCTATTACTCATTCGAGGGGCCAGTCAGGATCTGAAGCCTTAGGTTGGCACCTCCTGGGCTAAGCATGGGCTGCTGCAAAGGGACCCTGCACTTTCCCAGGATGCTGAGGGGGAGAAGGGCCCTAGGCAGGCCAATGGGCGGGATGCGGTACCGAGAGGGGTGGTGGGAGGGGGCACAGAGGACAAACTTCTCCTATTGATAGGATGACCATGCGTCCTGGTTTGCCTTGTGTCTGTGACATTATTTTATTCTGAGGCTTTGACCTGTGGGGCCTCACGGACACCAGAGGGACTGCCCCTCCCAGGGCTAGCTAATCCCCCGAGACAGTAAACAACTCCAGCATGCCCTTCACATGCGAACCAACTAATGCAGAGCCCGCACCCCCAGCTACCTCCTCTAACGGGCTCTCGCACTCCTGGCCACCATTCCCCTGTCCTAATCACACCTGGGCCAGGTACCAGACAACTAGGGACAGCTCCTGTAGCCCAGAGCCCAGTGAAATTGTTCAAACCAGCTGATCCAAAGCCTGTTCGCCTTGCCTCACCCATTCCTTCCCATGGAAACCACAGTAAAGGGGCCAGTCAGGATCTGAAGCCTTAGGTTGGCTTGTCCATGTTTTCCCTGCTCCCTCTGCCTCCTGACCAGCCCCGGTGTTCCCCTCCACCCCCCAAGTGGCCCTGCAGGGTGTCACCGGACCCTCCTCTTGGGATCTGGATCTGGGAGGAACACACTATCTTTCTCATGGCAGTCACTTCCTAATCTGCTGGGCTTCAGACACCTGAGGAAAAAAAACCTATCCTTTAAAACACCTAGGATAAAACTGGTCTATATCTATTGTCCTAGCGAAATTATAAAATGCCCTTCTGTCTCCGAAGTATCCTGGCTGGGATGATAGGTCATTGGGTGTTGTGCTCATTAACCATCTAATCTAGGGTTTCCTCTGCCAGCAGCAGGGCTGGTGTCCTGAACTCTGACTGATACACAGCGAGTGCTCAGTGAAGGCTCATTGGCTGGCTGACGCTTCCCTCCGTGGAGGATCACCATACGTTTTCTGGTTGCTGTAACTCCCTACTTCCTGTCCACTCTCGCTATTGGGGAGCAAGGCCTACTATATTGTATCTGGAGGTGAAGAACAAGAAAGACAAAATGGGCTGGCCAAGGAGCAGGGCTGAGAGAATCTGAGAAAAGAGAACCCTGGTCCCTAGAACTAGGAACCTAGTTCTAGGCTCTGTCTGTGAGGGGTACATCTGTGACACGAATCAGCTCAAGAAGATGGCTAGATTATCATCACACTTTATAAATTTAGGGGATGATATAGTAAATCTCTCAATTCATAGAGGCTAGTGATCAACCCCAACCACGTACAAACATACACACGATTTTGTTACAAACTCTGGATACCAAATCTGATCAATAAGAAGAGAGTTTAACAAACTGATAAAATGTCCAGTTATGGCTTTAGTGCTTCATGGTTCAATATTTAGGTGTCGTGGCTGCATGACCCATGAGATTAAATTTCAGACAAGTCAGGGGAGAGAATGAGTAATAAGTCATTCTATCTGAAATAATAACATCAGGTGTAATCCCACAGGGATGCAAAGGTGAAAAGAGGAAGTCACAAGCTCTGTGCCTTCAGACCTAACATTCAGAGCAGACACATTTAACACAGGCTAATGAAAATGCCGCCCAACATGCATCCCTGAGCATCCTTTTCCCAGTACCTAGGGCTGGCTGAGCTCATAACGGGCACTCCAAACCACTGGACGGACTGACCCAGTGACTACAGCACTCGGCGGCAAGGGTCATTGGAAAACCGGGCTTCTGGTCTCGGAATGTGAAAATCCAGTGGGGTGATAAGACGCAAGCAGTGATATGCCCCTTTACGAGAGCAGCTGGTGTTTAGGAGTGATACCAGGGAAGAATACATGAGTCTCTTGGAATAGGGCGCACGGAGGACCCTGGAAGGGTGGAGAAGACTCAATGGAAGTGACTATCCAAGCAGGTGCTTTCACAAGTGATGGGCAGAATTTGAATAAATAAAGAGGGGCATAATGGGGCCACGTTAGAGGGAATGGCCTGACTACCTACTAGGGGTGTGACAAATGTTATATAAGCCATCATGGTGAACAGAGCAGGAAACGGAAGGAAGACACCTGTTCAGGAGGGCTCCAGGTGTCATGTGCAAACCAGCAAGAGAGTCAGAGAAGCCTGCAGTGTTAGGGGACACAGACATTATTTTACAGGTGAAACACAGAAGGTTGTAGGCATACTGCAAACGGTCTTAAACAGGTAGTTTTTATTATAATAAGAGGTGCCATTTACTGAGAACCTACTGTGTGACAAACACACCATATCCATCACCTTTAATCCTTGCAATAACCCCACACATGATATGATGCAAATGCTATCCGTCCTCTTGCAGATGAAGAAAATGAGCCTCAAGAGGTTGTATCACCTCCCCAAGGAGATATAGCTGGAAAGACAGACATAAATCTGTTTGCTTCCTAAGCCTCCATGCTCCCACTGCAGCGTGGTCCTTCAGGAGCCAATGTGGAGCCACAGACAGATCTGGAGCATGGGGAGGGCTTTCGGTCTGAAGCCTGGAGCAGCATGGGGGCAGGCTCTCACTGACGCTGGCTAGTCCCCCTGCACTAGAGTGGGGACACTTATCAAATTAAGGAGTGATGCATGGGAAGGAGATGTGATATGGGGAAAGGATGTGCTACTGGCCCACGGTGTCCAGTCCCTGGCTGGGCAGCCCGGTGGAGAAATCCCCGCGGCAGCTGGAGGTGTGGGGACCCGAAGTGGGGGTCGAGAGACCTCAGTGCCCACTCGGCAGACAGATGCCTGAAGCTACGGAGGTGCTTTAGGAGCACATGTGAGACAAGACGCCAAGGACACGGTGGTGGAAATGCCCACGTATAATCATCATCAGGGTGGTGGAAATGCCCACGTGAGACAGGAGGAGAAAGCCTGGGGCAGGAGAAATCCCCCAGCACCTCAGGAACAAGGCAGAATGGTGACTGTGTGAAATGCTTTTTAGTTTCATGGCGAGAGGAGAAGAAGAGAGGAGAGAAGACTGCCTGACACTCAGCCAACTGTCTCCTGGGAGAGGTAACTCTGACTACCTGCTGACCACTGATTAGGGCCCAGGTGTTTTAGAGCCTTGGAAAATTAGAAGTTAACTCGTAGAAAATTGCTAAGGTATGATTTTTTTTTTTTTTTTTTTTTTTGGTGGCAGAGGTTACTGCCTTCCCCGCCCCCGCCCCCCGCCCCCAGGCATTAAGCGGTTCTGTGCATAACTAAGAAGCCATATTGCAGAATCCTTTCCCAATAAATGATATGGCATTGCATTCCTCAAATGCTCATGGAAGCAGCCCTCTTGTCCTTTGGCTGGTTTTCCCCCTGAGTCTATGAATACGACTTCAGTGTGGGCTAACACAAAACCGTGTCTAGGAACTGTTTGGTGACAACTGTGAGGGGGTGGGTTTGCAGACTGCAGTGCGCAGGTGCAGAGGGAGGGCAAGCTGGCTACTCCAGCATCTTGGAGCCAGGAGGGCCAGGGTTTGAGGAAGAAACGGTGATAATGTTGCTCTTACATTAGGAAGGGTGCTCTCTGTGTCAGGGGCTTTATGGCCATCTTTGATTTAGCAACTGCAGCTTCCCTGAAAGGCGGGTTTGGTTATCGACTGTTTCTGCTGCAGAAACCACAGCTTCGAGAGACTATCGGACTTGCCCAAGGTCATGCAGACTATGAGCAGCAGAACCAGAATGGAAACCCTGAGCTCTCTGATTTCACATCATGCTCTCGCCACTACAATTTGTTTCTTTCGCTAGATGTCACATGCCACGAAGAGGACTAAGGGACCGAAGGCCATGACAAGGTCACGAGCAGCCAACAGGCGAGAGGGAGAAACCTTCGCTTCCCCCGCCAGCACCACGGAGCCCCTCACGCTCCCGCTTCCTTCACGACCGCTCGCAGGTTCTTCTGCTATTTGCGGCCACTGCTACCTGCCTGGCTCTCACTTCCACGTGGCCTCTTGAGACTGTTCCAGAAAGGACATGAGTGAGACCCCAACTGCCAAAGCCGATGCCTTCTCTTTGTCCTTATTATCTCTGAGTGTCCCCCTGCACCTTACACTTCTGGGCTTCCTTCCTCTTGGGCAGGACAGAGTCACCGAGAAGGCCCTCGGGGGGCCCACAGCGCCACATCAAAGTTACTCTTGCTGCTTTCTGGCTTCACCTGTTGGATCCACATGGAAGGAGGACAGCCAGAGACCCACATCACGGCTACAGCCCTAACTGACATTGGGGAACCAAGTAACACAGTCCGGGAACATCCTTCTAGTGGGCTACCAGGGCTCAAGTGACAGTTTGTGTTAGACCCTGGACTAACAATTCCCAGGGAAAAGGGCTGTTATCAAGCCCTTTCTAAGGACATGAGCACGTCTTGGCTTAGCATCCTTTAGGAGCATCTTTGATACTGCTGTTCAAATCCCTCTGGAATGATTGCAAGCAGTGGCTAGATGCCCACGGCTTCAGGACCACGGAGAGTTTTTTAAAAATACGGATTCTCGGAGCACCTGGGTGGCTCAGTCATTAAGCGTCTGCCTTTGGCTCAGGTCATGATCCCAGGGTCCTGGGATTGAGCCCCGTATCGGGCTCCCTGCTCTGCGGGAAACCTGCTTCTCCCTCTCCCTCTCCCCCTGCTTGTGTTCCCTCTCTCGCTGTGTCTCTCTCTGTCAAATAAATAAATAAAATCTTTAAAAAAAAATAGATTCTCGTGCTCACCCCCTGGAGATTTGAATTCAGTCGTTCTGGATTTGAATCTTTAAGAACAGTGTGGGGGATCGTGAGGTGCAGGGCGGTTGGGGGACCATCTCCCTTGGTTGGTTGGATAAACTTTGTTATGACTTCAGTCTTGAGCCACAAAGCAGGGCCTTGTTATTGTGTTGCTAGCAGGTGACGGTTTTGTTTGATTCAGCATCATTGTGCGTACATGTGATTAGCTGTGTCTCATACAGGGCAGTGTAACAATTAGGTTAATGGCACAGATCTCTGTGCCTGCTTATTGCTCGCCCATCAAGAGAAAGGACAGTGTGTGTGTGCAGCGGGGGTGGGAGGGGATGGGACGAGTCTCCCTTCTTACATATTAGATGGCTAAAAACAGCAATTTCCTGCATTTTCCTATGTATCTTCAAAATTGCATTAGCCGGGTAAAACGTTGGCCTGATGGCCAATCTATGGCTCAGGAGGGAACCATGGTTTTTGTTTATAAGGTGGAAAAAATTTTTTAAAAAAGATTTTCTTTATTTATTTGAAAGAAAGAGAGAGAACACAAGCAGAGGGAGCAGGCAGGCAGAGGCAGAGGGAGAAGCAGGCTCCCCGCAGAGCAGGGAGCCCGATGGGGGCTCGATCTCAGGACCCGGGGATCATGACCTGAGCCAAAGGCAGACGCTCAACCGCCTGAGCCACCCAGGCGCCCCTATATGGTGAAAAACTTTAAGTGAACATTTAGAGGTGTCTGTATCAGACGTGCTCAGACTGGGGCTTTGAAATATCATGCCTGAGTTAAGCCCCAGCTTCATTCTTTCCTTGCTGTGTACCTGGACAGGTGGCCAAACTCCGTCTCTGCTCATCTGTAAGTATGATGAATGTGGTATATATACTTCACAGGGTTAGTGTGAGTCAGTAAGATAAACGGGCAAAGGATTTAGTACAAAGCCTGGTACACCTGAATGCTAACTTCCTGCTTCCTGTGATCATAGTCATTATTATTTTGTCATCATTGTCATCATCATCCCCACCACCTTCATAATCATCATCATCCTTACCACCACCTTCATCATCACCACCACCTTCATCATCATCATCACCACCTTCATCATCACCACCACCTTCATCATCATCACTACCTTCATCATCATCATCACTACCTTCATCATCACCACCACCTTCATCATCATCACCACCTTCATCATCATCACTACCTTCATCATCACCACCACCTTCATCATCATCATCACCACCTTCATCATCATCACCACCACCTTCATCATCATCACTACCTTCATCATCACCACCACCTTCATCATCACCACCACCTTCATCATCATCATCACCACCTTCATCATCATCATCACTACCTTCATCATCATCATCTCTGGTTTATACAGATGGGAATATCAGATTATGCGAGTTTGTACAAACTAAAAAGACTGCTGAAAGTCTGGATTGGCCTTAACTCTCTTTTGAACGATACAGGTAAATCAAAGGGTCCTCAAGTGGTTTTAAAATTTGTGCCTAGGAGTTGCTGCTAATATATATCTAAGTTAGAACAACTGGAAAGACTGTTCACATGCATGTTGTCTTTCCTGCTTTAGGAAACTTATTTGTGACATCTGTTTAGACAACACTTGGAAAAGTAAATCCTAATTCTAAAAGTCAAGTTCAAATCTATTTTCCAGAAAGGATGAGATTGCCATTAATCACTGAAAACACTGTTGGCTTAATTCAGATGTGAATATTTTCAGGCAAATGCCAGCTTTGAAATGTCACCTGTCTCATCGAAATTGAATGCCCAGATAATATCACTTGCCACGTAATTACTGACAACTCCCACCTCTGCAGAGGGTAGCCTTCCCGACTTCCCCAGAGTCCCAGCGAAGTCTAACAGGTGTTCTAGTTGAAGGCCACTTCTTGTGAGCTGTCCGCCCCCTGCTGGTGAGTCAGAACACTGCCTTACCTTTCAGGAATAAAGGTGACAACAAAATTTGTTTTGTTCTCACATTTTAAAAAGGATTACTGTGTCTTTTAGGGTAATATATACACGTTATTATTAATAATGTACAATTTCAAATTAGAAATAAATATATTAGAAGTCATTTCTATATAGATATAGACGCAGAATATATGTCTGTATTTAAGAACTCACTGGAGTACTAGTATGTAATAGAGTGTCCGGCTGAGGCATGTTATAGGCTACTAGGCTACACTCTCGCTACGGGTTCCAAACTTCACAGGCCACACTTTCAAATGAAATTTAGAAGAAGATTTTTGATGATGACAATACCAGTGGCGATTTCTGCTAGGAGTGCGATGTGTACCACGCAGCTCTGTTGGATTAGATGTCCATAGTACGGCCCCGTGGGACCTTCAGGGCTTCACAGAGGGGAAGGAACGCAAAGAATGTCTATTAGCCTATTTTGAGATTGATGAGGAAATGGAACAACATAAATATTAAGAAGCAAGATTATTAATAGCTATCATATATTGGACATTTAAAAGTGCTTTGTGTTCAAGTATTATTACAAGTTGACAAATGGGGAATCATCTACACTTGATCAAGGAAGATAAGCTAGTTTGTATTTCTGATAATGAAGATCTCTAGTTCACTGCTTGCTTAGGGAAGTAATTAACTAAAATTTCAACGTAGACAGGATTTTGAATATGGAAGCACGACTGATGCGAAGAGGAACCCAGAGCAGTACACACAGCCTGTCCTCCGTGTCAACTGAGGCTATTCTGGGATGAAGCAGGCTATTATTTTTGCTGTAGCTGACACAGAAATCCATTCATTCCGTAAGCAAATGTCGGGCGCCTATGATGTGCCAGGCACTGTCCCAGGTCCTAGCGATGCATCAGCAAACAAAAGGGATGACAAACAATCAAACAACAAACCAAAACATCCCTGCCTTGTGGCGCTTACATCGGCAGAAGAGTGCTGCTCAGACCTGCACGTATCAGCATCACCTGGATGGCTCCTTGAAACGCAAATCGCTGCGCGTCCTCCGAACAGCGCCAGCCCAGCTTCTGAATCAGGTCTGGGGTGGGGCCCGAGGACAAGCTGTTTCAAGGGGGTCTGCCTAGTCTCCCCAGCCTGATGTGATCCTACAGAGAGTGTGTACACTGGGATGGGGATGGATGAGGACAGAACTGCCTCATCCTGCTCACTGATTTGTCAGGCTCCGAGCTAGGCATTGTGCGTGCATCATTTCAATAAAGCCTCCTGATTTTTACAATATCACATTACAGGCGAGCAAAGCATAGCTTTGCAAGGTTACATGATTCACTTAATAATGACCACAACTAATGTATCGGTCAAGATTCTCCAGGGAGACTGAACCAACAGGATATATATATGCATGTGTAAAATATACAGATTCATTTTAAGGAACTGGCTCATGGGATTGTTTGAGCTGGCCAGTTCAGTATTTGTAGGGCAGGCTGGCAGAGTTCCTGTTAACAGTCTTCAAGCAGATTTCCTTCTTCTCTGGAAAACCTCCGTCTTTGCTCTTAAGGCCCTCAACTGATTGGATGAGGCCCACCCACATTATGGGTATCTACTTTACTTAAAGAAATAAATAAACACCCAGAAGTGTAGTGTTGGTGAAATCTAAAAATGCGTTCACAGCAACAACTAGACTAGTGTTTGCCAGACCAGTTGGGCTCCGCTGCCTAGCCCAGGGTTATAGAAAGTAACCGTTACGGCTTGCCGTGGCTGAAACTCATTTTCAAGACCAAATCTGTTTGACTTCAAAACCATTCTGCCTTGCCTTGGATTCCTCACAGAACAAGGCCGGGCAGACGAGAGATGCACAAGTGGTTCTTGCTGAGAGAAATGAAATGAAAATTTGGAAAACAGCAGTGAGCAATTTAAATGTGCTATCCTTTTGTGCTTGCGTTGGGCAAGGGCTTCATTTGATTGGAGGTAATCAGATAGAGCAGATGAACCATTTTTCCCCACAAACGGTCAACGAGCCCTCCTGCAGATGACAATATATATCCCCCCACATTGTTAATCTATGAACGAGTGAAGGATTTATAGCAGCCAGTAGTCAGCTCTTAGTTTTTCACATCTGCACTTCCCTCAGAAATGCCGCTCCTGTGAAAACAGTCCTTTGATTCTCCTGTCCCTGTGGTCCGTCCAAAGGGGCAAATGCTCCCCCCGCCACCCCCTCGTCATTTCCTTTTGGCCACAGGTTCTTGCAAAGTATCTTTTCCCTTAAGGATTTAGCGCCATCTGGTGAATGAGGGGGTGCTCTGCAGCCATGTCCCCTCTTCCTGCTGAAGAGGAAATGAGGCTTGCCAGGGAATGTTCTCCTTGGGAGGAGAAGAAACAGTCTCTGGTGTGGAGTGTGTATGTGGGGTATGTGTGTGAGGTTCTGTCTGTTACACAGGATATAGACTAGCAAATTAGGGTGAGGGGTCTACATCTGGCCCTTTTCTAGCAGGCTGGCCGGGATTCCTAATCCCCCTCTGGATCCAGAAGCCATAGAGGGGAGCCCGCCCTCCACCCCCTGGGCAGGTGTTCCAGAGCCGGACCGCTGAGGATGGGGGGACTCTGGGAAGGTGTCTGGGAGGAGGGCTGAGCTCTGGCTGGAGTTGAGGTAAGAGAGCTCAGGTAGCCTGGCGGATTGTGTCCTCCAGTGTGAACACCAGGCTGGGGAGGCTTCTAGAGACAGGGGAGAGGCCCCATGGGAGAGGCTGAGGCCCAGGAAGTGCTCAGCCGGGGCTCAGTGCGGGCTCTTCCTAGAGTGACGGGTCCAGAAAAAAAGGAAGCAGTCTGAAGGACAGGAAGGTCCCTGGAGAGACAGAGACCTGGTCTGTGTGCTAAGGGTCTGTCTCTGAGGTCCGGCCCGTGTGTCCGCGTGCGTGTGCATGTGTGTGTGTGTACGTGGGTGCCTGCATGCCTTCCTTTGCCCTAGGGTGTTGTCTTTTCATTTTCTCTCTCTGTAATGCCTGACATTTTTAGCATTCAACCTTAAAAATACCCAAAGCCCAGGTTTTACCGTTTTGTAGTACTTTACAACTTATAAAATGATTCACACACATTCTCATTTTATTATTTATAGCTCAGTAGATCTTACTGGCCCCATGCGGCAGGTGAGGAACAAGGCTGTTAGAATTTGAGTGACTTGCCTGGAAGTGGGGAAAATCAGAACCAGTTGTTGTGAGGACCAGCCCCGCTCCCCCAGAGCCCACCTCTCATGGGCTACAGAGGGCTTGGCGGGTCTGGGCACTCACTCGGCTCCTGTGTCCTGAGCCACGCGCTGGGAGGCATCTGCACGGATGCATCACCGCCCCTGGCGTCCGCGCCCCCACCAGGCTGCATCCAGACCCGAGGGCTTCAGGGAGGTGGTGACCAATAAAGCTGCTTTCCTTAAACCAACGAGTGATTCCGGAACTACACTCCTAAATAACCGGGACCTGCACCTCTGGAAGAATAAAGTACACCTGGCTCCCAGTTCTGGGGCAGCGCTTGTGCGGAACGCAGAAAATGGCTGAGAGATAACGGGGATGAGATACGAAGGCAAAACAGATCCAGGAATCCAGGCTCTCCTGAGTGTCCTTGTCTCATTCTCCTCCCCAGGGAGGCACCCCTCCCGGCCTCTGGCTGAACACCCGAGGAGGCTGGGGTAGGGACCATGGCTGAGGGGTAAGCGACTGGACACTACATCCTCGGCTCCAACCTAGGCGTCCCCTCCCAGGTGCTCTATGCATCCACCCCTTCACGCCCTGAACACCTGCTCTCAGACGTCCGAAGTGAGCTGTCTCTCCCTGCACACTCTGCTTTTGCTCCAGTGTTTCCTCCTCCAGGGAGGGCCCCATCATCCACCCAAGTTAGAAATCCGAGCACTGACCTGAACTTCTGTTTCTCTCATCCTGTCTTCTAGCTCACTGACAAGGTCTGCGGACCAGACCTCCAACCCCGCCTCTCGGTATTCCTGGCTGCCCTCACCAGTGCACCAGCCATCTCTCTAGTCTTGGATCTGGTGGTGGACCCTCTGCCACATCTGGCCTCACATCAGCTGCTGTGAATTTTGGTGCTGCTGGTTCTTCACTGAGACGCTACCCGGGCCCTTCCCTTGAAGAGCATTCGTGGATATGGGGACAGGCCACATCCAGTGACATGGATGCATGCTGAAGACCAGCCTCTGGCCCCCTGCCTTGAGGCAGACAACTCTCAAGAGCCACCTGACTTCCCAGCCCCACCCCATCTTCTGTTCAGCTCATCGGTGTCACCTCCTCCCGCTGCTCAATCCTGCCTCCTTTTCCTCCCACAGTGCTGCTCCTGACAGTGTTCCCCAAGACCCTCTTGTGTGCAAGTCTCAGAGGCTGTCTCCCTGGGAAACTGACCTATGACAGCTGGTAGCAGGAGTGGTCCTAGGACACAAACTCTAAAATGGGGGGTGCAGGTAGAGACCCACCAGCTGGTGGCCATAAAGGAGGCTGTTATCGGTGGCCGATGAGCACTGGCAGCCTTGAGGGGGTCCAGGGCTGCAGAGCGCTGTGCAGAAGGTCAGGCTGCCATGCGAGCATCCTGTCTCTGGCCATGCACCCATGGTATTCAAGCTGTCTGTGCTGGGAAAAGACCACATGGAGTCTATTGCAAGCCAGAAGAGAATCACAATGATGGTATCTAGGGCTCTGCAGCAGAGAGTTATGCACACCAGTTGGAATAAAGCTCCTGGTGTGCTCTGGAGCCCTGTGCGGCTGGAGCATCTAAGCAGCAATGCTTTTGATAGCAAATGGCCACGTTCAGTAGTCGGGGCTTTAGTACGACACACAACCCTTGGGCTTGGACCACTGGGGGTGACAGGGGTGCAAAAGCCTGGCCCCTGTGATGCAGAGCAACTCTGAAGGACCGTTCCTGCTCCAGAGCACTTTGTAGGACTGTTGTAGGTGCACCACCGTTCAACCCCCTCCGCCCAACCCTGCTCCCTTCGCTCTGCACAGTGCTCCCCCAGGGCACCCTCCAGTACACCTGCTCTCAAACCTCTGGTCGCAGGGTCTGCTTCCTGAAAACTATTACAGTTCCCTGCTGTTTCTCCTACCGCAGCTAGTGATTTATCTTTCTTTTTTTTTTTTTTTTTAAGATTTATTGATTTATTTTCAGAGGAAGAGAGAGGGGGAGAGCATGAGCGGGGGGCAGGACATAGGGAGAGGGAGAGAATCCCAAGCAGACTCCCTGCTGAGTGCGGAGCCCGATCCCACAACCCTGAGATCATGACCTTAGCGGAAACCAAGAGTCATATACTAGCCCCGCTAGCGATCTTTCAGAAACACCCATCTGACAATGTCGATCTTCTTCGAATCCTTCAATGCCTTCCCAGTGCCCTTAATTCCAACGTCCTTAACATGACTCATATAACCCTTTATTGGCTACCCTCTGCCTATTTCTCCAGCTCAGTCTACTGCCGCCAACACCTTATGCCGTGATCATACTGAGCTGCTCTCAATTCTCTGAACATGCCCTTCTCCTTCATCTCTAGAACTTTGCGTACTTCATCTCTGCCTAGAGCATCTTTAAGTCCTGTCCTTGTCTGGATAGCTCATCTTCTCAGTCTCAGGCTTCATTTCTTCCTGTGACCAATTCCTTGAATGTCTTAGAAAACTAGATGTCATAGCATCCTCAACTTCCCTGATTGTGCCTCTCAGCATATAGTATTTTGATTATTTGTTTATTTGTTTTTCTATGTCACTAGATTATAAACCTCATGAGATCAAAGGCTGGGTCTGTCTTGTTTAATGTTATATCCAAAATACCTGTAGTCTTTTTTTTTTTTAATGGATCAGTTATTTAGTTAGGTTCTTTGTAAGAAATTTAGACTTAATGGTACAGAGTAGATGCTTTGTAAGTATTTACTGGATATCTCTTTTTTTCTTCTTTTTATTGATTATAAGAAATTAAGACTTAGTCAAAATCAGATTCAAAGTCATGTAACAAAAGGTTTAACACAGTGATTGGAGACAAAATTTTACCTATAGATACCTATAGATACCACCTCGGATCTGGTGGTGGACCCTCTGCCACATCTCGCCCCACATCAGCTGCTGGGAATTTTGGTGCTGCTGGTTCTTCGCTGAGACGTATTTAAATGAGATGTATTTAAATTTTTATGCAGTTAGCTCTCAACACTTAAAATAAGGATATTTAACATAAACACATGAATTTCAAGCTACTAAAAAATAAAATAAATCAGTTTGGAAGATCTGGTAACATGCTCCCCCATTTTTACTTAGCAAAACTGACTGGAGCTATGTCTTTCCAGGTTTGCTCAGACCCCCACAGGCTATGTACAATTGTGTTTGCAGGCAATTGTTTTAATGTGCTTTTCTGTTGCTGGAAAATTAGAAGAAAATGAAATGTATCTTCATCCTTATCAAAACATAGGAAACTCCATGAATCTGCTCATGGACACTACTTCGCTCATGGACACTAATCGTCTGGTCCCTGTCGGCATTTGAGTGCCACGGTGGGACAGTATTTCACTAGCCAACAATAACATACACATATCCCCTTTTCAAAATGCAGAGTGACACCACTTAGAAAGATGGATTGTCAACTCTATGACCTTGGGTGGTCACTCTCTCTCCTTATACTTTGTCTATAATCCAAGTCTATGGCATAATGTTGTGAAGAGCTCAAAATGAGAAGGTGTATTTGAAAGTGCTTTGTAAACAAGTACTATACAAACATACATTATTATTTTTCTCCCAGGCAAAATGGAGGTTTATTCTTCTAATTTAGGAGGCAGACGGAGGGAACAGTGGGTTATTGTGGGCAAACTTATTTTCTCTTATGATTCAAAAGATGGCTAAGGCAAAAGTCAGCCCTGAAGTCACTGCCCATCCGTTTAAAATTTTTAAAACTATTTATTTTTTTATTATGTAAAACAAACTATAGTGAACATTTTAGAGTTACCATTTTTTTCTGCTTTCACCCAGTTATGAAAGCAAGTAGCTAGATTTTTTGCCTTTGAAGAGATATGACTCTTTGAGCTTTTGCTATGAAAGATATTTTCCATCTGAAAATTTATCCACATCGTGGTTCTAATTTCAGCTTTACTGAGGTATGATAGACATATAAAATTGTAAGATATTTAAAGTGTACAACATGACAATGTGATGTGTCATACACTGTGCAATCATTCCCTCCACTGAGTTAGTTCATCCACCACCCTCACATATTACTGTGTGTGTATGTGAGAACATTTCAGTTCTACTCTCTTAGTAAGTTTTAATTATACAACACAGTTATTCATTATAGTCACCAGGTTATAATTGTGATCATTGGAACTTACTCATCTTACAGCTGAAAGTTTGTACCCTTCTACCAACCTCTCCCTATTTTTGCCATCCCCTACCCCCTGGCAACCACTTTTCTACTCCCTGTTTCTATGAGTTTGACTTTTTTTTTTTTTTATTCCAAATATACGTGATACCATGCAGGATTCGTCTTTGTCTGGCTTATAATGCCTTCCAGTTTCATTCATGTTGTTGCAAATGACATAATTTCCTTCTTTTTAAAAGACTGAATAATATACCACATTTTCTTTAACCTTTCATCTGTTGACAGATACTTAGGTTGTTTCTGTACCTTGCGTATTGTGAATAATGCTGCTATGAACATGGGAATGCAAATATCTCCTTGAGATGATTTTCTTTCCTTTGAATATATACTCAGAAGTGAAAATGCTGGATCATACAGTATTTCTAATTTTCATTGCTTGGGAACCCTCCATTCTGTTTTTCATAGTTCCTTTCTCCACACCCTTGCTAGCATTTGTTATCTCTTGTCTTTTTGATACTTTGTGGTTTTGATTTGCATTTCCCTGATGTTTAATGATGTTGAACAGCTTTTCATGTACCTGTTGGCCATTTGTAAGTCTGATTTTTGCATATAGATTTTATATCCTGCAACTTTACTGAAGTCGTTTATTAGTTCTAACAGGTTTTTGGTGCAATCTTTTGGGTTTTCTGTATATAATATCATGCCATCTGCAAATAGAGATGCTACTCCTTCCTTTCTTATTTGGACGACTTTTATTTATTTTTCTTGGTTAACTGCTCTGGATGGGACTTCCAGTACTATGTGGAATAAAAGTTATGGACATCCTTGTCATGTTCCTGATCTTAAGAGGAAAAACTTTCTTTTCACCATTGAGTATGATGTTAGCTGTGAGCTTGTCATATATGGCCTTTATTATGTTGAGGTACATTCCCTCTATACATAATTCGTTGTGCGTTTTTATCAGGAATGGATGCTAAGTTTTGTCAAATGCTTTTTCTGCATCTAATGAGATGTTCATATGATTTTTATCCTTCATTTTGTTAATGCATCATGTTGATTTTTAACATTTTGTTAATATATCATATTGACTGGTGGATGTTGAACCATACTTGCATTGCTGGAATAAACCCCACTTGATCATGGTGTATGATCCTTTTAATGTATTGTGGAATTGAATTTGCTAATATTTTGTTGAGGATTTATGGATCTATGTTCATCATGGATATTGGTCAGTAATTTTCTTTTCTTGTAATGTCCCTGTCTGGATTTGGCATTAGGGTAATGCTGACCTCGTAAAATGAGTTTGGAAGTATTCCCTTTCTATTTTTTGGAAGTCTTTGAGAGGAATTGGTGGTAATTCTTTACATTTTTGCTGGAAGTCACCAGTGAAGCCATCTGATCCTGGACTTTTGTTTGTTGGGAGTTTTTTTTTTTTTAAGATTTTAATTATTTATTTGAGAGAGAGAGGGAGCAACCATGAGTTGGGGGCAGACACAGAGGGAGAGGGAGAAGCAGACTCCCCAGTGAGCAGGGAGCCCAATGAAGGGCTTAATCCTAGGACCCTGAGATCATGATCTGAGCTAAAGACAGATGCTTAACGGACTGAGCCATCCAGGAGCCCCTGTTGGGAGGTTTTTGATTACTGATTCAATCTTCTTACTGGTAATTGGTTGGTCCAGCTTTTCTATTTCTTCATGATTCAATCTTGGTAGGTTGTAGATTTTTTCTCCACTTCTTCTGGGTTGTCCAAATTTGTTGGTGTATAATTGTTCATAGTAGTTTCAGGATCTTTTGTATTCCTGTGGTATCAGTTGTTTTGTCTCCTTTTATTTCTGATTTTATTTATTTGAGACTTTCTTTCTTGGTAAGTCTTAGTAAAGGTTTGCCAATTTAGTTTATCTTTAAAAAAACCCAGCTTTTAGTTTTATTGTTGCTTACCATTATCTTTTTGGTCTCCATGTCATTTATTTTTGCTCTGATCTTTGTTATTTCCTTTCCTCTACTCACGTTGGGCTTAGTTTGTTCTTAATTTTGTAGCTCCTTGATGTGTCCAGTTACATTGTTTATTTGAGATTTTTGTTGTTGTTTCTTGATGTAGGCATTTCATTTCAGTTTTGAATAACTCCCTTTAACATTTTTTCTAAGGCCAGTCTAGTGGTCATGAACTTCATCAGCTTTTGTTTTTCTGGAAAACTATCTCTCCTTCAATCCTAAAGGACAACTTTGCTGTGTAGAGAATTCTTGGTTGGCAGTTTTTTTCTTTCAGTACTTTGAATATATCACCTCACTCCCTTCTGGCTGGCAAAGTTTCTGCTGAAAAATCTGCTAACAGTCCTCTGGGAATTCCCTTGTACAAAACAAGTTGCGTTTCTCTTGCTGCTTTTAGGATTCTCTTCTTGTCTTTAACTTTTGACAATTCATAATGTGTCTTGATGTGGATCTCTTTAGATCTTATTTAGTACATTTTGAACTTCCTAGATCTGGATATCTGTTTCTTTTACTAGGTTAGGGAAGTTTTCAGCCATTATTTCTTTGAATAAGCTTTCTGACTCTTTCTCTCTTCTTGCAGGATTCCAATAATCTGGATATTGGTCTCCTTGATAATGTCCCATAAGTCCTTCATGCTATCTTCATTTTTAAAATCCTTCTTTTCTTATTTTTAAAGATTTTATTTATTTATTTGACACAGACAGAGAGAAAGCTCATAAGAAGGGGGAGAGGCAGAGGGAGAGGGAGATGCGGGCTCCCCACTGAGCAGGGAGCCCCATGTGGGGCTTGATCCCAGGACCTTGAGATCACGTCCTGAGCCAAAGGCAGATGCTTAACCAACTGAGCCACCCAGGTGCCCCTAAAATTCTTTTTCTCTTTTTGCTGCCCTGGTTGGATGAGTTCCACTGGCCTGTCTTTGAACTCGTTGATCCTTTCTTCTACTTCATCTAGCCTGCTGTTGAACAAGCTCCTTCCAAGGAGATACTGGCAACTTGCTTCTTTTATTAGAATAGGCTGAAGGGAGGTGGGAAAGGTATCTGCTGGCTTCCCTTGTCTCTGGGCAAGATTGCAGCTAGCCCTCAGATGCCTGTTAAATTGGAAGCCTTGTTCTAAGGTGGCAGCTTTTAAAGTATTTCGATAAACCCCTTTCAGGGAAAGATGGGAGACAGTGTTTTTTGCCTGGTTCCTCTATGCTGAGCCCTGGGTGGGGATAGCCAGTTAAGAATTGCTTCTTTGTTTGCTACAGTTCTGTGGGACTCATGAGTGGAAGCCTCTTTGACTATCAGGGCCAGGGATCAGAGACCCGTCCCTTGGGTAAGAGCCATAGAAGTTGGGGTGCAGACTTGTGCACAAGCTCCTTCCAGGAGGACACTGGCAACTTGTGGTGGATTAGAGGGAGAAGATGAGAGAGGCATCCTCGTGTTTCCTTGGTCTTTGGGGAGGATCACAGCCAACCCCCAGTGCCTGCTAAATTAGAAGTCTGGCCTGGAGGCAGCAGCTTTCAAAGTATGCAGGTAAACCTCCTTCATGGAAAGACTGGAAGATGGGAAGTTTTGCCTGCTCCCTCTGTGCTAAGTCCTGTGGGGATAGATGTGGTGATTGCGGTGTGCCCCGTAGGAATTGCTTCTGTGTTTGCTATAGTCTTGTGGGTCTCATAGTCATAAGCTTTATTGGTTTTCAGAGCTAGGTGTTTGGCACCCAGTCTTTACAGTTGGGGTGCTAGATGTAGGGTCCAAAGCCTTCGCCCTTCTGGGAGAAGCTGTGAGTTGGGGGTTCCATCCTGATTGTATGGCACAGTGCCAGGAGTAGGGTATATGGCAAGAGTGTGTCTCAGCCTTTCCTACCCATTTTGATGTGGGTATTTTCTTATTCATCTGATATGTAGGAGTCACTCAGCTAGTTTTTGGATCTCTATCAGAGGGCACTGCCCCATGTGTAGCTGTAGGTTTGGTGCATCTCTGAGGGCAGGGAGCTCAGGAGCCTCCTATGTCACCATCTTGGATGACTCCTCTCCACCATTCTTGTAGAATGCTTTCCCGGCTTCATGGTGAGAAGGGAGGTTTGGGGATGAAGGAAAGAGTTGTCATTCTTTCAAACAGCACTTAATGAGTACCTACTATATCCTAGGCATCCTGGGCACTAGAGGTTATAAGGACAAAATAGGTACAAACCTTGCACCAACAAAGCTCTGAATTTTAGTGAAGAGACAGGGAAACAATACTTCAGTGTGATGAATGTATAACAGAAGCATTTACAGTTGTCTGAGAGCTTCAAGGAGGTAGTGGGGTGGGCAGATGGTTTCATGCAGGTGACATATGATCTGGGTCTTGAAGGTTGAGTAGGAGCTTGACAGGCAGGGATGGGTACACTCCCTTTAGACACTATAGATTTGTTACTCAGTGAGAGCAGTCACTGTTCCCAAACTACTTTGATCAGCTACTGCCACTGAAAATGATTTCCTTTGTGGCTTTGGACAATGCCATTAAAAATCCAGAAGTCTCAGTTTTCCTTCCAGTTGAATAGGGAGAATAACATCTACTCCTTGGAACCACTGGGAAAATTAATCAATTTATGTGGTTTGCAAGATCAAGTGTTTACTTATTAGAAAGCCTCCAGAGGGGATATATGGAAGGAGACAGAACATGGGGAGGAGAACAAGCAGGCAAGAACAAGGGGAAGCAAATAGGACTGGACTCTCATTAGTCTATGATGGATTGATCTTCTGTCACCTATTTCCCAAACTCCCAGCAGTTTCAACCTAAAGCTTGCTCAATATTTTAAAATCAATTTAAAACCAATTTTTGAGTTTGCTTTTTTTAAAGAAAAATATTGCATTAATCAAAAAATGCATTAAGTTTAGGGTCAAGCAGCCTAACTGATGAAAAAAAGCCTGACTGGGCCCCAGGAGACATGGGCTTGCTTGGCTGGATAATGTAATATCAAAGACTAGAAACCACTCAGCTTTCAAGGGAGAACAGTGGAGAGCAGGCACAAATACTGAAAGGAGAAACCTTACAGGTGAATTGAATTGAAAGGAAATGTGAAGAGGGTTAATGAGGGTACTTTGTTAGTACAAACAAAATCCAGACACGAGGCTGCATCCAAAGCCTTCAGTTCCAAGAGGGGCCTGCAATTAGATTTTATTGTCAGATGTGTAGAGAGTCCTCCTTTCAAAGATTTCGTATCAGTGGAATTGCAGAGGTCATCTGCTTTTTGAGAGAAATAGAGGGAACAGACAACAAATTGGTCCTACTAAAATAAAAGTCCTTTCTCTTACTGAATGGAATTGGTCTTTTAGTTTGATGAAATAGGACAGGACTTTCCATGTCCAAGAGTAGCTATGATTGAAATCAGGAGGCTTTGGAGACTTGGTAAATCAGATCATAGAGAATTCACTGGTTATTCTGTATTCTTTACCCTCCTCTGGCCTGCACCTGGAAGGCTGACTCCCCCAGGCTGTGTTGCTAGGACCCCTCGAGGTTGGCTTTTGGTTGGATGTGGAGACATCAGCAAGAGATCGGAGGGTGGGAGAGGGAAGTGGAGATGTCCATCTTCATTCCCTTCCTGCTTGGGGCCCACTTCTGGCAATGCTGGACCCTCTATGGTTATACTGGCTGTCAAGAGGTCCCACTTCCATGGCTCCAGCCCCCAGGGTTATTCCCTGTGTGACACCATTTCCTTCTTTTGTCCCTTCAGGCCTCGGGCGGTCATGGCTCCCCACTGACGGTGCCCTTGGAGGCCCTCCATGCTGTTTGGGTTCTTGCGACTCTTCCCCACCGCTGTAGGTCATCCGTGACCTTTTAGTTAAAATCTCTTCATGTGCACATTTGAGTTGGATTCTTTTTCCTGTAGGACCCTAATAAATCAGAGATGTAGGGGAAAAGGGCAGCAAAACCCCAAGAAGTTGCCTTCTGTTCTCAGGCAACAGTGGATAGACAGACTCTTCCAGCTCGGTTGGTCAATTTGTTTTGTTTCATACCCATAAGAGGGGTATGAGGTTGGTCCAGCAGCTTGAGCAAGGAAGGAAGGACCCTCGTTTCAGGGAGGTCTTATTGAGGGCCACCTCTTCCTGAATTCTTTCTGGGATAACTGTCCTGAATTAACTATTCTTTTTCTGAATTCCTATCATACTGATTGTTTGTGCAGCCCTTGTGGCATCTAATAAAGTAGTATAAAGTCTGTGAGAGCAGGTACTTTATCCCCAGAGCCTAGAACAAAGCCTAATGGATTATAGGTGTTTAACACATATTTGATGCATGAATGAAATAATGTCTTTTTCTTTATAGATGTAACGATCGCTCAACAAACATCTATTAAATATCTGTGCACCAGATAAGATATTTGCCTCTGTATCTTTGTCCATGCAGTATTTTCTGCTGGGATGTTCTTTATCATCCTTAACCCACTGTCCTTTTGACAAACTCTGATCTACCTTCCATGACTTTTCTGGGGAAGCATTATACAAAGCTATAGATTTCCTAAACTTCGTTTTAGCATATCAATATTGTTATATATTTTCCTTTAAGTCTCCCCTATGACTCCTTTATGTGACTCTGAAGAAAAATATATTTATCTGCAGGGGCGCTTGGGTGGTGCAGTGGGTTAAGTGTTTGACTCCTGATTTGGCTCAGGTCACGATCTCATGGTCATCAGATCGAACCCTGTGTCAGGCTCTGTGCTCAGTGAGGAGTCTGCTTGAGATTCTCTCTCTTCCTCTGCCCCTGGCCCTGCTCACTCTTTCCCTAAAATAAATAAATAAATCTTAAAAAAAAAATACTTACCTGCAGTTTTCCAGCAGAATGTCTGGTGGATACAAATACCTGATTTAATGTTCGCTAATTGGTAGTCTTTGCAGACACAGGCCCCTGGGTCCTGGTCATCTATGCTTAAGGCCAGCTCTAACTTTCTTTCTCCCACTTTCCTGAGTTGAACATTAAGGTTTGAATGGCTTTAAAAAATTCTGGGGGGTTACCTCAATCTTTAACACCATGGTTGGTTAGTTTTTCTTGAATGGAAGCCTTTGTCCATGTTTGTGGTCATAAGAGCATATGGATGTAAGTTGCTAGACCAACTCCATTTCTTGGCGTCTTGGTCTAGTCTAGCTCTTCTGGGCTACAGTGGTGCTGAGGTGGGGGTGTCTCAGGGATAATCTTCCTGACATCAGTATGCAGTGAGCTCGTATTTGAACGCCCCTGGGCTAAAATAAAATCACCAGAAAGAGTATTTGCTGCCTCTGTTGCAGAAATGGCAATTCAGACCTGTCTCCCAATATGCTCCTGGCCAACATTTTAGAAGCCGATGAGAAGACCTGAATTCACTAGTTATGTTTATGTGGTTATGTTAACATTAGTAAATAAGCCCACAGAATACCTTACAAAGATATACTTCTTTACGCTCTTCTTTCAGAACATTCAGATATTTTAAATTCTGTACTGTAAAATTAAAATGTTCTGAAATTTCTATGTCTATTTATGAGGTTCCTGTCAATAAAGTAACTAAAAGATTTATCGGGTAGATTTGATGTTTAAAACCTTGTTAACATCTCTATCAGTAGAAAAATAGTGAGCAAATTCATCAACTGTGCTGAAATTTTTATTTCTTTCCTCTAAGGTTTGGCTGATCATAATTAATAAATAAAAGAAAATGTATTTGCATTTCCCTAAGCTTGATATAGTACATTGGAGATTAAGGCTCAGTAAACACGTTCTTTACCTAATCAAGACTGAAATACAATTTAGCATACTTCATGATACTGCTTAGAAACAGTAATATCCTTGCATCATATAATACTTCTATGCACATCATTCCTGGAGATAGCTTCACCACTGATTTTAAACAAGGCACTTCTGAAAAAGCTATAAATGTGGGGTTAATATTGATTGCTCTGATTCAGAAATTGTTAAATTGTTTTCTCTCTCCTCTAAAGACTCCTCTGATCATGCTATGTTCCTTTCCCCTATTCCATATACCCCTGGGGCATATCCCAATGGCCATCTACAGCCCTACCCTGAGGAGGTGGGTGGTTCTGGGAGGATCGTGAGGGTGGGATAGCCAGAGTCCCATTCCCCGTGGCTATAGGCTACTAGTCTGGTTTTGGGGTTTTTGTTTTGTTTTTTTGTTTTGTTTTGTTTTGTTTTTTAGATTGGAACCCTCTTGACCTTCAGGAAAAAGCTTCTGTCTCTCACCCATATCCCGAGCCTTATTTTGTAGAAGGAAGAGGGCACTCTACCTGAGTAACTGCTCCTGAGGCTTCAAATAGGGTGCCGCATTCACCTTCATGGTACGCTTCCTTACAGTCCCGGCAGAAGACGAACTGCAGAAGAACACACACGTGTTAGGGATGGGTTTGTTGGCTGCATTTGGACCTAACATGTTTTTCCTTTTCCACGCTCGCTACAGTCATTCCTCTGACTTGTGTGATGGCTTCTGTGCCAAATTACTTTTTGCAAAGAGAAATAAAGTTATATTTTGATGGTATTGTTCCCTCTTTACTAAATAATGTTCCAAGCCCTATAGCAGGGTTTCAAAGATGCACGAGTCTTATTTCCTATCTTTATGATGTTTCCAGTCTGGCAGAAGAGAAAATAATGTAAACAAATACCTGTCGTTGAGTGGTACTGGTGTTAGGATATGAGGAAATCAACTTTATTCAAGAATTTCACATCCAAGATCTGTTTACATACACAGAGGATTTATAAGTTCATGTTAGTAGACTTAGTTTTGCATTGAAAGCCTATTACGGAAAGAAGAAAGAAATTGTGTCCCCTGCGAATTCATATGGTGAAATTTGACCCCCAGTACCTCAGGACGTGATTGCATTTGGAAATAGGGTCTTTGAAGAGGTAAGTGTGGTAAAATGAAGTCATGAGAGTCAGCCCCAATCCTGCGTGACTGGTGTCTTTATAAAGAGGAGATTAGGACACAGACACACGTGGACTGAGAGATGACCATGGGGGGACACAGCAAGAAGGCGGCCATCTGCAAGTCAGGAGAGAGGCTTCAGTGGACCCAACCCTGCTGACACCTTGTTCCTGGGCTTTTAGCTTGTGGGAGTGTGAGAAAATAACTGTTGTTGTTGGAGCCCCCCAGTCTGTGGTCCTTTGTTATGGCAGGCACGGGTAGCTGATACACGGCCTGGAGCGGATCTGCTCACCTGGGGATGGTGCCCCTTTCATCATTCACACACCACAGAATGGGAGAGACCTGGGGAGCAACTCACTGCTCTCCACCCTCCACCTTCAGGGAAGGAAGCCACAAAGTGAGTGCTGGAAAAAGAAGCTGTCCTCCCACCGTCGGGAATCTGGAGGCCCCTCTCGAATGACCCCATGGCCACCAGACATGCTCCAGAGTGTGGCTAAGGGTGTGGGCCCTGCAGTCGGACACATGGGATTGAAGTCATCAATCCGTCACCTGCCCACCGACACCCCTCGGGAAGCCTGTGCCTCAGCTCTGTGCCCTTTGAGAAGCCGGGGTAACAACAATAACCATCTCGTCGGATCCGTGTACACGGCGGGTGAGCTAGTCCACGTCCGCTGACACACGACACGTTCTGAACATCAAGCAGATAACAGCCAGGGACTGTTTCCTCCCCTCCCCTCCCGTTTCCCAGCTGAGGAAGGAGTTGCTTTACCAGAAAACAGGCTCCCTTCCAGGAACATTCTCTAACTCCCTGGGGAGAAACAGGTCTCACAGTAGAAACTGTATTCGGAGAAGATGCTCTGGCAGAGGAGAGCATGATCAGGGAGTACGGAGTGTGGGCAGTGGGTGGTTTTCTAACACTGGCCCAGAACGAGCTGGTACTCTTCCCATGGAGAGGCAGGTTCAGGTCTCTTCTGCTTAAATATGCATGCGTTCGCTACTTGGCCGATAGCCCGCGGTGGAGGTGATGGCATGCCGTGTCCTGGGCCCAGGCCTGAGGAAACGGGCAGCCTCCATGCTGCCAGTGTTCCCGAGAGGCTGGTGTGCAGAGGAACCCAGGCTGTGGGCCGGCAGGCAGCCAGCACCAACCTGCCCGCCAGGCGTCTGAGCCGTATTTCCAGGGGCTCTTCCAGCCCCTGGATGAGTTGCCCCAGCTGATCCCAGGTGGAACAGAGACAAGCTGTCTTTATAGGACCCTGCCCCAATTACGGCCTTGTCGGAAAAAAAAAGAGAATAAGGCAAAACAGGAACAAGACTGTTGTTGTTTTAAATCACTAAGTTTTGGGGTGTTTTTTACACAGCCATCGATAATGGATAGGGTAATGGCAGTGAGAATCCGGAAGACTCAGAAAAGTTGCAGAGGCTTGAAGTTCTCAAATGAATATTCCATAGCACAAGCCAGTTTTGCTGCAGGTAAGACTGGTTTGAACTGATAAACAAACCCCCAGACAAACAGGGTACAGAAAAGTCCAGCTTTATCCCCCAATACATCACCACCCTTCCTTGCCTCCAAAAGAACAGCCCGTCCGAGGCCGTTTTCCTTCATGCTATCTTCACCGCAGAAACAGAACTCCCTCCTTCCCTGTGTCCAGTTTCTTGTTTCAACAGCTCGTCTGAAAACTGTCTTAATCGCTGAGCATATTAAACAAGAAAGGCAAGGATTTGATAAGGAAAAGGCCTCTACAGATAAGAGGCAGTCTACCTTCTAGCCATTATTTTTAGAGTGTTGTAGTCTTATTTCTTCTCACAGCACAGAGACTGGTCCCCATTTTATGGGATATAAACTTTATTTAAAGATTCAGGTTGGTGGGAGATGGGCGTGTCAGGTTGTCTTTACACAATCTGCCAACACCACCAGGCTTTAATTTCTGGCATTTTTTATTTTCCCTGAGCTGAAAGCTAATCCAGTGAACAGAGAATGAAGTGGATCTTAGGGCTTCCTCTTAAGATGAAAAACAGTTTTTTTTTTTTAAATTAATGTGTCACTCATCTTTGGGTCTGCCCCAGAGCCATCGCTTTGCGCTCTCGCACTACATTCGAAAAATGCAGCCCGGACGGTTCAATCATTGAGAGGCGCTCACTGTGTGATTTCACCCCAGTGCCTTCCAAGGAAGCAAGCCTGATCTCTCAGCATGACAGGGAAGACGCTCCACATCTTATTAGCTAGTGGATGAGATATAAAATCAGTTTCATGGTAGATGATCACCCTGGAGGTTGATCAGTTTGTCAGAATAAATAGGCCTTTCCTGACCCAAAGACATTAAATCCCTTTCACACTGGGACTACGAAGAATGGACTAAAAACATAACAGGAAAGGAAGAGCGCACGAAGATGAAGGCCTCCCCGTTTCAGCATGGCAAGAGGCAAGCAAAAGCTGCAAGAATCTGCTGGTGATAATTTCACATTAGTGTACTTGTTCATTTGCTTCCATTCAGAGAGTGTAACTTAAAAGTAGAGATATCATGCAGAGGGCTTCCTAGTTAAATAACTTGCATCTTTCTCATACAAAATGGGGAAATACCTAGAAGGTCTGATCTTGAAAATGTTCGGGTGTTTTGTTTTGTTTTAAAGTGGGGGAGAGATAGAAGGAGAGGGAGAGAGAGAGAGAAAGAATCTTAAGCAGGCTCCACGCCCAGTGTGTGGGCCCCAGGCAGGGCTTGATCTCATGACCCTGAGATCATGACCTGAGCCGAAATCAAGAGTCAGACGCTTAACCGCCTGAGCCGTCCAGGTGCCCCAAAAATGTTCAGATTTTTAATTATGTTATTCAGAATTCAACCAGGTGATTGTACAAATGCTTAGGCCCTTTAGTTCCCAAACTGTGCACTGAGGCACTCTGGAGTGCCACAACAAGCTCATGCGGGTGTAATGGGATATTTTAAATTTTTGAAGAAGACACAGTGATACTGTTGTTCACTCTGTGAATTACTAACTCAAGGCGGTTCATGGTGTTACTGTGGATTGTGCTTCTCTTCTTCTGATGACATATCTTTGCAGAGCTGGGTTTTTGGTTACTGTGATAGAAAAACAACTACCATGTGGGCATCTGTCTGCAACAGGAGATGTAGTTATTTAAGAATGAAATAAAAATATTTTTTCTTGGGTCGCCTGGGTGGCTCGGTCGTTAAGCATCTGCCTTCGGCTCAGGTCATGATCCCAGGGTCCTGGGATCGAGCCCCGCATCGGGCTCCCTGCTCGGCGGGAGCCTGCTTCTCCCTCTCCCACTCCCCCTGCTTGTGTTCCTGCTCTTGCTATCTCTCTCTCTGTCAAATAAATAAATAAAATCTTTAAAAATATATATATATATTTTCTTTTGATTTATGTGAACTATCTTTTCAAATGACTATTGTGTTGCTAAGACATTAATTCTTATTTATCTTACTTGGACCTGAGTATTTAATAAACAAAACTGTTTGGACCTAAGTATTTGATAAACAAAACTGCATTTCCTCTGGTTTAGGAGCACCACGAAACACTTACTGAGTTGCTAGGGGCAGGGCGGACAGAGTAAAGCTGGGGAACTCTGGCTTAGGCATACACAAAACTCCTTGAGGTAACGTTTTGGGCCAGTTTTCAAACGGTCAGTGGCACAGATATTTCCAGAGAAAGAGCTTGAGAAGATAGATCCGGCTTCCACATTTTCACATTTGGGGTGCTGACCTTGCCTGTCTCTCATCTGGGGCACATGGATCTTGTTCTAACCCATAATGCAGAAGGCTGCAATTTACCTGGGACTTGCTATGAACTAACTGTGGTCTCACATTTGCTAAAGTCACCTTAGGAGTAAATACTAGTTGAAAGGAAGGGACTACCAAACATTTATGCAGTATACTTTTCCCGGATTGTTTTCTCTTGAGATAGATCTGATAAATGCCACCAATTTCTGTAGTTAACTTTAAATTAAAAAAAAAAATTAAAGGCTTTTAAGGGACACCTGGGTGGCTCAATTGATTAGGCATCTGCCTCCTGCTCAGGTTATGATCCCAGGGTCCTGGGATCGAGCCCCGCATTGGGCTCCTTGCTCAGCGGGGAGCCTGCTTCTCCCTCTGCCTCTGTCCCCCCCTTGTGCTCTCTCTCTCTCAAATAAATACATAAATAAAATCTTTAATAAGAAAGACTTTAAAAAATTATAAACATTATACATACTTAAAATGTTGGCTCTCTAAACTCTATCCCTTATTAGATTTGACTAGAAAGCAAGATATATGGACTGTATTAACTTAGCTCCTACAATGTTAGCTTTCCGTGTCAACTTGGCTAGACCATAGTTGCCAATTACTCGATCAAACGCTAATCTGGGTGTTTCTGTGAAGGTATTTTGTAGGCCTACAACATCTATACTCAGTTTGCTTTAAGGAGGAGAGATGATCCTAGATAATCTGGGTGTGCCTGATTCAACCTGTTGAAAGGTTTTAAGAGCAGAACTGAGGTTTTCCCAAGAAGTAGAGGGTCTGTCTGGGGACAACAGCTTCCGGCTGTGCCAGCCTGCCCTTCTCGGAGACCTGCTTGTGGAGTTAGGGCCAGAGATGTGGCTACGCTGATATACAGATAGGTTTATCTATGTATCTATAGATCTAAGGGGACAGCTAAGCATCTTTATATATCTACATCTACCTCCTACTGGTTCTGCCTCTCTTTTGGGTGGCTGACATAGCTCAGCTGCTATAGAAAAACTTTACTAGGTCAGTTAATTCTTTTGCAAATGGATTGATAGAAAAAAACAAGGACTTGAATTTTCTATGTTATTTGCAAAATGGTAGTTCGAATCTCTTTCCGTGTGTGTCTTCGAGCCCAAGTACCCATAGGACAATTGCGCTTAGAAGTCAACACCAGTGATGAATCACTGACCTCTACCTCTGAAACTAATAATACACTATATGTTAATTAACTGAATATAAATAAAATAAAAAAAAGAAGAAGTCAACACCAGGAACAAGGTTATCACTCCCAACAGCGGGACTGTGTCCCTTTATTGACAATGAATATGCTAATCCAATTCATTTTTCTCTTTGGATTAGCTGCCTGGAGGTTTGTGCCAAACTTTTCACTTAACTGTAGTAACTAGCTCATCCTAGGTGCCTAAAACAACTGTTTACTAAGTGGGAAGTTCAGTACAACAAACTTTTTTTCTAAGAAGTAATAGTAAAACCATGCTTACCATTCAAGTCATATTTTTTGCCTTGCAATTAATATATGTTGACTATTCACCTTAAGGATGGATAAAATCTTGGACCTGGACCATGCATAAAAGAATCACACATTGTAATACATGAAATCACATAGTAGATATGTATAGTTTTAAAAATCAGATCTACTTTAATGTTTAAAAGAAAAAATTCTGAAGTCAGGCAGACCTGGAGACAGAGGTCTTTCTCTACTATTCATTATCCTGAGTGATCCTAATATCTCTTTCCTTTATTTTTTTTGTAAAGAAGGAATAATAAGGTAATGAATATTTAACACAGTTTCTGGCTCCTAGTAAACACAATAAATGGTTTTCCCATAGGGTTATGATGCTTTATAGGCAACAAAATTCTATAGAAAAGTAAGAGGACAGTGAAGCCCCTTGTTAATTAAAGCGATTCCCACTATTTTGCTGATAACTGTTGTTAGGTGAAAGTCCTGCATGAAACCGGGAACTCCTGGGAGATGCCAGGCTTGTCGACCCTCCTAACTGCGGTAGGGAGAGGGATGCTGGCCTCCCTTTGCTTGTATACGCGCAGAGGTACCTTCTCTGTCAGTCCCCTAGACCGTCCTGTATGACCATGGAGCTATATGGATTGCCCGTCATGTTCATCATTCAATATCCTGTCAGCAGAGAAGTCATTTGATTGATGTGTGACTTTGATTTCCCATATGCCCATCATGGAGACATTCAAAAGGAAATGTATGTATATTTTCTCTTTGGAAACATGAAAAGGAATCAAATGAACAGCTTCCAATGCAGAACATTCAGCGTCTGCTGATCAATACAGTTGAGAGCCAGTTGGTATCACAAGTAATGACCCTTAAAATAAGGGTTTGATTCTTAAAGTTGAATGATCTGTACATGAAAGCCCACGTTTCTTCCTGTCTGTTTTCTGTCACGACAGCATCTATGAGAAAGGCATTTTATTATGTGCCGTTTATTCCTTTCCATAGCTCTGAAGTTCTGTGTTAAAAGAACGGGAGAGAATCAAATCGTGTCTCAGGATCCCTTAGTATAGTCAAGGGAAACATCAAAGCCTGAGGCACACATCTGTGCTTCTTTGGGAGCAGATGAAATCGTTTTCTTTCAGATGTAAGACTTTCCAGAAGATGGCAGCAGTGATATATACGATCCAGCCCCGGTGTGTTAAAAATAAAGTATCCAAAGAGTAAGGCTCCCCGTGGGTGACCAGCCGCTGATACATGCAAAACTGTTCTGACAAAACAGTGCAACACAACGGAAGGGGTGTTAGATTATAATGCACTAAAACACAATCTTGAAAAGAAGAAAGTCAGGTTATTTCCTTTCAAGTACACAGCATCTTAAAATCACAGAATCTCAGGGTGGGAAGCAATCTTAAACTATGCCACGCTCTAAATGTAAACAAACTAAGACAATCTTTTACATGCAACCTCCAAATGGCTAAAAAGAAACAATTTTAAGGAAGCTGAATATAGCTCAGTAGCTGAATTCCTTTGTATTTTTCTTAATTTTTAAAAAGATTTTATTTATTTATTTGAGAGAGAAAGTGAGTGAGAGAAAGAGAGCACAAGCAGGGCCGGGGCGGGGGGGGAAGGGAGAGGGAGAAGCAGGCTCCCCATTGAGCAGGGAGCCTGATGTGGGCCTCGATCCCAGGACCCCGGGTCATGACCTGAGCCTAAGGCAGACGCTTAACATCTCAGCCACCCAGGCACCCCTGTAATGTTCAAATTCTATACGAATCATCAAGGATGGTTGAATAGTGCCATCTAGATTCTCACAAAATACTGTGACATTGACCCCTCCCATCCCCCAAATTATTTTTGTTTTAGGGTTGCTACCATGGAAAGGCCCTTACTTTCTTTGGTTTCATTTTCATTCACAGGGAGCTCTGAAAATTCCCTTTTCTTACATCATCGCGATCTCATCAAGTACTGTATGTATTCATTCAATCTTCCGGCGTGCAGTGCCTTAATTTATACATCCACTGTGAGTACGATCTAGTGGGAAATTTTTTTTACCATCTGTCTCGGAACCAGGGACCCACTAGAGACGATGAGCTCGCCCAATGAAGAGACCATGTCTGCTAGCTGACCTTCGACAGGGCTGACCTCCAAACCTCGAGTCAAGAGGGGCCCCTAATAATTCTCCAGACAGGAAGCGTGGTGCTGGACAGTGACTTGTCCGACATAGAACTATTGACAAAGATATTTAAACTTCTTACTTCAAAATATTTATAGTTTTTTTTAAACCTAAAAATGCTTATTGGCCATTTATTTTACCTTTTCTTTAACAGCTTTATTGAGAGATAACTCACATGGTCATGAGTTTTAAAAAGTAGTTTATGTACTTTTTGAGTGGATAATACATGCACACAGCACAAACTTGAAAGGTGCAAAATGTATATGGTGAAACATAAGTCTCCCTTCCTCCTTGGTCCCCTACATTGCTTCTGGGAGATATCACTGTCACCTGTCTGTATCTTTCCAGAAATTTTTTATGCATTATATTTTAAGACAAAAATGGCATCTAAGATATTGCATTCTGCCTTCTGCTTTGCTTCCTGCTTCTTCATTCGCTACATTTACAGCCAGCCTGCTGAACAGCCCATTCGTCCTACCTAAGCAGCTGCCCAGTATTCTAGCTGATAGATGTGCTTTACTGCATCTAACCAGGCCCCCGAGGATGGCCATGTAGGTCTTTTCCATGTTTTGCCATTAGAAACAAAGCCGCAGGGAACGTCCTCCACAGGTCAGTTTGCACATGGGAAAGGAAATCCGTAGGATAAATTTCTAGAAATGAAATAGCTGGGTCGAAGGGCACGTGGAGTGTACATTTGCACACCTGCCCTCTGGAGGATGTGGCGGGCGGTCCACGCCCGGCGGCAAGGTGTGTGAAGGCCCGCTCCCCCCTCCCCAGCTCGCTGTGTTCCCACTGACGACCTCCGTCAAACAATGGCATGGAAAGAATCTCAAATACACACAGCATTTTTGCTAGGACCCTCTTTATCCACACTGCATCACCACAGAGACAGGCTGCTGGCCAACTCACTAACCCCGAGTCACTTTGGAGTCTTGTCCATTTGACTGTGGTCAGTCCCCACCAGCCATTTTCCTGCTTCTCGGGCCCCGGCTCTGAGACAAGGTGCACGGAGCCCGTCTTCTCCTTGTTCGCTCTGCCTGAATTTGGCTCACTTGCCGGGAGAGGACTTTAAGTGAATTTTTGCTTGGTGGCTTTAGACACTGAAGGGAGCATCAGGCTCTGTCGCCAGGGCTGTGTCCTGAGCAGAATCGGCCCCCTGCGTGGCTCGCCAGGCATCCCTTACAAGCAGCAGGGCTGTGATTTATGGCAGCAATGCTCTCCCGAATCCCTCCGCTTCCTCTCTTTGCTTTAACCCTTTTGGAGACCAATTCCTCTGGTGCCGGTCCTCACCCCCATCCAGCATCTCCCAGCTCTGGCCTTCACTTCCTGGCTTCCAGTTTCTAAAGATTAAAGTAGGATTTGGCCACAAGCTGTGACTCTTGTATTTACAATGTTCACACCATCCACAGTCATCTAAACAAACTTCTTGGCGGGCAAATTTCTCTATCTGAAAAATCCCTTTAGCATCTTGCAAGGCCAGCTCAATTTTGCCGTAAAACCAGCATTTCCCAGACCTTATGGAGCATTTGGCTCCTTCCAGAAATGGAGCACTGGTCACGGAGTATCAAATTCAACACCACTTTCAAATATTGCCATTCATTAGTGGACCCATTCAAATATTGCCATTCATTAGTGAACATGCTTGAATACGGCCATTCATTAGTAAAATGCACAGCATATGTCTTCTCACATTTTTAACTGGTGTCTAATCCTCGTGACCTTATCATTTACAATCTGTAAATGGCTAAAAAGAAACAATTTTAGCAAGGCACTGTAGCAAGGCACTAGACTTTGTAAAAATGATTACACTCTGCCAGTCAAAACGTGAAATCCAAGCCATATGGCAGTTTGAGCCCAATTTGTCCCCTGCGCCTGTGGGCATCCTTCTGCTCTCTTAGTGTAGCAGGGAGCCTGAATGCTTCCCTTGAACACCTGGGCCTGACCCCAGGCAAGCCCGGGTGGGGTCAGTTTTGGAAAGGAGCCCACCAAGTTGGTGCCATCCTTGTTGGTACATTTCAGAGACTTTGTCTTTGGAGATTTTGCAGCTTAAACGAGTAATCAACCGATCAATTACAATATATCAAGCCTCCATTGGGCATTGGGCAGCTTCAGCAGTGCCTGGGGGAGCTTACCTGGTCCTGCCCCTCTCCTTGCAGTCTCAGCCAAAAGTCCAGGTATTTTTCTCTTAAGCACTGTTTTTTTTTTTCCTTATACCTACCTCTATGAAATGTCTGCCCCTCTATGAGAAACTGTTCTCGCTTATCGCCTCCTCTACGTTGAGAGGATGTGTGTCCTGTTCATCTCATTTCCCCAGGATCTAGTGTCTGGAACACAGGTGACCAGTGTTTGCTCTGTGCAGGCCAGGTACCCAGCTCTGGTGCTTACAGGCGAAATAAGAGAGTGGGAGAAGAGTATCATACAATCTACAATCCTGGGCTGAATCATCCTCAGGGAGCAAGTCTGCAGAAACTCGGAGACTTCAGGTGGGTTGTGGTGGGCTTGGGTCTGTGGGAAGGCATTTGCTTTCCTACCCTTCGAGCTCCATCCCCTCCTTGGGCAGTGGCTCCAGCCTCAGGCCTAATCTCCCCACTGCCGGAGCACAGCGTCTCAAAGCCTCTCCCCACCCCACCAGCCGCAGCCTCCCTCCTAACTATTGGAGAAAGAGAGCACTGGGATCAAAGGGCAGAAATTCAGAGCTGACTGAGTAGGCAAGAGTCAGGACCAAGGAGGAGGGAGCCCCATGCCTCTTCTAGAACAGTCCCTGCTGCCCAAGTGGCCACGCCTCTCCAGAGCCACCTCTCCTCTTCCCCTGCGGCCTCTACTCAGACCACACCTGGTCATCAGCCCGTCGTCCTCACCTGCAGACCTCACATTCTCTGGGAGGCTGAGCCCGCGCCTCCCAGTGTGGGCGGAGGGCCTCTCCCGGTCCCCACAGCGCTTGTGTGCACGCATCCTGGTTGCACAGAGCCTAGGGCAGCGTGCCATTATTATCCACTTCTCTGCACATCTTTTCTCACTAGGCTGTGCGCCCTAGGAGGGCAGGATACCTTAGCCCTATTTCTGCTGCCCGGGCCTAACAGAGCCGCTGTCCCGTGCGCAGCAATGGACAGACGTGTGCAGAATTAACGAGCAGAAGGAGCTAGAAGTCTACCCTTCTGAGAAACACAGGGGTGGCGCAGTGTCAGGAGAACCCTGCCGTGAGAGTGAGGAGGTCGGCCCGGGGGACTGGACGGAGGAGACCAACACATTCGACGTGGGGGAGTTCTTACGTGACCTTCGAGCCCACACTTTTGGTGCAAGGATGCCATTTTCGGGCAACTTCAGAAGCTAAGGTCACAGGGATGGTGGAGGGCAGAAGGCTTCACGGCGGAGGGATTGGATTTGGATTTGAAGACAGAAAAAGACAATGAAAAGAAAGAATGAGCTGCTATTGAGAGAGGGGGCAGCGGTGGGAGGAAAGCCCTGGAGAATGTCAAGGCCCGGGAGACCCAAACACTGCAGAGGATTGTGGAGGAAAGGAAGAGGGCTGGCTTTCCAGGCTTGCGGAAAGCCGGAAATCCCGGGACAGCAACATGCCGGCAAGAAGGGTGTCTGGAGGAGACCCCTCTGTGCAGTGCCAGCTTTGAACCTTTCGGAGTCAAGGGGCAGAGGGGGGTCGTGCAGACCTGGAACAGTCATTGTCATTAGGAGATGACGCGGGAGTTGAGAGAGGCCCAGCCGTGCTGAGGACCCAGCGGATGGAACAGCGCCACCCTCCAGTTCCCTGCAGGACCAGCGGCAGCAGCAGGACCTGCAGCCTGTTAGAAGAGCGGCCTCTCAGGCCCTGCCCCGAGGACTGACTCAGAATCTGCATTTTAGCACCGCGCCCGGCGACTTGAGTGCACACAGAACCTTAGAAGCCCTGCCCTAGCTCGTTCTCGCCATGAAAATGTACTGAGCACGCACACCATGTGCTGGGCAGCCCGTGCCTCCACGGAGGTGGAGGAGATGGAATTGCCAGGCTCCCGAGGGTCACTGTTCACCCTCCCTCTTATCCCCGCTTCCTCTGCCCTGCCCTCCCTCCACTGGAGAGGTATTTGTCGAGAACGTGCAGGCCCTGGGCAGGGCAGGGCAGACGGTAAACACGCTGGTCATTGTTCTGACCTCCTTGAGTTTACATTCACTGCGTCCTCATCATGGTGGTGGGCAAGGTTCTGGGGGAGCACAGGGTGGGCACCCACTACCCTGGGCAGTCATGCTAGGTCGCCAGGAGGAAGTAGAGGGTAAACTGAGGTCCGGTTGAGTTTGGTCCAAATGAGAGGCCCCCACTGGGCGTTCAGGGGGAAGGATGGCTCTTTACTCAGCACCACTGGGTGGCAGTTGCTGAGAGGTAGGGGAGGTGGTCCCAGGCAGGGCCGGGCACTGGGATGAGAGTGAGGGTGAGGGCTGGAGGGGCGGCTTTGTGGGAGGCTGCAGGATTCTGGGTGGGTGGCCGGGGCAGGAGGAGGGGCTGCAGTGTGTAGGCCCAACCAGCAGCCAGACAGAGCCAGACTGGGGGCGATGAGGAGCTGGAAAGCCTCTAGCACCCACAGCACAGCTATTTCGAGCGCCAGCCGTGGGGTGGTGGGAGAAAAACACTCACTTAGAAAATCAATTTTTGATACTGGGAATGCATTACCAATAAAACCCAGCGGGAATCGACTCTCTTAGAGTAATTCTGCAGCATTTTTGTCTCTTTGATTCCGAAACCACCGGCAAAAGGACACAGTCTGAAACAGCACTGTCCATTAGAAAGAGGAGTAATTTTAAAATGTGTTAGTAGCCACATAAAAAAGTAAAAAAAAGAAACAGGTGACATAAATATTTAACCCAATATATCCCAAATAGTATTTTCAACATGGAATCAATACAAGTGTTGTTTTTTGTTTTTTGTTTTAAGATTTATTTATTTATTTGAGAGAGACGGCAGGCGGAGTGGGGGGAGCAGACTCCCTGCCAAGCAGGGAGCCCGATGCGGGACTCGATCCCAGGACTCTGCGATCATGACCCGAGCCGAAGGTAGATGCTTAACCAACTGAGCCACGCAGGCGTCCCAAGTGTTGTTATTTTACTTTTCTTCCCCCATGAATTCTTTGGAATTTGGTGGGTATTCTACAATCACGGAACATCTCAGCATGGACCAGCTGCCTTCCAGGTGCTCAGCTGCTGCACGTGGCTGGTGGCTACCATGCCAGACAGGGAGGTCTGAGAGGAAATCTCTAGTCTGAGGGCTACTCGGATGATGTAGATGCTCAGTTTAGGAACAACAGAACAAAAGGAAGCAGAACTCCTTCACCAGGATATAAGTAAGCAGGGCAAGGTGAGGTGGGGGCACAGAGAAAATAAGAAAATGAAGAGTGTGCACGGAAAGAAATTCATGTATATTTTTTTCTAATAAGGGATGCTCTTTATTTTTAGAAGGACCCGTAAGACACAGAAAATCAGTCAAATTAAAGAAAATGAGGTGTAACTGTTTGCAGTGAGAATTTCCCTGTCACACACTGTGAGTTATTTGTTGAAAGAAAACCCGAAAATCAGTACTGGCCCGAGTTATCGCTAACTTCCCTGGGTGTCATGGGCACCTGATTTACCTGCCTGCTCACTTTGTCAGATTGTGTACCCTGGGTAGATAGTGTCCTGGCCATTAATCATGACATGGACTGTGGATCCGACTTGGGCACAAAAAACCGTTTCTGATGTCTGTGACACCATCTGTTTAAGTGATAGCCACAGGATAAACTGAATAAATACAAAGTCACAGAAATCCGCAGCTCTAGTCCTGCCGGTTTGACCCGGTATTGTTGACGTCTTGTAAATCAGCCAGTCATGGGGCCTGGGTGAAGGATATTTGCTTTTACGTGTGAAGGATCAAGCTGGAGCCCTGCGTTGAGAAGCCTTAGACCCGCACAATTCGAGCAAGAGGACTTTCATTTGCCAAGTTTAGACGGATCCCGGTGAGTGAAGGGCCGCTGACACCAAAGCACCAAACAATTCATTTTAGGCACAGGCTTCCAGGTATAAAGTAAAGGAGCAACGTGGATGTAACGTGCAGCATGGGGTCTAGAGGTAATAATATGGTAGTAGATCTTCCAAGTCCTCATCAGTAGGAATTTTTTTTTTTTGCATAAATAGGGAATTATGTTGTACCCCTGAAACTAACATAATGTTATATGTCAGTTAACCTGAATGAAAAAAAAAAAAAAAAGCTTTCATTTTGAAAGTTAGAACCGGGACCTGAATTTCATCCTTGAAGTCAAGCACACACTCGTGACAGAAGCTGAGACAAACCCCAAAACCATCTCTGGCCCTCTCCACGTGCATGACATCACCACACACAGTGATTACAGGTGTGTGGCATTTGGAGTTTGGAGGCCAGCCACCCCCTATTTAAAGTTCTGCTGGACCTCAGCCGTTCTCGGCCCCCGGACCTCTGGCCTAAATTGTCATTCATGACGATTCCAGCTCGAAGCTGGAGAGAAGAGACAGAGAAGAAGGGCCTGGATGTTCATCCACACACCAGTCTCCGTGGAGCTAAGCCACTTAACGCTTAGACGCTTCTTACCAGCGTCTTATGTTCTCAACACTTGTTCCAGAAAGTTCCCAGCTTGGGTGCCTGCTCGCGGTGGGAGCATTTCCCACGTTATCCCCCCTGATAGGCATCTGTGTCCTGGATAGCAGACAAGGGTGAAAGCCCACAACGCTGAGAGAGCCGGGCCCCACCTTTGGTCAAGGCAGCACGAAGACCCCTTGGGACGAGTGTTTTCGGAAGATAACACCCGCCTTGGGCGGCGGGGAGGGAGTGGCAGCCCCAGCCCAGTGCTTCGGCAACCCGGGAAATGTTATTTCCCAGCAACACACACCTTGCAGTGTCTGACTCAAGTGTGAAATAAAACCCAGACTTACAGGACTCTCTCCCGTCTAAGTTTTTTTCCTCCTGATTTTCTTGTTTTTGCAAAAGAAGTAGAAAGAAGCTAATTAAGTGCAGCTAAAGAGCGAGCACCTGGACTCCGGGTCCCAGAGCTGCTAAGATAGTGGCAGACTGCAGGGGACAGAAATGAAATGTCGTCTGCGTCGCTGCCTCTTTACCTTTTTGTCCCAAAGCATAAGAGACGCTCATTAAGCCAAATAACGATGAACAGAGGAATGTAAACGGTTCACTTTGCGATGCCCCCCACTCCTCCCCCTCGGTTTGGCGCCAGAGAGTGTTAGAGCCACGGGGCCCTGGGAGAGCGGATCGATCGTGTTTATGGTGAAAAGGCACCCTGTTTCTCCTGCCATTCTCACTCATGTTGGAACATAATATTATTCTGTATTTTTAAAAAATTGCTCAACACTTGGGATTATGCCAGGCATAATGGGCATTTAGTGAGTATTTTTAGAGATAATTATAATGATCTAACACCTTATTATTTGAAATTCTAGTTCTGTGTCTAGAATCAAATTTTCAAAGGGCTAATAGCTCATAAAGGAACCTTTGCTGCGATCCTGTGGACGAACGGCAGACTGCTCACTCGTCCATTCCATGAGCGTTTGCCGAGAGGCTGCGCCGATGGGGCAGTGCGGGGTCAGACAGGGCACAGGGGAAGGGGCCAGTGGGCCTCTGGGAGGCTGGGTCTCTGCCAAGCCACTGCCTCTCCTTGTGGGTGTCCCTGGTGGTCCTCCTATGCCCAGCTAACCCACAACAGTGGTACTTTGAATCTCAACTAGGAACTCGCTTTGGGCAGACTTCCTTGACCCCAAGCCTGGGCTTGCTGCTCTCTCGGCATGCTCACCAGCCCGTCCCTCACCCTAACCTCATTCCCATCACCTGTGCTTGGTGTGTCCTTATCCATCATCCCCTCCAGACCCAGGTTCCTTGAGGGTGGGGACATGGTAATGCCCACCCGTGTGTCCCGAGTGCTGCTATCTCTAGCACTTGGCCCTGAGTATGTTTGTGATTCAAGGGAGCCAAGAAGGAAACGGAGAGCTCCTCGGACACGTACACTACACCATCAACGGGGGTCAGACCCGTCCCAGACGAGGGAGTGGTTTGCTCCCTCCAGGAAGTCTGGCCAAATTCCCCAGCCCTGGTGACACTTCCAGGCTTGGAGGGGAAACTGGATTAAGTGAGATGAAAATAGGACCGTCCTACAAACTAAGCTTGTTATGGTTTCCTGTCTCAGTGACCCCGGCAGCATAAGCCAGTTCCAGTTAGTTAAGATCCCAAATGAAGATAACAAAATGTATCAGGATGTCCCCCCCGTTTACATGACCTGTAATCATACATTTCTAGGACTGCATGTTCAGAAAGGCTTTTCTGTCAGAAAAGGTATCATGGTGTGTGTCGTTTGCTGCAAATGACGTGAGTCACAGTGACATTTCTTCATCAGAAGGCTCTGTGTCTAAGCCGTGAGATGCTTATTCCAAACAAGCCACAAAACTGTGCGGATGGCCACACCTTCCCCTTTATTGCTACAGAAAACCTGACACCCTCCTCTTTCAAATCAGCAGCAACATACTTCTGAAAAATGTTAAGAGTTGGCTTTCCAGCCGAAAAGTATAATCTCCTCCGATTCTTTTTTTCTTTAAAAAGGAACTGATGCTCCTATTGGGATGGTCTGACATAGGTTTATTATTTTTTATTTTCATTGAAGGCAGGACGATTGACTAAATGATAAAGTTGCTTCTTACCAGCTCCTTTGGCTTGAAGACTCTTTGACCTGAATACTGATTTATGTCCCCAAGCAGCTCTCTCAGACCTTTACTTTAGTGCAGACCAAGAATAAGCTGCATAGCATGAAACAGGCTTTGTCGCAGTGACAAGATTTACAATGGGATTTGAGGGAAAAGGCCATTAATTGCCATTTGTTGTCATACGATCATGTACCTCTTTTCCAAGATTGCTGCTCGTTGGTGGCAGGAGCCATTGCCCACTGAGCTTCTTTACTGAGAAGTGGGTCCCCCATAATCAGTATTTATGGCCAGGTTCTAGGGGATGTGAACAGGACCCAGGGGTCCTCGAGGGCTCACAGCCAGGCAGGCTCATGTTCCGAGTTTCACATCCTGGGGGTAATTTACAAAGTGGCAACCGGGGACCAGGAGTAGGATTAGCTGCCACTCTGTACCTGTGGCTTTTGATACAGCAGTTAAAACAGCGGATATTTTAAAGAGGATTTTTGCTCCTATCAATTTTGAAAAATACACTTTACTTTGCTGAAGGGGAATGTTAAGTTAGTCTCAAGAATTAAAATAAGGTTGGGCACCTGGGTGGCTCAGATGGTTAAGCATCTGCCTTCAGCTCAGGTCATGATCTCAGGTCCTGGGATGGAGCCCCCATCCGGCTCCCAGCTCAGCAGGGAGTCTGCTTCTCCCTCTGCCGCTCTCCCTGCTTGTGCTCTCTCTGTCTCAAATGAATAAATAAAATCTTAAAAAAAAAAGAATTAAAATAAGGTTCATGTTGGTAATAAACCCACTAACTAGAGAAGCTAACGAGCAGTCTGTGGACAGGAATGACCCTGATGACCCGCTGGTTTTATTTTTTTTCCCTACAGATATTGGCGATTTGATACAACTCTTGCATTTACAGTTAAATCTTCCCACTTAGTGTCTAATTTTCTAATGTTATAAAGTTTAGTGTGCTGCTCTCTGAAAGGGAGCTTCCCATTTTTGCCATGTCTCAAATCCATCAAAAGTGTACAGTGGGCGGCTCCAAGTTCTCCTTTTGGAGCGACATGTCAGATTTAATGCTTCAGTCACTGAGACTTGATAGGAACGTCTTAGTCTGTTCTTCTGATCTGTGACCTGGGTCATGCTTTGAGTGCAATGCCTTCCATGTCATGACAAAGTGGTTTCTCAGTCGGTATTAGCTCAACCAAAATGCCTGCTAGACTAATGGCAATAAACCGACTTTCAATAAGCAATTTCTAAACTCCTTTATCCCCAGTAATTTCCATTCCATTCACGTGGAATGGATTCTTCTCTCTTCATGTTCAGGGATCAGCAATGTTGAAATGAAGTACAACTTATTTCTGTCAATCTGTGCTCCTTACCGAGTCATGCTCGGCGCTGTCGCCACAATCTGGGATTTGTAAATTTGCAGTCATTCTTGCAGGCAATGAATTATGGTGTCAACACGATTACATCATCCCTGAAGAATGTGGAAACGCAGCTGGAATTAGTAAGAGTGTTCAGGCCCTGGTGTTACAGGTTAGGGTGAAACTCCCACTGCGTTGGAGACATTATGCATACTGACTGGCCAACCAAGGCGTTAGGTTTGTTTGATATTTTTAATAAAATAGAATTTTTGAGGAATTTAAGATTTAATTTTAATTTAAGATTAAGATTAATTTAACTAAATTACATTAACCTCAAAGCTCTATAATAAGTATGCTCTGTCATTAAAATTCCTTTATATTTTTATAAATACGATTTCACAATTTTTTGCGTGGGAAGTCATGCCAAAATTATTCCAGTTATTCCAGTTATTACAAGATATGATCATGGTAGCTGATTATTAGTGAATCATAAATATAGAAATGTGCTGACGTGAGGAACAAGAAATAACAGTGCTCATCCTCTGGCAAGGGTGAGAGAGGAGGGGGTGGGGAAGACACCAGCCCCTCTGTTGGCAGGAAGACCACTCACGGTACATCTGTTTTCTGGGAGGCAACTTCACCTGCTGGACAGCTTAATTCCATGATGACGCTAATTGTACAAAGCACCTTCCATTTCATAACAGCTTGACAAAGGAGAGGAAAAAACCCACTGCCATCTTAAACATTGACATCGATTTAAAACATTAGCCTGATTTCAGAAATGTGAAAACACATAAAAATGCGCTTCTTGGAACTGAGGAAATATTCGCATGCAGAGCCTTAAAAACATGCACACACTTTGACCCTCAAATTTTCTCTTCTAGGAATTCTTTCTAGAAGGAAATAAGAAATACAGCAAAAATTCGGCCCCAGGAAGAGTATCACTGTTCTGTAGGATAAATACTTCAGTAAATCACAGCACAGCCTCCGGAATGGATGTTAGGTCACCGTGAAGCAGGGCGTGCTGGAGAAATGCAAAGATGTTTGTGATGCGTATTCAGGGGCGAAAACTGCTGACACGGCACATCCACATGAACCCATTTCTGTTAAAAAATAGTGTGTGTGTGTGCATGTAAAGAGCATCCAAGAAGCTTTGCAGCAGTGAGTCAAAAATCCCACCTCCAACTACATGGGGTTAGGGTTGCTTTCTTTTTTTCCCCTTTAGTTTTTCTCTAATTTTCTGACATGTTATGATGAGCATACATTGCTTCTATAATACTGAAGATCTTTCAGTTTTCATTTGACAAAGGTATTTTGGATGAGTTCATGGACTGGGTTCAGGGATCAACATTGCTGAGGGCTGATGAGCATAGACGCACCCCTCTGGCCAGAGGGTCAGCAGCGGTGTGGATGGATGCATACTGAATAACAGGAAGCATCCGAAGCCGGGAGAGAGACAGTTCTGTGTGTGCTGTTGGCATAAATGACTGCAGGGTTCTTCTTCTTCTTTTTTTTTTCTGTACCCGAATAATATCACTTGAGTCATCCATGGGGGTTGAAAAGCATCCAGAGGTATAATTCACAACGACGCTTCCTCCCTTGCTTTATTGAAATCTAGTATTAGGAAACAGCTAAAGAAATCCTATCCAAAATGGAGAGGGCTTGCCCATTTACATACTATTCCCACAACAGTTCATAAGCAAACAGCAAGTCTTGCAGATGCTGTACTGGAAACGTCAATTTTTCAAACACTGTGGTTGTGTGGTTGAGAATAGCCTTCTATACTACAAGCATTTTGGAAAGAAAATCTCTCAGACTGTTAGACCATTATGTGTTCTCTAATGTGCCAGGTTATAATGGCCATATGGCTCCCGGAGTGGGATCTTCAAGAATAAATTACCAAATGGCACATAACACACTAATAAATACATCGAAGTGGGGAAGGACCCAGTCTTTTCAGCCTGGCACCTTTCCAGGGGCAGAGACGGTGACTTTCATACCGAAAGCACTTTTCAGTTCAGAGGATAGTTGTGGGCTTGGCCGGATACTTTTAGATTGACAGAAGGTTCAGTGGAATCACATAGGCGGTCACTATAAAAGTGAAAGCAAGCCCCAACCTTGGGTTGATACTGCAATAAATAGCAATCTGGGGAATAAGAATTTAAAACCCTATTGAAACCACGTGTTGCAAACCCAGTTCTCTCTCTTGGTCTGACCTGCATTACTGGGCCACCTGCACCCCAGCTTACAGAAGCACACCTTCTCCACAGCAGTTTGCCTTTCCCTTCACCACCAAGCTTCTTGCTGCTCCCTCAGATCAATAGAACTGCTATGTATCTATATAAATCCGAGTAGCAGATCCATTCTCATAAAGTTTACCCTTGCCTTGCTTTTCAGCTGAGAAGCAGAAAAATATTTCAGTGAGTATTGGAAGCAGGAAGATTACATTCTGTCTTACATGTATCATGAATGAAGGTGCTAAGTCAGGATGAAGAAGATCATGGGTGTCGGCCCGGAGCTCCCCGTGCACCTGCTGGGTCAGCAGCTTGGTGCTTTACGTACCTGCTGCCCTTGAAGAGGTGGAAGGAGAAGACTCCCGGCGTCCAGTCCCAGGAGTGGCAAGGAGCAGGGGAAGGCTCGTGGGCAGGGAATCTGAGAGCGAGCATGAGTGGGTGTGGGAATATCAGTGAGCGTATCTCACTTGGGTGCAGTGTGTGCATCTGCGGGGATACATGGCTGCCCTGAATGCTCGTGTAAATGGCACAGGCACGTGGCAGCTGGTGGCCCTGGTGCCCGAGGAGGGGTCTGCCGTGTCCCCTCTGGCCTGTGTCGGGGATGGTGGCCGGAGCTGCTCCAAGCGTGGCTTTCGCCTCGAAGATCCGGTTCTTCGTCAGCTCTGCGCTGGCCTGGAGGAGGCACATACGACCCTCTAGGTACGAGCAGCTCTGCCTGGCCTTTCACTACGACCAGTGTCCCTGGGACCAACTGTAGCTGGGCCGCCGGCTTGCGCTCTCAAGACTGCACAGCGCTCGTGGCTGCCTAAGGCCGTGCCCCCGGCTGATGCTCCGTGGAGCCCAGGACTCTCGGCGGTGAGATGGGAAGAGCGAGCGATTTCCTACACTCCGGCTCTTGGCTCTCATCGGGGCCAGACAGCTGGTTATGAGGAAGCAGATGGAGCTGGGGCAGGTACCAGGGCATGGGAGGGCGGGGAGGAGGACCTGGTCATCGTGAAGACCAGGAAGAAGTGCCCTTTGAAATACACCACCTCGTCTCATGAACATGGTATGTGAAGGGTCTAGACGCCAATAGCACCAAGCTCAGAAAGCGAATCGAGGAGCTGATGGAATGTTTCATCCCCAGAAGGATTGGAGACTCCTTAAACCAAAACCAAACAAAGCACCTTATCTAGCCCCCACTTGTAAGAATGACAGGAAGGGCCATGTGATGGCTTGATGATGTTCACAAACTCCAGTGCCTGGCAGGTGGGGCCCCTACATCTGAAATCATTTCCTCCCATTGAAAGAAGGCCATGCACACATACCGCCTCCCCTTAGCTGATTTTATTGTGCAGATCAATAAGTTAATACTGTAAGCAATAATATAAACCATTGCTGTTTTTCAAGGACACTTGTAAGCTCTCATTTCATTGTGAGGCAAGATTTATTACCTCTGTTTTGTTGATGACCCTAGAGACCTTCTTTCAGAGAGTCTGGGTACCATGGCGACAAGCATAACCGAAGAGGTAAATATAGGGGCTGTCTGCGAAAGCTTCATGTGGCATAGCTGGTGGCCTGGGAACGAGTTCGTCCCTTCCTTCCTTTGTTCATTCATTCGTTCATTCATTCATTTGTTCATTCATTCATTCAATGCATGCTTATTAAGCACTGGCTATGTGTCATCTCTGTAGTGTGTACTGAAGATGGAGTGGTGATCCCAGACATGCTCTGTGTCTGCCTCACTCAGATTCTAGTCGACTGGGCTAGAACACTCGACACTTATAAAACTCACACGGTACTATAGGACTAGAATATCGCAGGATCAAGCTTTACTCTGGCTCCTTTGGAAACTGCATTACATTTCCCAAACATCAGGTCAGGTCCTGAGGAGGCCTTAGGAGAGGACCGTGTATTAGGGCAACGTTGCCCTTTACTTTTGGAAACCTGCCTCCTGCATGCAGGCCTCCAAAGTGTGATCTGGAAGGTCTGTGCTGGACTCCCCATCGCATACACATTCCCTGTCCCACCGACAGGACCCTGCCCTCCTCCTCTTCCCCCTTCTCTTGATTCCCCTTTCCAGAAGAAAGACCATTAGAAATTCGTATTTATATGTTATAGAAAAGGGAATGATGACGTTAGCAATTCATCTGCACATCAACATAGGTTAACTGAATGAATCACAGAAGGCCGGGATGTGGCCATCTGGGGATAGAGCCCAAGGTGGGGATATTCCAGTGGGAATTGCGGAGAAGGTGGGAAGCTGGCCAGCTCAGGCAGGTGGGCTGGAGGGCTGGGAAACACTTGGACAGTGGGGGTGGCAAGAAGGGGCTGGGCAAGGGAAGCCCACAGGAGGACGGGGCCGTGCTGGTCCCCATGTGGGCTGGCCACGGAGGGCAGTGGCTTTCTGTCCATTGTATTCCACATTAGTCAGACTTTAGGAGGGAGCCCTGTGGTCATTCCTGGGGACAAGGATAATGCCAGACAAATGAGCTGTCCGATCGCCCCAGCTCTGAGGAAGCCGATTCCAGAGTGTAATTTTTAATTAAAAGGCAAACTGCCCTGAGAAGGAAGGCGTTTGCAGCATGAGCAGGCAGGCGGGCTGCACCCATCCTTCCCCCTCTCCTTCCTCCCTCTCCTGCTGTCTTCAGGGGAGTCTGGGAGGAACTGAGGAGGCAGAAGGAGGAAAAGGAGAGAGCACTAAAACAAGAGATGAGGAGAGGCAAAGTGGACTTCTTTGCGGCATTCTCCCACGGGCCAGGTGGGGGGCAGGGGACAAGTGAGGGCAGGGTACTGGTGAGATGTCTCTCCGCAGGGCGCTCTTTCTTTGCCCCAAATGCCTCTCTGGAGCACAGACTGTTCGTTTTGTTTCAGAACGCCATGGAAGCGGGTGGAGGCCTGGTAGGAGGTCCTGGACCTCTGTACAGTTAACAAAAGAGGTTCTCTCCAGAACGCTCTCTGAAACGTCATAGCTGTGCACCTGGGGTGTGCACCCTTCTCCTCGAGGCTGGGACTGCCTGGTCTGTTGTTTTCAGGGTTCTCTCTCTGCCGGGGGGTAGCTAGCTGTTCTACCTTTAGCTGAGATTCCCAGATTCTGTGTCAGCTGACCTGAGTCTTGTTCAAGTGCGCTGACTCGCCGAGATGGTCCAGGGCGGCTGTCCACAGCTTCTGCCCTAACACCCCGAGGTGCAAAACACCTCTCTGACATGGTCTCCAAACTCCTATTTGCGGCAAATATGTGGGTGTGAACATCTTATTTAAAAGACTAGCTGTATAATTATTTATTCACTTCTGGCCTTTCAGCTCAGACTTGTTTTAACAAGCAGAAGTCGGGTACTTGGGGTGCTCTCCTCTAGGTTTCATATCTGCTTTGCATGGCGTGAATATGATTTTTGTTACGGAGTGGGCAATCTTTTCCTGACCAAGCGCAAGGCCCAGAAGCCCTGTAAGGCCTATTGCTGCCGCCCTGGAGGACAGTCTCCGTGCAGCCGGGCCGAGGTGGGGCCCCGCTGCACGGCGAGGCCGCAGTCAGCAAAGACTATAGGAGGCTTGGACCGTAAACGAGCGGGTTTTCATTTTGGATACTAACTCTTGTCATTCACAGGCAATTAAGCTTGTTTTGAAGGGGACTTGGCACGTGAGCAATTTGCTTCCTTCTACCTAAACACAGCCGGCAGCTCCCCTGAGGGAGGGACACAGAGCCTGCCACTGTGCGGAGGCACGGAAGTCCCTGTCACCAAGTCACCTGTTTCCTACATCATGGCAGGTGCAGCAACATTTACTCCGATGAGTAGCAGACCAGCTTGATGGGAAAGGAAAGCTCTGTGGTCCAAGTGCAGGACCGGCGGCTCACAGAAGACCTTGGGAAGGGCACGGCTAAGTAACTCAACACAACAACGGCCGGAGGGACCCCAAACAGCACTGCTAATAGGAGGCCTACTTAGTGCCAGAAGAATCTTCCCGAATCCTCACTGAAACCATGCACGTAGGTAGGGTTATTCGTTTTCTTCTTAAACTCATTTTGTAGATGTGGGGAATGGAGGCTCAGAGATTTCGGGCCTTTTTGAAGCTCTACAGCTAATAGGTGACTTAGCTTCAACTCACACCGGGTTTGAGACTCGGGGGCAATGACCGTGATGATGGTGCTCATATCTCCTGGGCTGTTGCCAGACAGCCAGCACCAGGCCGAGCCCTCAGCCTGAACTAACCTAGGGAGTCCTCAAAGCCTGTTCTCTCCAGCTGCGGGTGAGAAACCTCAAGACCCTGGGGGTGTTTCAGTGCTTCTTCACTCACACCCCTCATCTGATCCTTAAATGCAGCTTCTCCTGGGCTCTAAGCCACGGTCACTGTGGTAGTCCACCGGCCCTGCGAGGCGTAGACCCAGACAACAGCCAGAGCAGCTCTCTGCAAATGTCAAGTCCGATCCCGCCACTTCTGCTCCAAATCTCTGTATTTCTCTCAGTAACAGCCAAAAGTCCTTAGCCGGTCCCCCTGCCCGTTTCCCTTCTCCCTGTGTTGTCTACTTTAGCCACATTGCCCTTCTTGCTATTCTAGAAGATGCCATGGGCTTCAGTCCAGCTATTCCCTTGGCTTGGAATGCCCTGGAACCCTCGGATACCCACTTGGCTAAATCCCTCCCTGTCCTATCTTTGCTCAAATCACACCTTCTCGGTGAAGTTCACTCGGATCACCTGACTCTGTGCTGAAACCACCTTTTCCACCTTCCCTCCCCAGGTGTCGCTGGCCCCTTTCCCCATATCTCACCATTTCCCTTCCCACAGGGAGTGCCGTGCTCTAACACAGGGCAGCAACCACTTTATAACGTTTTCCTGGTACAAAGCCACCTCCACGTGTTGTGTCTTGCCACGGTTCCTCTCACCCTATAAGGGCAGAGCCGATAGTGCAGCAGCGGTCAGTGGCCTCAAGTCCAAAATATTTACTATCTGGCTCTTACAGAGTAAGGTTGCCAATGCTACCCTAACATCTGGATAATTTAATGATTTATTGAGCTTATTCTTGGACGGAGTCCCCTGGTAGAATGTTAACTCACGAGCGCAAGGATCTTTGTTTCTTTTGATCACCGAAGTATCCCCAAAACCTAGGACACAGATGGCCCCCAATACACATTTGTTGACTCAATGCGTGAATGAGGCCAGAGTCGTGAAACACTCACCCGCAGTCACTCTAGTGATCAGCCAGGCAGCTCTTGGTGTCCAAATTCAAACCCGGATAGACCGACAGAAATTGAAACCTGCTCTTAAATCAGCACCTGTCCCTCTCTGCCCCCACCCACCATTGCCTGCTGCCTCATGAGGGACAAGCTTTCCTTAGTAGCTCATAACAATCACCAGGAAAAAGTACGTGCTGCCTATTAGCTCTTACTCGCGTAAGAAACATAAGCAAGGAAGAACCACCTGTATTTAGACAAGAAGAAAGACAGATTGCTTCTAGACAAGTGCTGGAGACTTAGAGCTCCTCTTAGCATCTGGCTGGAAAAAGTCAAGGCTTCACATGGTCTGGCTGAGGGCTTGGATCAGTTTTTTTATGTCTCGACTGCCCTGATGGGTCAACGCTGTCATACCCAACCACACCCATCCCTCCTGCCCAGGGGCCTTTCCTCTTTGAGGAGCTTCCTGCCTAGATGTCCAGCAGACTCTCTAAGTGGAGGACTGAAGGCTTTGCAGAGAGGTTGGGACATAAGCTTTGGTGCGGGAAGTCATCTGTTAGAAGCAGCTAAGGCTTCTTGCAGCTAAGGTGAGCAAGGACGAGAAGAAGGAAGACAGAGGAGAGAGTCTGGGGTGGGGGAGAGGGAGTCAAGGAAGGAGAGTGAGGTGTGATTATGCTCACTCCCTCTGAGCCTAGAGGGCAGACAGCCCGTTGCTCTTTCTAGACCCTGGTCTAGAGTAAGGATAGGACTTGCCTATGAGTCCAAAGTTTAGGTGACTGGTTCTTGATGGCCTACAAGTCATCGAATGACTTTATGGCCATACCTCATTTATTTAATCTCTGACTTAAAGTGTGCACATTTACCTTCCCACACAACTCTGAGAAAGAGATCCATGTCTTACACGGAGAGAGACTAGGAGCCTGTGTTTCTTACTCACCAGGCCCTGGGCTGGGGGTAACATATCTACTGTCTCCTGTAATCATAACCATCCTGCAAGTCAGACATTTTTATAGACGTGAAAACTCAGGTTAAATAGCTTTCACAACATGGTGTTAGAGATTTGGGCTGTCTATTACTCATCCCTCGTGACCCCCCTCGTTGTTAATCCCTAGGTAGAGGGAACCAAATTGTACAAACATAGAGGCTTTGGTAAATCAACACTGTCTAGTCCCCAAGGACAGGGCCCCAGGCAGAGCTGAGCTGGGGGAATGGAAACAGACCCGCTTTCCACTCCAAACCTAGCCCAGGCTTGCTTTAGACCCAGAGTCAGTGACCCACCCCTGGTGTCAGTACATGGGGAACCGGAGATCGGCCTCACTTGCTTCCTCAGGGGGATTTGGACCCATGAGTCTGAGCCTCTGGGCTTTGCTTTCTCTACTCTGCCTGCCCCGCGGTGCCCAGCATGATGTCACAGTGTGAGTCTCCTACTATAGCTAGCCCGGTGCTATCCTCTCTGGACTTGATGATTCTAACAGAAACGTCCAGGATGAGCTGCATGTCAAGTTGACAATGCCATCTTGAAAAGGCATCGTTGCATACCAATAAATAAAATATCTAAAGAACAAAGTTACAAAATGGGAAAATATACTTTGGAAAATATTAATATGTAATGAGCTAGACAAATAGTGTGTTTGGAACAGTCTCTGCCAATCTGTTTAATCAATGTAGAGAAGAAAAACAGGTGACTCAAGCCAACATTTTTACTTGGCACTTGAACTAAATCACTTGGAGCAGTTCTGATGAGCCTATTTTTATGGGAAAAGAGCACAACAGTTTTGGAGGAGAAAAGAGCAATCTTCATACCAGAAAATGAATTTGTCTGTACTCATGTATTTGTCTCTGCGTGGTTTGATTTTTGCTTTTGAACTCTGGTGTTGGCTCTTTGCTTCCTGACATCAAAACATTCAGCATTATTTTTGGGATCATACACAGTTAAGTGAGCATGGTAGCTTTTCTTAGTAAACAAATATTACCATCCTCAACCAGTAGGTGTCACTGTTCATTTACCAGATACCATCCCGGGAAGCCAAGCAATTGCTTCAGCGAAAATAACAAGCATGTTTTCTGGAAATAAAATAACCAGTGAGTACTGGGAAAGGATTATTTTCTTTCACAGGTGTCTCCAAATCAAAGCTGAAGTGTGAACAACAATTCACTCTTTCTATGGCCTCCCACGTAGTATTTGCTTCTAGAACTGTAGCACCATTGTAAGAATTCCTTCTAAACCATGTTTGTACCTCAGAATCTAACTTCCTAACCCTATAAGCATTTGGTGATTGATTTTACTCATAAAGTACATTGGCATTTGCAGAGACAGGCCATGGAATGTTCTGGTATTTCAGCACAAATCAGACAACGAAGCCTCCTGCTGCCTGCACAGAAACACACAAGTCACGGATATTTAAAAATAAAACATTATTAAAGCAAGTCTCTAAAAATATGTTAAATGCAAACACATCATTTGCACCATGGATATAGAATTACATATTCACCCAGTAACTGTTCAATAAATAAGGATATGTAATGAAAATAATCACACTGATCCCTTATGGAGCATAATGCACCAGACGTGGAGTTAATGTGCTTTGCAGACATATCTCACTCAACCCCTCTCTTCCGTGCTCATTTTACATATGGCAAAACAGAGGCTTGAGGAGGACCGTGATGTCCCGAGCCCCACTGCCAGGCAGGGATTGACGTTGGGCTGACCCAGATGACGTCGATCCCAGAGCCCAAGTTCCTTGCCACCACTCAGATGACCTCTCCTCTGACTTTTGTAAGGAAAAGAACTTGATTCTGTTTGTACCCAAACCAGGCAACTGCGAAGTGGACCCGAGCGCCAATTCTGGCTCCTGCACTTAGGCTGCCCCGCCCCGGGGGGGTTGCTCCCCCTTCCCTGAATTCCGCCGACTCCATCGTCACGTGGGAGAGTGGTACCTACCAGAGCGATTGCTCTAGGGATTAGAAGTGATGTGTTTACAAAAGTTCCTAGCACAGGGCCTCTAAGAGACAAGATGCATTTTAAAATAAAGTCGGTAAATAAATAATACTAAGTGTGCAGCAGATAGCCTTCTCTCAGATGCGTAGTGAGGAGCAGGTGTTTGTCTTCAGCAGTTTTCAAAGATGTAAGCGCTCAGCTTCCACCACTGACACTAAGGAGCATTTAGGGAAACCTTCGCCATTTGGTGGGAGTGAAATCCTGCGGAGCCCAGATCCAGGGAGTCCTCAGCCTAGTCAGAGACGATGGAAGGCTCCTTCCAAGTGGCTCCTGAGGAATAACAGAGCCATGGGCAGGTTTTGTCTAGGGGCAAGGGAGTGAGGTGGTGCTTGGTGGTGGAGAACTTCTGAGCAGATTCAAAGGCCCTGGAGAGGGAGCAAGTTCGGGCATCTAAGGAACTGAAGAAGGTGAGCGTGGCAGGAGGGTGATGGGGGGTGGGACTCCTGTGGGAGTCAGACCCTCTCGGGGTAGCGGCCCAGGGCCTTGTTGCTGCTGACAGCTGGGACAGGACTGGGGAGAGGGTGTGCTGGACAATGATGACGATGTGTGTTTCAGTTTGTAAAGACCTAAGGCGGCTTTTACAGATCTGAAGTTTTCAGCAGAAGAGAGATAGGAAAAAGAGATAGCCGGATGGCCTTCCCTCAGCAAGTGTGGGTGGCTTGGCAGTATTAGCCTAAGTCCAAGGAGCACAGAGGACTCTACTACACAACACCAAGGAAAGCGACCACAGAAGAGCGTGGAAGGGAAAAGAGCTTCACCCCTGCACTAAACCAAGAGGACAGCTACCATTGTTGCGCACTGTGCTACCTGCTTTACGCACATTTCCTTTAACTTTCACAGCATTTCTATAAAGGTAGCTAAAGAAGCACCGCTATGTGTGGATAAGTTAGGTTCTGGAAAGTTCTAAGGCTGCTTTGTTTACATGTTCAAATTACTACAAGTGCCAATTGTTGGCGCCTGGCAGAACTCATGGGGCTTTTGATATGATGAGTGGTTTTGTTTATTTTTGAAATTAATATCTTGATTTTACAAATGAGGGAATTAAAGCCCAGGGAGATTAAGTTATATGGCCATGGTAACGTAACTGAAGAGAGAATTTGAACCCAGATATGTTGGTATGCTAGGTTTTATGTTTTTTCTATTTTGCCACATTACATAATGTGCTATAGAATTCATGATTTTCTTCAACACTATAGAGTTGGAAATCCACTCACTGAAATTCTTACTTTTCTGAAATTTGTATTCCTTGCTAACTTTAATTTTATACCTGAGCCATTGAAGACAGGAAGGACCAAAGAGCAGTCATTGGGAAGAATATACATAGAGAACCGGGAGGTCTCCTTTCCTTGTACTTTTGGGTGATGGTAGAAAATAACCTGGAGTTCATCTGGATGAGGCTTTACCCTCCCAGCAGCTCCAGGGAAGCTGGGGCCTCCTGTACCACAACCAGGAAGAGTCCAGGCATTACTCCTTGCTATTTTGAATGAACACTTATGCTGGGCACTTAAGTATTATTTTAAACGTACTAAATTCTCAACATACACGGAGGTACTCAGGATACTCTGAACAGCACAAATCAGTCCTTTCTAAACAATTAACTAATAGGTGCAGAATTTCCATCCAAAAGTTGCCGAGAAGTGGTCAGGAGGGAATGGAGTACTGGCAGTCATGCCTGGAGTTTAACTGCTTGCTGGGTTGTAACCAATGCCTTGAGCCCATGCAGCGATGACAATTAATCACTAAAAATTAAGGAGGCTCAGCATGGGGGTGCGTAGAGAATATGTTGCAACTTCTACCGATGACATTCATTTCTCCCTGCAGAGGGATGCAGGAGGCCCCTGAGACCACAGGATGGAGATAGACCAGAAAGTTAAATTTACCTCTTGTCCTGTTTCCATCCCTGGTTGTTGTATACTGTTCTAAAGGGACCACATTAGATATTTGGAGAGAAATCAAAGCGTGCATAAAGTTAGCAGAAGAACTTATGTGCAGAGTCTACACAGAACAAATCACATAAAGAGTAGAGAAAGAAGTGAAAATTTTAAGAGCATTTCTTGAAATTATAGATGATCTGGTTTATTCTGTATGCAGTGTAGGCAGAGATTTAATATCAGTGGTGTTGAAAAGATTCTTGGTATATTCCTAGCCAGCAGAGTGGATATGATAAGGGACAAAGGCTTTGGAATTTAGTGAATTTTAGAAGTACAGAATTTTTATAAAGAGGAGCAACTTAGACTCTTTTGGACTTTCTGTATAGGGTTTCTGTTAATAGGTTATCACTATAGGAACATACACAGTAAAGGAAAATATTTTTCAGGTTTTACTCCAAGAGACCAGTTGAGATAACTCGTGGGGGGGGGGTCCACATCAAAGATATTAACCAATGATTCCATCTTAGTTCACCAGTTGAAGGCAAAACAACAACCCAAACCAAACAAACAAAAAACCAGGAGAACAAAAATAAAAATAAAAATAAAATCCTAAGGAAATTAACCTTATGCCTATCTCCTCTCTTTCTTTGACTAATGCCTATATTCTTCTATATACTTTTTCTGTTTATTCTCCATTGTCTTGTTTCTTACCTAGTCTCCGTTGCTCTATATGGAGAAGACTATGGAAAGGGAAGAATTTGAAGAAGGATGGAAGGAAGGAAGGAAGGAAGGAAGGAAGGAAGGAAGGAAGGAAGGGAGGGAGGGAGGAAGGAAGGGAGGAAAAGAAAAAAATGTCCAGGAGGCAAATGACTTATATTTTTAAAGCTACTTCTAGGCTGGCAACTTCCCGATGAGAAGTCACGTGCTGGCCTTGCATTCTAGACGCCCATAAATCAGCAGGGATGATGCCAATGATCGCAGTGTGTAGCAGACATCAACTGCCACATCACTCACAGCATGCGGACCACAATCAATATGAGACAAGCCGGGCATGCATTCAGACATTTTATTTGTGACTTCTAGAAAGCATTTATATTTCCAATAAATCCACTCCCATCTCAGGATCGCATTAGGTGAGAAATGCACTGACAATGGAGGGCCTTGATTCATCAAGAGCAGTGGCGTTCTCAGAACAGACCTGGCAAGTGCAATGGGTTTGGGGATATCAGCTTCTGTAATTTACGACATCCTCGCATGGGTTTGGTTTGAAGTCCTCATCTGAGAAAATCTACCCCCCAAATGAACAGTGGGACATTAGAGTCCATTTTTCTTCTCTGGAATCTGGAGGTTATCATCATGCTTTTACCTTGCTTGCCCATGTACAAGGTGTCAGCAGCAAGTGGATAACAGTTGATGGATATTTTGTAACTCTCAGCTTACACAGGAATAACAGGGAGGTGAGCACTGTGGTTCAGTTATGCATTGTTACCGTCTGAATCTTATTTGGGAAACCTTGTACACTTATCCATGCATGAAGAACACTTATTTGTGTTCAGAATAGTCTGCGTTTGCCAAGCTCCGGAATGTGGATGACAAAGCACATCTTAAAATCCCTTGATTTGGGGCCAGTGACAAGTACAACATTTGCAGATTTAGATTTCTCGCCAGTCCCGGGTTGTGATTCATGAAGTTTGCTGGTCTCAGGTTAAAGTTGCCTCTTCGGAGAGGCCTTCTCTGAGCACCCTCATGAGAGCACCCTCCCTGTCTCCCAGCACCCCACAAATCTCATCCCTTAGCGGATGGCATCTGTCACTACCATCTGTCTGGAGGAGGGCAGGGACTTTGGGTTTTATTATTGTGTATCTATTGACTAGAAAAGTACCCGTTACATAGATAGTGCTAAGTATCAGTTGAATGAATGAACACAATTTTTATTATTAAATTTCTGTTTTTAAGTTTACACACTAGATGCACACAAGCCAGAGATGTTCACTGAGGAAGCATGAAGGTATCATGCCGACCGGGGTACAGCTGGAGGACCTGCCAGGACTCCGCTAACTTTCCCGTAGATGCATCACAGTGCTCTGGCCATGTCTGGGACCAAAACGGGGAGTGCAGGCTTTGGAGAGGATTTAGGCAGACCCACTGAGAATCGTCAAAGTCTCGAAGGAATTCCAGTACCTGGGAATGAATATGACTTATCCTGGAGTAGTTGGATGGGCTTTGGGTCGTATGAAGCTACTCTGCATCTGAATTTTGAAGAGACGATTGCGAAGCTATGGGAAGAATTCCCTCGTTAAAAGTGCTCTGAAACGTGGGACTGAGCTGTGGAGGGAAATTATGGAAATTTCTTTGTCTGTAAGTATTTAAGAAAGTAGTGGTGAATTCCCAGCTTAAACACAGGCGTATGTTATATATGTCACGCGTAGGGGTTTCCTCCATTTCTGTGAATCTGTGGTGAAGCCACATTTACTGAACATCTATCTATTTGAAGTAGGTATTCCTCTCTCTCTGTCACTCACTCACTCACACTCATGCATACCTACACACACAGATACACGTAAAGACAAGCGCACGCACACGCACATGCACACACACATTTAACATAAGAGGAAACTGCATCCCAGAGAGGTTAACAACGTTAACTGTTTCCCCTGCTACTAAGGGGCAGAGCTGGGATTCAGACATAAACTGGTTTGATTACAGAGTCCAAAGTCTACTGTTAGAGTGTAGATAATGGATTGTTCTTATAACACTGTGGTTCTTAATTTCATGCCTTTGCTTTACCCCACATCAAAATGTGGCCTCTGAAATGTTATCACTGCATACATTAAAATCCTATATGAAATTTTACAATTCTTGTTATTCTTATCTGTCATAATCCTTCATAAAAAGAGTCCAATGGCTTATTCAAGAGGCACTGGGATGAGCTGCAGGGGGAGATGGCTTAGGTCTCTGGCTCAATCTGTATCCAAGGCTAGTCTCAGAGTCTCGACTGCCCTCATCTTTTGAGATCAGAGTCCACTGAGTGATTCAGTTTACTCGATTTTCATTTTTGATAGACCAGACCAAGGACTGGTGGCCACGGCTACTCCCTTGTCAGACGTGGCAAGGTGTCCCATTGCCTTCTGAAGGAAGTCAACATTGCAACCACATTTGGGACAGATGTGTTCATAAAGAATTGTGAGGCGACTAATTTGTCTGAACACTCAAGATTTCGTGCTTTGTAAAATACAGTCTGATGTATATATAACATAAATAAGACCCATTATATGCATTAATCTCCTCATATTCACCTGGTGTCTCTGCTCCTCAGGAGATGGGGAATTTTTAAACCCTTCATGGTGGGCCCACAGGATTTCTGTGAGCTGTAGTGGTCTGGCCCACCACCTTTCTGAAGACAAGTACCCAGTGTCAGAAATGGGCAGGAAGGACAGTACTGTGTTCCCAAGTTGGATGCTAAGGGGGAGTTAATGAGGAGGAGTGATATCTATCCAGGTAATTAATGAAGAGTCTGAATACAAGCTGTCAGAGTATAAAAATAATGTGAGACAGGAGTGGAACATTAAAAACAAAACAAATGCAAAAAGACGAAGACAAGACAAAGGGAATTAGTGAAAAGGAAGAGAGAAGATGAAATGTCCACTGCCCTCTAAGTATCCAAGGTAGGGGGCCTTAGAAGTTGAATAAGCTACCCAAGGTCACCAGCTGACAGAAGACGAAGTTGGGAGAGAACTCAGACAGGACTGATTCAGCAAGCTTTTTTTTTTTTTTTTAAATTTCTTCTGAATTGCTGAAAAAGCCACAGAATTTATGAGGCAATATCATAAGTCTCTCTCTTGTCTGAGTTGCTAATAATCAGTAATTATTACATGAAATCTGACATGTGAAACACAATTGCAAGATATTTTGAGATATGGATGTAAGACATCTATCATCTATCCATATATGTATCATCTCTCTATGTAGCTATCTATCAGTCACCTATCATTTATCTATCTTAAGGACAAAGTTGCTTAGCTTCCACTATGCTCTACATTTAGGCATTTGGTGAGACTGGAGGTAGTCAAATTGATTTGTAAAGTCCTCCATCATAATTGCATTTACAAATGTCATGGAAGAATGAACTATAAGGTTTTCAACAAGTCCCACGTTTCCCTCACAGTGTGCGATTCACGTCGGCTGTGGGTGAGAGGCTTGTGTTGGCCCCTGTGGTAAGTCAAGCAAACCACGCACATCTAGGCACTATTTCAGACTAAGATAAATCCTACAGCGGAAATTTCCACCACTGGAGAGAAGTTCTTGGTTTGGGAAGGAGCTCGGGAGGTCCTAGTGGAGGGTGACATGCCCATCATTGCAGAAGCGGGTTTGCCCACAGCCTGAGGGGGTCTCCACGGAGCTTGGGAGGTGGACACAGGTTCACCTGGAAGCGAGGCTCTGTGATCATTACACCCTGGGACTGGTACTACGGGGGCATTTCCTCAAAATCATAAATCTCGATCCCAGCGCAATATAGGCAAAGTTCTTCCTTTCCTAATATTCTGAATGAAGCACACGAAGAATTGCCTTGAAAGAATCCAACCCTTTATCAAAGGACTCCAGCATTTCCCCTTACGGAGGATGCTGCCATAAGGGTGTTTCCCGTTGAGACGACGCAGAGAGACAGACAGGCTGTGCAGGCTGCTGGGGTCGGGGGAAGGGATGCAGCCCTGTGAATCACGGGGTTCTGCTGCCTTCGTCAGCCCCACCAGCATCAAAGGAAGACAGATGTCATCACAGGTGACGCAGTCAGAAATGTCACCGAGCCTTCTTCTGCATCTAAGTGTGCTGCCCCATGGCTGTGTTGGGTCATTTGGAGGGTCTGCTGTGTTCTGTGTTTTCCCACACGTCTGAAGGGCAATTCTTTATCAACGGTTCCTGTCCTGCTCAAGGGTCTGCAGTTCACACATATTAAGGCTCACAGTTCAAAATTCACACTTTTCCCTCTCTTTTATATTCCTACCTGAGTACTTCTACCTTTGAAAAAGCTCCATCTTTGTGTGTGTGTGCACACATGTGCACACGCACATATTTAAACCCGTTTTTTTCAGGCAGATGACTGTGTAAGCCCTTCTGCCAGTGTTGCTAACCAGGCCCCAAGCATGAGCTGACCCATGGCTAGGGGGGCCTGGCTTCTCCCCACCTTCTTTCTCATGGCCAGGCCTACACGTTTGCCCCAAGACTGGAAGGACGGCGGATCTGTTCAGGCTAGCTGGTTCAAGAAGAGGGGAAGCTTTGCTCATGATCAAGAGATCATTTAAAATGTGCCTGAAGTGATACTTCTCTTAGGCAGGATACCTGCAGACAGAACCTTTGCTGACCTCAAACATGCCTTGAGATACACCTCCCCCTTCACCAGCATCACACTGCAGAGGATATAAGAGAAAACATTTGTATTCTTGCTCATTTGCTCATTTATAAAGCCACCCACCCAATATTTATCAAGTGCAGATGTGTGCCAGGTGCTGGGTGAGGTGCTGAGATACAGTGGAAACAAGGTGGGCAAGGTTCCTGCCCTCAGGGAGCTGATCGCCAGGTGCAGGCAAGTTAACGGGTCAATACAATAAAATGGTGTGGGGAGTGCTGTTGTTGTGTAGGGGTGGGAAACAGGATGCAGCAGGGGCACACAGGGAAGAGGGAGGGACAGAGTGTGCCAACATGGAGAGGCAGGGCTGATCCCTATAGCGGAGACTTCAGGGTGAGCCGAGGGTCAGCACAGAGCTGCCCGTAGGTTCTGGTGGCTTGTGGGAGGATGGTTGGAGGGTTGTGGCTACATCTCCTGACAGGAGGCCCCTGAGATGGTTCAGGTTATGTTGAGCAGAGTAGGGATGGAGGAGACAGAGTAGGGATAGGGGAGACAGGGTAGGGATGGGGGAGACAGGGTAGGAATGGGGGAGACAGGGTAGGGATGGAGGAGACAGTA
>NC_138376.1:124633678-124763720 GCF_054177405.1 Leptonychotes weddellii
GACAGGGTAGGGATGGGGGAGACAGGGTAGGGATGGAGAGACAGGGTAGGGATGGGGGAGATGAGGTAGGGATGGGAGAGATGGGGCAGGGATGGGGAGACAGAGTAGGGATGGAGGAGACAGGGTGGGGGTGGAGGAGACAGGGTAGGGATGGGGAGACTGGGTAGGGATGGGGGAGATGGGGTAGGGATGGGGGAGACGGGGCAGGGATAGGGGAGACAGGGTGCAGCCAAGAGAACGGTCTGTGAGGTGAGCCTGGGAGATCACGCATGTGGAGGGTGAGGATCAGGGAGCAGTTGGCAGTTGCTGCCAGGTCTAAGGGTGACAGGTGGCTCATGGGGAAAGGAGGTACAGGAAGAGGCATAGGCCTGAGGGCATGTGGGAGGAAGGTGAATTCTGGACTCATTCTGTGGGCCTCTCCTTCAGGAATGTAGAACAACTGTCCCCTAGCGAGGGTGGGTTTGCATAACTGGAAATGCTCACGGCTCCAGGTAGCTATCAGCAGAGAACTGAGTTTTAATACCTGTCAGGCACTGTGAAGGGCCTGAAGTTTGGCCCTCCTTGGAAACTAATAAGTTAGCCTACCCCAGTTTCACAGATCACGGCAGAAGATAAGAGACTCCGGGTCAGAGACAAAGGACCATGTGTTATTCACAGTGGTATCTTTTTTCTTGTGCTGATCCCCCAAGTCCCAATTCTCCCTGGGATGCTCTGAGGTGGGCCAGGTGGCACCTGAATGGGCAGTGTGTTGTTACAGGGGGACAACCCTGAGCTTAGAGAATCCAAAGTCTTTTACAATAGGCAGCAAGCAGGCCAGCTCTTGTCTCCAGAGGGAGATGCTATCTTTATTATAAGCAAACTTACCCTTCGCTCTGGACAGGGATAGTATAACTTCCAAGGCTGTTCCCTGTACCAGTATCCTTGGAAAGAGAGTCTGCAACAAGGGTCATCAGTGCCTCTTCTGTGAGAGATGTGAGAGACCCTTGGAGATTTCTCTCCCTGTGCACTTATTCCCTTCTACCTATGAATTCTAGCTTCCTTTGCAGTAGAAGGGTAGACCAGAAGACCAGTAAGAACTCTGCTTCTGTTTTCAGAGAGGATTGCTCAACCCTGCTGGGAGGGACTGATGGTGGGAGAAAAAGAGTAGCCTTTTGCTGCCCCTGGAGGAGCTGGGGCCTTCTCCCAGCAACTCAAGGATCTGTCGCACACAATTCTGGCTCTGTTCCTGTTCACAGTCTGTATTCCCCCAAGCCCTTTCCTACAAATGACCATCAGATAATCAGGGCTTATCAGAGAGTGTGGTTAATTGATCATCCTGCTCCACGTGGTGAGGGCCTTAGCTTTGATATCTGAAATATATAGCGGACCAATTGCAAATAAAAAAGTTTTGGGAAATCCTGAAAATAATTATAGTAAAGCATTCCTCAAACACATATGGCATAGTATATAATAAAAAAGGGAGGATAAAAAAATCTATTTGTATTTTCTTTTTCCTCAGAATGCTCCTGTGAAATGCTTCAGAGACTGGGTTAGTAATTTAGATGAAGTAGTTAAAATCCGAGGTCCCTCTGGGATTTTCCTGTGGGCTCCATCCATTAGCAGCTAATTGGAAATTAGAGCCCAAATGCTGGGAGCAGGGAGGTTCTTTGCCAGATGACTCTCATCTTTAGTGTCATCCATCACAACCCAGAATCCAGACAGCACGCTGAAGAGGGTGCCCCAGATGGGGTTCTCACTCTGGCTGCCATGTCATCGAGCCCCCAGGCCTCTGATCCCTCAACTCTTAAATCAGAGATCTGTACCAGAAGATGTCTAGGGTTCCTTCCAGCTGTGACTCTGAATCTATGAGATGCAGCTGGGTGGAACCATGACAATGACATTATTGATACCAGGCAGTAATGGCCTGAGGATGGTGTGGACTTGAATAGGCAGGCACCTGAATTGCCCATCTCTGGTCTCCCACAGGCAACTGTGACCCTCACTGGATCAAAAGCATCACCACCAAGGGCCCTTACACAAGTGACCTTGGATCTGGGGCATGGTGAGAAGACTTTCAAGGGGTTCCCAAGTGCAATGAGTTTCAGAGCCTCATTTTCTGTGTGTACTGGATCCTGGCCTCATGTGGGTTTTCCTTTCCCACGTTCCTCTTTTAGAAATAGCCCTTCTTTTACTTTACAAAAGCAAGACACCCTTCACCCTCCACAGTCTCACTACTGGTGTGAAAAAATCTCCCAGGCACCAAGCAAGGATGATTCTAAAATCTATTTTGGGCAAAGTTTCCTTGAGGAAATAATCAGGCAGGAAAGACCCACCTTAGGATTTGAGGTCTTATAGAAATTGCAGTTCAGTGTGAAGCAGGTGACATATATGGGGAATTTTGTCCCTGATTAGGATGTTCTACAATCAGATATACTGTAGAATGTGGGCAGTGGGAATGATAGTAGGTTTTGCTCGATTTTTGTTTAACGGTTGAAACTTCCCTTTCTCCTATTGTCAGTAAACGTGCTGCTCTTGGGGAAGAACCTGCGTGCAAAGAGAAAATGGCTCACAGTATTAAGCTGAAGTGACCTCCCCCCTTGTATCGAATGTAAGCAGTTATGACTGGCCAGCCCCAATACTCATTCCTAGGGCGTCACATTAGCTGGAAAGACAGAAATTTTGAACAGTTGGAACAGCTCATTCTTTTAAGAGTAACTTAAATATTTTCAGGGACTATCAAATTTTTTACATTTTGTACTGGATCAAATCTGCAGATAAAAATTTCACGTGGCTCTTTGTGGATTTAACGTGCTTTATTTAATAAGGTAGTGAAAACCCATATTATTTCAAATCACATCATGAAATATTTATCCCAAGTACAGTCAATACTCATTGTATTTCATATTATGGTGTTTAGTATTTCTACCTCCTAACAAAAAACTAAAATTATATGTTGGCTGCTGAATCAGAAATATACATGTTTTTATATATATGTATACCCACATACCCACATACTTATGTGCCTTTCACTTTCTTTAAATACGTAGAATAAATCTGATTATTAAGGGAGTCATTTCTGAATTATTGCACATGACTCTTAATTATTCACAGATGCTTAACACCAGAATGCATTTAATACATGCACATGTAGGCAACATCAGAGGACTCCAGGCCATCCCTGTTTCATAAATAACATAATTTCAGCTGCTTGCGATAATCCTTTATTATAAATTAAGTAAAGAACAAATAGTTTATTTTTATTTTTTAAGCATTATGAAATGGTCAAATCAACAGACTCTGTCACTCTGATCCCGAGTTTCTTATGGATATCTGTTTCTTAGTGACATTCACAGTGTTCTCTGGAATTCATATTAGTCTATTTATTTACATCAAAAAATAAATCCACTTGGTCTGATTTTGTTGACTGTTTTGATGACAAGGACTGAGTTTGCCAAATGCTTTCATCAAAAGATTGTATTGGCAAAGGTATATTAAAAATAACAATATTTAGCTTTTCTCAATCCTCTTTGAATATATTAAACAAAGGATTTCTAAATTTACAAAATAAAGGTATAATTAATAGTTACTTGTTAGAGCTTCAAAAAGCCTTTTTGAAATACTTCCCAGAAACTGAAAAAGTGAGTTGCTATGCTGGCTGGATAACGAATTCTTTTGTTTCTAATTGTTTGCTTCCAAAAATTTGAAAATTAAAAACAGTTTTTGATGATAGACCACTATGTGATACCTTGGCATATAACTGCAAACGAGTTTTTTAAAAAATGGAATGATACTGCTACTTATTCTATTATATTCTATTATAATCTACTCATAGGGACATAGTTCTTTAGTGCACATTGATAAACATTAAATACAGAAAAAGTATTTGTACTGAACCCTCCCTCATCCCAGCAGCTGGTAACATTCATTCACGTTACTCAGATGTGCGTTCCCATTACCATTTCACTTTTTGTCTAATGAGTGTCCATCAAGATCTGGAATGTGTTTGTGTTGTTTTGATGAATTGTGTAGTACTAATCATTTTAATGATAACTCAAGTAGGAAAGAGAAGAACACTTAGTACCTCATGTCTTTTAAGAAATTTTAAAAATTTAAAAATGTTGCCCGTATTCTGGTAACAGAGATACAGACCAGGTGATCCATTAAATATTTTCAAACATGAAAACACGGCACATCAGGTACTGAGGGAAGTGGAAAGGGAATGTCAGGAGTCAAAGGTATGACAAACATTTCCCACTGGTAAAAAAGAGCTTGTGCACATATTTATAAAATGGGTGATGTGGGTATTGAATCCCTACAGCATGCAGATTCTACTTCAGTTATTTAAAGGAGTGCTATTTTACTTCTTGAAAAGGTCAGTATTTATATTTCAGAAATTTCACTTTTTTTGAAAACACCTAAGAAAAAAATTTATAGATTAACTTAGATGCTTGTGAGGAGGTACACAGTTGTCCAAATTTTGTATAGGGTTATACAGGGAAAATAATTTGAGGACCACTGCTTTGTACCATTCCATTAGTGAGCATTCTCTTCATTTGCTATTTTGCTCAAGAGGTTGTGCTAGTCTGTTATTCCCAGCTCAGCATTGCCATAAATCACTGGGGAAAAGATGACTTACTTAGAAGTTCACCTGAATTTCCCCGTGTGCTCCTTCCCCTCTGCTATTATCCCAGGCTAACACCTGCTGTGCAGGGTTGGAGGGCTGGCCCCTGTCTGCTTCTTGTTACACTGGTTACCGTATCCCCTGCCTTTCTGCTTCTCACCCACATTCTCCTTGATGTCAGAACAAACCGACCTGCAGGAACTGGGCCTCAGTCCCTCCAGACAGCATCCTTTAATACTCAATGGTAACATGGACTGTTCTACAATCAACACACACTGGGGTCTCTATTTTACTATATGTAAACTGCAGAACAAGTCATTCCATCTCCCTAAACTTTAATATTCTCATCTGTAAAGTCAGGTTTTACAAAACACCTTTAGCCTGTCTCTTGAGGGGTAGGGCTGAAATAGGAAAAGAAAACTCTTTGAAAACTCAAATGCATAATTATACAAGAAATCTCTAAGCTCCTCTTAAATTGCTTGGCATGCTGAAGTAAATTCAGTAGCATTTTCTGTTACAGATGCATCTTTAAAAATAACAAAACAAAACAAAACAGAACACGAATCTGGCAAACACTCCACCAAGGGCAACATGTTGTGCGCGTTTCTGGGAGAGAGGGGGAGGGCAGGCTGAAGACTATCGGGAAGAAGCCCAAATTCTGGCTGTAATTTGCTGAAAGCCCTTGTCTGGCATGTTCTCCCGCTCTCTTGTGATCATGACAAAGAAATACAACCTTTGGCCAGTTGCATTTTTGTTCCACTGGTAACTAGGTTAATGTGACCTGACAGGGCTGGAGGAGACAGCATGGGAAGAAATACTATGTGTACTTTTGTGCAGCTTGATACAACCAAGGTAAACTGGGTTGAGTATAAAGGTTTGCCAGAAAAAAAAAGAGAGATGATTTCACTACAAAGGATGTTGCAGGATAACATTTTATAAGCAACCTTTTTGATATACATTATAGGTGGTTACATTCTCACTGCCCTAAAAAATGCCCAGAATAGTTGTACCTTCTTTTAATCAATCCACACTTTTTTAAGCATCCTGTCTGACAGTAGTCCCGAACACCAGGGGTTAGTGTGAAGGTAAATGAGATAATTTTGTTAATGTTGTCTCATCAAAAGCATTGAGGTCTGACTTTGTGCAACAAGTTTTACAAATATTAATATTTATAAATACATATTTATTCCCCATCTGATAGAGAAGGGGTACGTATCCTGTCTTCTGGGGTCTGCTCAGCACAGTGGGCAACCTCAGCAGCCCTTGGGCTCACTGGGCACAAGCAAGAGGTCTGCGAGCTGGGTGGCAGTGCTTATCAAAGACGGGAGTGGTGCTTATGTTACTGCTAGTGGTTTATGCAGCGAGGTGGCTGAGTGGACTCTGCACGGGGACCTTAATCCTGAGCTGTAGTGTGGGTCTCCCGGAAAGTGGCTCCCTTTGACTTTTTACATGGATAAGACGGAAGAATGTAAGCTCAGCTGAGTTGGGATGGACCATATGTGAAAAAGCAGCATTATAATTCTGACATCCCGTATGCATGTGTTAATAAGATGAAAATGAAAATAATGCCTGTCTCAAAACATTACTGTTATATCTACTAACCTCACCTCAAGTGAGCTAGTCTGCATGTAGAAAATAAGCATATTGTGTATCTGACAGCATATTTCAGAAGGAGTCGTTACATGACTAGTAAGTGATGCTTTTTCCCCAAATAGGAACACTAGTGTGACCACCACTTGCACGTTGCTTTGACTCTTTGATCAATAACGGTTTGCTTATTCCTCCTGTGATGTATACCGTTATTAGGTAGGTCTAAGTCTGTCCACATACTTCTAAATACAGAACTTGTCTGAAGATGCATGGAGTCAGGGCAAGTATATCGAGGGCAGAGATGGGACATACCTTGAGTTAGGGAATAGCCAAGTAAACACAATACATCATCTGAAAAGTCCACGCAGGGGGTTGGTCTGTTCTTGAAGTCTGTTGTCATACGGAATAGGCAACGTGTCTGTTTTCTTACAAACTTGTCTACGTGGAAAATCACATTAAGCTTTCTCTACAGCATGCAGGGGGAAAGGCCCACTTGGCACACACAGGGTCGTTTGCTGTCATTCCCGCAGGAAGGGAGAACAGTGCCCGTAAGGGAAATAGGAAACTTTCCAATGCAGGGCTCGTGTGGAAACAGAAAGGAAAATAGAAAATAGAAAAATAAACAATGGATTTTTCTTTTTTACAGGATTAGTACGTTGGAAAGTGCTGTGTAGAGATTAGCTATCGGAACGATCATCATGCACATGGCTCCTTTGAGTAACGTTGTCTGCATGTTAGCCTCGGAAAATGAGCAACATACATTTTGTTAAACTCACTGATAGACATTTTACAGAGAGCAGGACATACGTGGCTGTTTTGTGTCAGAAACAGAAGCACATGAAAGGCTATGGTCTGCATGGTCTCAGCACTATGGCGAAATTCTTAATGGAATTTTTTTGTTGTTTCCGTAATTTCAGGCCATGGCAGTTGATTGCTACAGACCTTTTTTTTAAAGTTGTGCTTCTTTCAGAGCCAGAAGGAAGGTCAATCTCACTTTGCAAAAGAGAAAGAAAGGTGACTCTTGTCATTATAACAAAATGTAGCGAGTCCCCAGGTGTAATCCGGAGAAAAAGGAGACAAGGTCCTGTGTAATGTCGCACGCAGCTGAAAGGGAGCTGCCACCAGCGAGCTTCTCCGAAGAACAATGACTCTTTATGCCCGGGCTCGGCAGCAGATGCATGTCCCCCAACAACTGGCTTCCCTCCAAAACCAGGGAAGAAATAAAGAGGGCAGAGCCGGGAGGAGGCTGCCAGAGCCCCGCCTGATGGGGAGCCTTTCTAGTAGGCATAGAGCAATCACAAAAGTGCTTTGGAATCACAAAATTAAAAAACAAGTGTCAGCTGTGGGAGACGTAGAAATGCAAATATGTACGAATGCAAACCGGGCGGATAAATGAAAGTGTGCAATCACCCAGAGCTATGTTTACAACCCGAAGGCGACTCTGTGTATAATTATCTGGCTGCCATTAACTGTGTGGGAGAAGCTATCAAGGGTCACATAAAAGATACCACCTGAAGTTAAACATCTTCCCTTTCCGATGATAAAGCAAGATCGCAAAGAGCATTAAATCTACCCTGAACTAAACCAGTTGGTGCAGAAGGGCTAGAAGTGTACCTCTGGTGAAATAAAGAAGCTGGATTTTCATTATTTACCGCACATCTTAACATAATCCTAACCATTAACTAAAAAGCAGATGATGGGAGATCTGGCCTCACTGAACATGTACTAAAAGCTATCACACTGTCCGCTTGGGTTCTCACACTCCCTTCCTGAGCCGGGGTCATGAGCTCTCGCGGACCTGGTCAACATTGCCCAACCAAAGGGTACGCAAGCCAGGGTTTGAGCATCAGTATTTTGACCCTGGATTTTCCACTGCACCACGAGCTCCCAATCCAGGGCGATTTTGCCCACCAGGGGACACGTGACAGTGTTCGGAGACATTTTTGGTTCTCAACTAGGAGTTGCTATTGGTTTCTGGTGGGTAGAGGCCAGGGATGCTGGAAATCATCCTACAGGGCAAAGCTGACCCCCCAATGTCAACAGGGCCTGAGACTGAGGTGGAGAGGCCTGGTATTACACCAGGGCCACCACTGTGCAGGCCAAGCCTCAAGACAGATACAGGTGTTTGGGAAAGAGGCAGCCTCAGACCCCGAGTCCTTTCCAAGGATCTGGCCATTGCTGGAAGTGAATAAAAAAGTCCCTGGTTCCACCTCACAGACCTGGAGGGAGACAAGAGGTGAGGCACTAAAAATTCATAACGTATCTGTCAGAAACACATTCTGAGATTGCTTGGATCTAAATTGCCCTTTCAAAACCCAAGAGAAATTTCCAGTGCCGCCCGAAGCTCTTGATGGCTCCCTAACACCATTCTGCACTGAAGTTAGAAAGTAGAATGGCTCTGGGTTTTCTGTGGGTTCTTTATTTGTCTTCTGGAATATTAAAGACTGTCACCTCACAGAATACAAATCAGAGGCTAATGTGATAAGAGGCTGAACGGATGGTGTCTCTAGAAAATTTAAGACGGAAATGTCAGATGAAAGACAGAAAGATGGGATCACTTTTGAAAAATCGCATTGGTAAAGATGTAGAGGATTTCCCTAACAAAAGTGTTCTGAACTGAAAGCATCTCAGAGGGATTTTGAATTGAAATCAGCTAAACAGCACTGGAGATTCTGGGGTGAAGGTTAGTCAAGCAAAGTCAGAAAGGGAGTGAAGCTGGTGGAGTAGCGCGCCGATAACTGGACCACCCCTGGAAGTTGCTGGACGGAGCCTCACGGAGGAGAGGCTGGGGGCGCAGCTCAGCTCCCCAGAGTCCCTGGGGCTGAGTCATGAACTGCAGGGGCTCGGGGCCCACAAAGTGCTGAGAAGGTAGCAGCAGAGAGCCCAAGGGTTGACCAGCCCTGGGTCTCCCCATCTCACTTCCTGGTCTGCTGCACCCAGCTCCCTGAGCGCTCACAGAGAGGAATAACCTCTCAGGGAAGTGGGTGAGAGGCGTCTTTCCCTGGGGTGGCAGCCTGCTCAGCAGACAGCCCCGGTAGGGTCTCGGATGGGAAGCCACGCCAATGAGTTTCTGATCTTCAACCACAGCATTTATGGAGACCTCTGACGTAATTCAGCGAGATAATGAGGGCGTGCTGATCAGTTTTATTTTCATCCCAACTTAATACACATATATGTGCCAAACTAGCTCTGCATTATTTAAAATTACAGCAGTCAGAAGAGAGGCCTTCTCAAAGTCTGATCAAAGGATGTTTAATCATCTTTAAGTAAACTCCAATTTTTCTGAAATTCAAGGGGAATTATTTCTTCACTTCAAAATTCAGTACAGATTCATTGAAGGGGCTATTAGTGACAATAACAAATAGCCTTTATTCAAAACCATTACTCAGTACGATTTAAAAAGTCCTGGGCTTCATCTTTCTTTCTTTCTTTTTTTTTTTTTAAAGATTTTATTTATTTATTTGAGAGAGAGAGAATGAGAGACAGAGAGCATGAGAGGGAGGAGGGTCAGAGGGAGAAGCAGACTCCCCGCCGAGCAGGGAGCCCGATGCGGGACTCGATCCCAGGACTCCAGGATCATGACCTGAGCTGAAGGCAGTCGCTCAACCGAGCCACCCAGGCGCCTGGGCTTCATCTTTCTTGCAAACCCATATACCCACTTCCTTCCCAGTAGGAGAGTACAGTAAGGCCCTGCAGAGAATGCCAGGCTCCCTGCTGCATGCTTGTGGGGGTGGGGGGTGGGGGGGTGGGAGAATGGCTTTCCCCCAACATGAAATGGAGCTGTGGGGGCCACTGCCTCTTCACAGGGTGGCGGTCCCTGGGAGCAGGGGTGGTTTCTGCTGGCTTGGATGGGGCCGGCTGGATTCCCAGCTGAATGTGGCCCGTGACTGAGCGGCTCCTTCAGTGGTTCAACTTCCATACAAACACCATTTATGCTTGTATGGGGCACCTGGGGGGCTCGGTCATTGAGGGTCTGCCTTCGGCTCAGGTCATGATCCCGGGGTCCTGGGATCGAGCCCCGCATTGGGCTCCCTGCTCCGCGGGGAGCCTGCTTCTCTCTCTCCCACTCCCCCTGCTTGTGTTCCCTCTCTTGCGGTCTCTCTCTGTCAAATAAATAAATAAAATCTTTAAAAAATGAAAAAAACCCACCATTTATGCTTGTAGGACGAAGCCACTGAAATGCTGATGGCAGAGATCAACGCTTAAGGGGAACATCTAGGAAGGTGGAAAGGGGGGCTTTCTCCCCGTTAGTTCTGGAGATAGTAATAGCGAAGTTTAATGCGTGTACGCCTCTCTCTGTCACTTTAACGGGAACTCTCTCTCCTTTGATACCAGTGGCCACCATGCTAATTAGTTATTAATGTGTCTATTTTGGAGATGGGGAAATTGGGGCTCAGAATGTTTAACTGACCTGCTCAAGGTTGAGAAAGTGGGGGTTTGGACCAGGGAGTTGAGGCCTCTGACACCTGTGGTCCTCCGTGCTCTATTGTGCCCATGCATGCAAGGACACCGGCCAAATTAAAGCAGTGGTTAGTGGCACCAGGACATGGAACAGAGTGAGTGACCCTCAGAAAGGTCATTATTAAATGCCCCCCTGAAGGTAAAGCTCATTATCTTACTATATTCATAATGTCCTAATGAAGGAAGCTGACAGCAGGTTTGCAAATCACACTATACAGTTATTAACCATAAACACTTGGCCCAGAGGGTGGTGGGTTGAGTTATTTACATGAACAACCAGTTTTTAAAATGGTCATACCCTGCCCCTCCCCCCACCCCCCAAATGTCCTGCACCATCGGCACAGCAATGTTCGGTCAATACTTGGGTAAAAATAAACGTGCCCCAGCTCCTAACATCACTCCCACTTAAACGCTTGTATTCCACGAGGCAGAGTCAAGGATAAGTGGACAGTGGAGGCATCTGAGCATTTTGCTGGTATAGACGCCTCTCTTAGTGGTCTTTAGCTTCAGCAAGGAACGCACTATCAGACTGCAGTCTCTAAGGATCCCGTGACTTTGCAGGACAGAGGTAAACATTCTCGTGTGAGTAGTCTGTGAATATTTGATTTATATGGAACTCAATTCAATGTGCATTAGTGAACCGCAAGGCAGTGTTCAGGCGTTAGCTGTGCCCAGATGAAGCCTGCAGGCGGCCGGCTGAGGGTCGGTGGGCAGTCTGGCTCGCACGTGCTGGGAACTGGGCAGCCCCGGTCCCAGGAGGTGGGGCCGCCAGCCCCGACCCTTACCCCTCCTCGCTGAGCCTCCTCAGGAAACTCCCGTGCCAGGAAGAGGCTCTCAGCGTCTGCCAGTTTGTCTCCACCATTTAAGATTAACATGCTCTGATTAACAAGAACATTATCTACGATGTGTTTAGCCAAACAACCAAACTGCCTTCCTCCAGGAATGCATCTGTGCCTAAACCCTCAAGTTCATTAGATCTGGTGGACTTGTTAACAGCATTTCCATTTCCATGCGTTGTGTTTCCATTCCAGTGTTTCCACTGGCTCATGCAGTGTTTCCCGGGCTCTGGAAAGTCCCTGCAGCACTCAGTGAGTGGTACATATACAGCGGGCACTCAATCCACAAATATTAATTGATGTGGTGAGGCTGGGCTCTGAAAAGCTGAATTCCTCCTGAGAGGCTAATTCACTGTGCTCAGCCTGTCCGCGGGTAGCAAGGGCTTCTGAGCAAAAGGGAGCTTTGGAACAAGAGCTACTGTGTGGTGGTGGGGATGTCTGTTCCAGTGATGGATGAAATGACACTCCTGACATGCTGTATGGGCAGAATCTTTACATGTAATTTATTTTGCATTTCAATTACCTTGGAAAAAGCCTTCCTGGGGTTTTGGCCAGAGGTATGTGTAAGTTATCAGTTTAATGGATTTATTCCTGTTTTGCTAAGGTAAGTAATCTTTATTAAAAACCCCACAAAGCCCCAAACTGTCTAGCCTGCATTTTCATTTGTTCTTAGCATGGTCTTCTCTAGTCAGGGTCTCTGGCACACTGTCTGGTTTTTACTTCCAGGTCTCCTGCCCCTGCCTGTATTTTACTCTGGATTTCAGGAGCGCCTACGCTGGGCTTCCACAGCCGAAAGTTAGGGCTGGCACTCCATTCATCCTTCACCCATGAACCCTGAAATCCGATGGGCTCAGCCTCACAGAAAGCCTGAGCAGGCTACACATGTCCCCCTGTACCTGTCCCACCCTGACCAGATAAGGGAGAGGGAGGTGGAAACCAAACCTGATGATGACCATTTGGAGGCTGCCTGAGTCAGGGCCAAGACGACCATGCAACACCCCCTGTGACAACCTTTTGGCGCTCAGAATGGATACAGGGGAGGGAGGGCACTGGGCCTGGCATGAGGGCACCACTGTGAGCTCAAGCAGGGTAGATACGGGCTTTCTGATCTTAGACAACTGAAATCTTAGGGCCACCTTCCCCTTTCTCCTGCAAATGGACACGTCTGAGTGGGAATAAAGGCACACTGCCCATCCCCTAAGTTTAAAGGCCCCTGTGCCCATTTCCTAGACTTGAAAGCATATACAAGTTTATTGGCTGCATTCCCAGGGGCTGACAGCAGAGCGATAGGGCAGAACTGCCCGTGTTCTCTGGTCACATCTGATAAGTGCAGCGTCCTGGAGGCCAACTGGCTGAAGCATAATTCCAGGCCTGTAAAAGTCTCCCTTTGGGCAGGCCTGTGACACCATCACTCACTGAGAAGCTGGCCAGGCCCAACCTCTTTCCATGGGCCCACCAGCTTCCCCAACCCCTCTCTAGAGCAGCCTCGATTCTGGGAGTGGGTTCCTTTTCCTTGGGGAGAGATCAGAGGCTGGTGCTGGAAATGGGACATGGGAAGGAGTGCTTCTCAGTGAGAGCCAGACAGGAAGCAGGGAGCAGGCAGGAGGGCAGCTGCTCAAACGAGGGGAGGCTTTGGGAATGGAAGCTTCCAGCCTCTCTCTGCTATCATCCAGGACATGGAGGCCGCAGAAGCTGTGATGGGGCTGAGCATGGAGCACCTTGGTCGTGGTTCTTTGGGGGAGTCTTTGGCGGCCAGGTGTGACTTGGGAGGCACCAGCCCAGCCATAGTGGCCCAGAGGGGTCTGGCTTGGGGCTCTGATGCCACGGGAGGGTAAAGCCCAGGAAGAACCCAGATTCTGGTGCCCTGGAGCCTGGCGGCTGAGTCAGCTTTGACTTCACTTAGAAGCGTACGAGGGATAGGATGTTTCTGGCATCCGAGTGTCATGGAAGGAATTCACACCTGTGCCTAGAGTAGCCTATTTTTACCACTGTTAACCTGAACTGTACTTTAAAATTTAAACTAAATGGAGCCTCTTTTCTATCTGTTATTTATGAGGCCTCCCCTTTCTATCAAATTAAAGCTCTCCACAGATGAAATAATTTATCTCGTTGAGAACCCCCCCTCCTCCGTGGATGAAGAGCGGAGAATGGGGGCGCTCCGTGGGGGAGGTTCCAACTGCCGAACAGACAGCTCTTTGCATTTCTTTAAATTCTCACTTAATTCCATGATTGATGCCTTTTCCTGCCATACACACGCTAAATGACAATAGCAAAAACCTACTAACTATTCCTAAATGTACTTAGAAACCGCTCTGCAAGTCCTGGCCGTGAGAGCAGCCACATCTCTCCCTCCCACGTGTGAAGGTGAGCTTTTTCTCATAAGGCTAAACAGAATTTCTTTTATTCCAGCGCAGGGCAGGTGACTTCTTAATGATTTTTGAGGAAAGAACCCAACAGAAGGACAATATCCTTTTTTAATCTCATTTTCCTTCTCACCCCACACCGAGCTGTTTCTATAGCAACATCCTACCTGCTCCCAGGACATCTGAGCATCCCCCAGAAGGTAACTAGCACTGCCTTTTCATTCACAGAAGGGACTGCTCTTCACTGACCAGTTTTTCCCTGGGTGTCTAAATTCTTCAGTTCTCTAGGACATGCTTCATCAAGGGTTTCCTGTGGCTAAAACCTAAAATTCACTTCTAACCTCCCAACGGTATGATCCTCCAAGCCTTTCAAAACTGAACTCTGTAGAATTTACATTTCGTTTTCAACATGAATAACTTCCCTTCTGTGCATCAGCTTATGTTTAGGAAAGTAAAACAGTTTTGGGGGAAATCTATACCCCTCAGGTACCCCTTCTTTTTTCCCTTTCATGTCTTTGGATATATGATATGTATATAGTATATGAAATATTTCCAATATACAGAAAATACAGGGACAATGGCAATAAGCAGTCATGAATCTACCCCGCTCAGGCTTATCAAATGCTGACTTTGCAGCGGAGGAGGGGGGGGCATTTATCATTTATGCTTCAAATTTGTAAGAAGTAATAGGTTATAGAAGTAGCATCTGAGGTACATATATATATTTTCCATCCAAGTCTTTGCACTTATATTGCACATTTATGTGCAAGACTTTTTTGGGGGCAGCTTCTCCTAATTGAGGGAGGGGTGCCAGACATCTCTGGCTGCAGAGCTGTTCCCTGTTCTTCTGGGAAGCTAAGAGCCCTGGGCCCATTCGCTGTTCCTATACCATGTCATCTAGTTGCTGGGCAATTCTTATAAGCTGGGGTCCAAGTTAACCCTCTTGAATGAATGGACATACTATTTCAAAATAAAAACGTTCAAAATCAGAGGCTGATTTGGGGTCCCATGCAACATAGGAAGCCCGCTGTTTTCTTCCCAAGGTCACACTAAAAAGGTGGTGGGTCTGAGCTCTTGTCTGTTCAAAATAAAATGATAAAGGGTCACTATAGAGAAGATGGTCATCACCCTGGGGTGGATGGCTTGCCCATAAGGGCATTATGAATGAGGCTATCAGGGCTCAGGTAAGAACATTATCTTGGATAAATGGTTTGTGGTTATTGATCTGGATCAACCTGACAGAAAAGAAGCTCTATGTATTATTGCTACAATTACTTGATTTATACTTGCAATTTAGAATTTGTATGCTCAGTCAATTCTGTCAATATCAAAAAGTAACACTCTAATTTCAAAATCTGACATTTGGATTTTGTCCCATGATTTAGTATGTCCTCTAAGCAAAATAACTCTCAATCCAGGCCATTTACCTTCAACGACAACTTGAAACACAAGTTATCAGGGGGAAAACCAGCCAACGATCAAACATAAAGAAATTCAAACTGGGCTTCAAGGTTTACAAAAATTAAAAAAAAACCTTTTTTTCCCATTTATCGTGCATCCTGCACCATAGCTCATCATGTGCCCTCCAGAATGGTTACTTTTGTGGAAGGCGGTAACTCGGAAACACTTCAGGCCACAGCCTGCTGAATGTCTGCTCTTTCTTCTCTATTCACTTTCCATGGAAATCTAAGTCACAGAAAAAATAAAATAAGGTGGCCAACAAGCACACAAAGTGAAGAGGATGACCAGGAAAAATTGGTGTCTAGACCTCAAAGGAGTCAGAACCTGCAGGAGAGGTTTATCTTTTAGGAGGCAACAGATGAGGCCTGGGGGTGGGGCAGGGGCAGGGCGCACTGATGGTCCCTCCGAAGCCAATGGTACTTGACAAATTTGTAAAGACTTCGTGCTTATGCTGTCATCCTACGTGGACAGGTGTAGGGACTCAAAGAGTAAGTGCAGAAAAAAAAGATACTTGGGGAATGAATTTCCTTGGTAGGTCCTGGTCTCTCCCTTTTAAATGCACAGCTCCCTCGCCCACACCCGCCTATCCAGGAGACACAGCCAAGGTGAGGGTTCCCACCTCTGTTTCCATTCCTCATCCTCCCTCACATTTGGCTTCCAGCTCCTGTCTCAAGAGGTAAGAGAAAACCTTCAGAGAGCATCATCTGTCAGCTCCCTCTTGAATCTTGGTACCAAGCATGGAATATAAAGTTCCATAGGTGGCCTGATTAGTATAGACAGAGCCCAGAGGACACTTCCCTGTGCCCGTCACTACTCTTTGAGGCAAGACAGCTTCAGGATGCCACCTGCTCACGGCCCTTCTCAGGGACCCCGTTGTCCACAGCCTCTGCTTCAAGGAAGGGGAGTCTACTCAGCCCTGAGGTTGTGGGACCACCCATCTTAGGTAGCCAGTGACCTGTGATATGGCCTGACATAGACGATACTCTGGCCAGAATCCCTGTCTCAGGAATATGAACAAGACAATTCCAAGAGAATGGGGCAGTTAACAGTGGTAATGGATAACACATAAATGTTGGAGGGGCCATGATGGGCCGTGCGCAAGCAGGGAGCTGCAGACACGGCGACAATAGCCGGCCAATGAGCATGACTGAAAGAATCAGGGCTGCTTTTGGTCCTGACAGATCTCTTGGCCAGCCAAAAATTAATTCTCAAAAATGAATTCTCTCAGTTCTGTAGAAAATTAGTGCCACCTTCGAGTATTTTGGACTGCATTTATAAATTCCACATATTCTTAAGTACTTCCAGTGTCAGATTCAAAAATTAATAATTTGGGGCACCTGGGTGGCTCAGTCACTTAAGCATCTGCCTTCGGCTCAGGTCTTGATCCCAGAGTCCTGGGATCGAGCCCTGCGTCAGGCTCCCTGCTCTGTAGGGAGTCTGCTTCTCCCTCTGCCCCTCCCCTGCTTGTGCTCTCTTTCTCAAATAAATAAATAAAATCTTAAAAAATTAAAAATAAAAAAATAATTTTTTTTTCTGAGGACTTAAAGTAACTCCTATGAATAAATCAATAAATCTGGTGAGTCTTAAGGTCTCTTAAGTTTCAGCACTGTTTGCAAACTAAAAGAGTTCAGTTTATTATCCCAAGTCTAAATCAATTACTTAATTAGGTGTTTCAACCTAAGTCACAAGGCTGATCTGTTTTCTTAATTAAGCACATGCCTTTAGATATTACAAGTTTGTAAAATTTCAAATAAATATAAATTCTTTCTAGTAAAGTACTAGTTCTATGGTTTTGATTCTCCTAAACATTTCTCTACTCAATTCTAAATCTTTACAAAGGTGAAAGATGATTAGCTACTAAGGAAACTATTGCATTATCCCACACAATTATATATAACTGGGATTTTCTTCTCAGCTTGATTGAGGTTGCATTTACATAGAAATTTTACTCTGAGGGCACTGACTAGCGTCTTTACGGCAGCCCATGTAGGATCCACTGAGCCCTATATATAGTTACCATGGTGACGATTCTGTAATTCCGTAACTCAAAGGAGATGGGTATGGAGCTGTGTGTGACCTTAGGTCCAAGTTATATATTTAATGTCCCCACCCAGCTGGGTAAATCACTTGACTGAATTTGTACTGTTGTGCTCACAAGATGTAAACATATTTCCATCTCAAGATCTTTGGACTCAATAAACTCCTGTATTCTGTCATATTTTTTATGGGGCCACACACATTTTTCACTTATTAAAATGTTTCTTTTTTCAAATTTTATTTTATTATGTTATGTCAGTACATCATTAGTATTAAAATGTTTCTAATTAAAATTTGGATATTTCTCATGGCTTCGTTTGATAATTCAATCATAAATTCTAAAGCCATTCAATCCACATAATCCATTTGTTGAATGTTTAAAAAAAATAGAATAGCCAATTCCTTCTGGTCAATAAGGGCTTGGACCTTGAACTTGTGAGGAGTACTGAGTACTGGTTAGGAGTAAGAACTCTGGAGTCAGACTCTTTGGCCTTAAAATCTTGGCTTTATGTATGTCCTACTCTTAACCACTATACTGTAGAAATTCTCATAAGCTATGTGTGGTGTGTGTGAAAGTACCAAGTTATTTAACCAAACACCAGTCTAGGTGTTGCTGTGCAAGTATTTTATAAATGAGGTTAAGATCTCTAAGCGGTTGACTTTAACTAAAGGAAATTACCCTCAATAATATGGGTGAGCCTCATCCAGTTGAAAAGCCTTAACTGAGATTTTTCCTAGGAAGAAGAAATGCTGCCTTAAAGACTATCAGCTCTGGCCCAGTTTCCAAACTGCTGGCCTGCCCTACAGAATTCAGACTTGCCAGCCCCCCCAGTCATATAAGCCACTTCTCTGAAATGGAGAGAACCCTGACTAAGACACGGTGATTTCCTTTTTCTTTTATTTTCTTTCCTTCCCTTCCTCCCTCCCTCTTTCCTTCTTCCTCCCCTCAAATCCAAAAGAGCGAACTTCATGACGATCCTTTCTGGACACGCTAGTAGGTTCTACACATCATACTACCAATGACAAATCAGTAATGTGGCAACTGGTAGCTGAATTCTCCTCCAGAGAGGAAGATTAATATCTTATTTTCTATTTAGTGAAATGAGGAACTAAAGGTGTATTACTCTTCTTTACTACAATATATAATAGAAGTGTTTACTTGGTGTCTGCAATGCTAATTCTGTTGTCAACAAATACATACATTAAGAAACTGGCTTGTCCAGGACAGATCACATAGGGTTTCTTTTTATTTGTTTTTGAGGAGACAGAAAGAACCCTAAAAATAAAAATTCAAGGGCGCCTGGGTGGCTCAGTCGGTTAAGTGACTGCCTTCGGCTCAGGTCATGATCCTGGAGTCCCTGGATCGAGTCCCGCATCGGGCTCCCGACTCAGCGGGGAGCCTGCTTCTCCCTCTGACCCTCCCCCCTCTCATGAGCTGTCTCTCTCTCTCATTCTGTCTCAAATAAATAAATAAAATCTTAAAAAAAATAAAATAAAAATAAAAATTCATATAAATGTTGTTAGGCGTGTCAGCAATGTTTTGGTGATGTCCCCACGGGTCATAGAAAGGCAGCATGGACTGCAGTATGACTGGCCACATGTAGCCCTGTTCCTTTGGCCCTCACTTCCCATGTCACCCTGGGTCCTGTGCACGAGAGGAGGGAATCCTGACTCGTGTTAACTTGTTGGACAGACAATTCTTCATACTCTCAACTTCTTGGCGAGATGAACTGGTTGGGATTGGAATGGCTTTGAGAAGAACTTCACTGTTCAAGAAATCCTTTCCCATTTTTTCGTTGAGCAGACAGAAGTAGTAACAGGCCATTCATGATCTTGCGTCCAATTTCCAGAGTTCTGGGTTTGGTCTGTCTTTTCTTGTATGTTCCCTAACTGAATAATAATGATAGCCCAGAACTCTCCTAATAACTGGACTTTTGAGCTTGTTAATACCTGTAGGATGTCCAAGCTTATTGCAGGGGCAACTTGCAGCAGCTCTGAACTTACACCGAAGCTTAGGATGTGTGAGTCAAAAAGCACCAGAGCCGCATGCAAAATCCAAAGCCAAGATCAGGGCTGCTGAAACTCTCTTAGCTCAACTCTATTGTTTGGAGGTCAGTCCCCCGTCACTGGGATTTCCAAGTGACTTGTTCTGCTCCACAACTTCACCAGGGTCTCTGCTCATGCCCTACCTCCCTGGCGATACCACCTAGCCTGTCTAAACTTACCCTAAATTCCCCTCCCTCAATGGTCTCAAGTTCTCTGTAGTTTCTACCCACTGGGCTATATATATTTTTCAAAACACCGGTTCTTTTAGGGGCAACTGGGTGGTACAGCTGGTTAAGCATCGGACTCTCAGTTCCGGCTCAGGTCATGATCTCAGGTCGTGAGATCAAGCTCTGTGACTAGCACCGCGCTCAGTGTGGAGTCTGCCTGAGATTCTCTCTCCCTCTCCCTCTGCCCCTCCTCCTTGTGCTCTCACTCTCTCTCTAAAAATAAGTAAATCTTTTTTTTTTTTTTAGATTTTATTTATTTATTCATGGAGACAGAGAGAGAGAGAGAGAAGCAGAGGGAGAAGCAGGCTCCCAAGGAGCAGGGAGCCCGATGCGGGACTCAATCCCAGGACCCTGGGATCATGACCTGAGCCGAAGGCAGACGCTTAACCATCTGAGCCACCCAGGTGCCCTAAAAATAAGTAAATCTTAAAAAAAAAAACCCCACTGGTTCTTTTAGACATTATATATCACTTCGTTATTTTCTCTCTCTCTTATTAGAATATAGACTTCTAAGATGCGGCCTTGGTCACGTTGGTCTCATTCTCCAGGCTGTGTTCCGAGCACCTGACATAGTGCCCAGCACACAGTAGATACTCAGTGAATATTTGCTGAATGAGCAACTTGCTGTTTATATCTGCACGCTAGCTGCCAGCAGTGAGTAGAAAAATTTCAAATGAAAATATCCGCATCATTTCTCTTTTATAGAGGCCTCCATGTGTAGGCACTGTTCTAATTGAGTAAGTCACATCCAGTCCCTGGGCTCATGGAACTTCTAGAAGTATTAGGTGAATAGAAATAAACACATGTAATTTGGCTTGTGTCAACACATAGCAGAGAAACCAATATGGAAAAAATTTCTAGTTTGGTCATGTGTGCTCATAGTTTCTTCCATTTCAAAATTAACATTTCAAAAACCTTTTCCTTTTTTTTTTCAGGAAAATGCTGACATCTAGGGGAAGTGAAGGGCTCGCCCATTCTCCCACTTCAATGGCTCTAATCCTGCCCCAGTACGAATAGGATCCAGAGGAAGACATTATCCCACCCGAATAGAGTATTTGGGGTTTGAGTACAGTACCATGGGTCTACAAGAGTGGTCACACAATGCAAGGGTTCGGGGCACATGTGTGTGATCCCCTCTTTCCACTTTTTCCCACATGGCCAGAGAACTCAGGGGGCTTCCTCAGGAGAAGAGCTGGTCTCACTGCTTAGAAACTTTTTTCTCTTCTGCAAACCTGAGTATACTGTGGTGGCCGTAGAAAGCCTGGGGTGGTGTCTGGACATTAAAACCAAGTCCTTATCCTCTCAGAGCCTTTTCCTCTACAGTGAGTAGGGGGTCCTATGGGAGTGCTGAGTCCTAGGACTTGGGTTTGGGCACGGACAGGCAATTTGAGAGCAAGGCAGAACGGTCCCATTGGTTGGTTCATATAACAAATATTCGCGAAGTGTCTTTCATATGCAAGGCTCTCTCCCATGTCTCTTCTTCTTAATGCTCGGGAATTCAGGAGTTTTCCACTTGCTCCAGCCTGGTTTATCGGTATGCTCCAATGGGGTTTGGAGATAAAGCTCTCAATAATAATAAACTATTCCATTACTTTTCATGCACATATATTTCCCTCAGACACTTCACAGGGAAGATGGGCAGCTATACCAATACAGCATTCAAATATTCCAGGCTCCTCTACTTAAAAAATATATTAAAATCAAATCTTAATGCATCTCCACTGAACACAGATCTCTAACAATCTCTACCATAAATGTCAAAGGACTCAACAATGTTAGTAATTCAGTAGGATTTGCCTTTTCTAATTGCCTTTTGATGACCCAATTGTATTCTCAAAGGGTACATGGGTGTCATGCAAATAATTCAAAAGCCAAGTTTGTATCTATATACAGTGCCTAGGACAATGATACTACATGATTACTGAACGGATGGATGGATGGGTAGATGGATAAACAAATTAATGAATGCTCTGTGATCAGAGGGCAGAAGATGTGTCACACATAAAGCTCCAAAGAGGGGCAGACAGTGCCATCAAGGAATATAAAAGGCTATTGTTAGGTACAAATGTGTTTCTGGAGGAGACACTGGGTCTGAAAATACAGCGACTGGAAATCACCTACTCCATACGTGCTTTATCATACTATTTAAACTTTCACGATCAGGAGGCTAACTCTTTGTAGAAAACCACATACAAAAGTTTTCATAAAAAAGGCAGTCTTCTTTTATCCTTCCTTTGTAGCTATTTGGAAAAAGGATGATAATAATCAAAAGACCTATAAAAAATGCGATTTGGGATTTCAAAGGTTGTAGGCTATCATGTGACCCAGGCGAACTATCACGCAGAAAATGACTACCCTCTGAATTACTTGCAATGCTCAAGACTCTGGAGAGAAAAACAATACCACTGTCTGTTCTACGAACATGAGAAGAAGAAAAAGAGAAATACTGCTTTCCTCCATTCAAATTTTCTTTGCTTAAAAAAAGCAGACTCCTTTAAGGAAACCTCTGGTCTTAGACCATAAATAAATACTCCTTTAAGGAAACCTCTGGTGGTAGACCATAAATAAATCCCAGTGTGGCTGCTTATCTGTCTAAAGAAGGTTGGTGTCTCTTACGCCACTTACAGATTTTAAAAACGTGGTGTCATTCTTTAATCATGGTCATCATTGGAGAATATGATTGAAATTTTAATTATTGAGTAGAAAGGACTGGAAAGCACTTTGATCAGGCGTTTGGTGTGCCTGAAGTGATTGGCCATCAGCATAGCTGATGGGAACCTGGAAGCATGTTATCACAGCCCTGTGACCCCTGCTGAGGTGGAGGCAGCAGTCTGTCTACCTCCTACCGGCTGCCTGTCTCCTCAAATGCCTGCACGCTGTTTACTGCAGAGCCAGTGTTTAGACCAAATGCTCAGTAATGTGAAAACATCAATTATTTCCTTCCTATATTTAAATGGAGTATGATCACCCCTGATTTCATAGCAAAGGAGCGTTTCCAAAGCACAAAAACATTTCCACCATTAAGCACACAGGTGACTCTTAAATATATGTTTTCTTCTTCTTTCTCTGTGGAAGCAACGGCAAGTAAGCTCATTAGTTTCGTGCTCACTCTGACAGGAGCTCCATGTCTGCAGAGCTCTGCATGGACTGTCCTGCAGTGGGCTGGGTAGGCAAGCTTGTCAAGGGAGAAACATTTTTGCCAGAAATTCATAGACTGGGGGCAAAGCGAGGAACACATGGTTATCATGACTCACTATGACTTTTGCCAGAACCGTATAATCACCAGACGCCATTTTGGGTATCTTTCAAAAGCTACAGTGACTCTCATTACTTGGAGAGCCTTAAATCCCTTCGGCGTATCTGAAGGAGGGACAGGAATAAAAACAAGAACCACAACAACCACACCAGGAGTGATTTTCAGGCCAGGCCGAGCTCTCTAAATCTGGCAGCACCCTCTTAGCTAAGAGCATCACCTGCAGTCCAGGGTCCTGCTAGGGGTGTGGAGGCCAAAGGAAACTACTTTCCGATGTGGTGTGTCTGTTCCTGCCCCAGGTGACTGCCACACTGCAGGTAAGATTTTTTTTTTTTACTTTTTAAATTATATTTATTTATTTGACAGAGAGAGAGAGCACAAGCAGGGGAAGCAGCAGAGGGAGAAGGAGAAGCAGACTCCCCGCCAAGCAGAGAGCCCGACGTGGGGCTTGATCCCAGGACCCTGGGATCATGACCTGAGCTGAAGGCAGACACTTAACTGACTGAGCCACCCAGGCACCCCTGCAGGTAAGATTTGTACCCCAGGTGAATTACATTGGAAACCCAATCAAACTTGACAGTAGGTGTGTTGTGGGGTTCCTGCCAGTCTGCAACCTGAAGCGAATGATGTATTCTCTCTCTAAATCAGGAGAGCATTTTGAGAAATGCACTGGAGGTGATTATTAATGCCAGAACATGGTGTGAATTAAATGATCCATTTGGTTGTAGTTTATTTTTGAGAAACTGCAAGCTATGCATTTGTTGGAATAAATCAGGGGTCTGTCTGCAAATGTAGCCAAACTTTCTTTCTTATCAGTGGAGTTCAGGTTGCTGGTTCTAAGCAAAGGTGTGAGAAGGGTGGAATTTCCTAAATCCTTAATCTGTCTATGGGAATGTCTGGAACTTCTGGCCCTCAGGGCACTGGGGCCGTCCTGGTCTCCCACCTTCTCAGAGATCCACCCCTGCTTACCTGCCGGCAACCCCCTCACAAACAAGACTTTTTCCTGATTTTCTCACTTCTGTTTAGAACTCTCTATTTAGGGCGCCTGGGTGGCTCAGTTGGTTAAGCGACTGCCTTAGGCTCAGGTCATGATCCTGGAGTCCTGGTTTCGAGGCCCACATCAGGCTCCCTGCTCAGCTGGGGGTCTGCTTCTCCCTCTGACCCTCTTCCCTCTTGTGCTCTCTGTCTCTCATTCTCTCTCTCTCAAATAAATAAATAAACTCTTAAAAAAAAAGTTAGAACTCTCTATTTGGAGGCAGAGTTCTTTAAGATTCCAGGAAACTGGCTAATGTGGTACCTTTGGATACAACTGTAACAGTGAAGTTCAGTTTTATATTTGCCTCCTTCTCCTTCATAGTTTAACAAGGACTTTCAGTGACTTACCTCTCTAGTGGGAGATTGTAGGTCCAGAATTCGGTCAGCAGAAATAATTACATTGCAAACAGGTTTCTTGGTGCTGCTTACAATATTCTGTTTAGATAGGATGATGGCTGTTGACATTTTGTGAAGGACACATCTACCCACCAAATCTCTTTCCTTCAATTCAACCATCATCCATCCAATCATTCAACCTTTATTATGTGCCCATAGGGTGTAACAGACACAGTGTAGGGACAGTAGAAACATGTATGAATACTGACTGATTCTGCCCTCAAGGAACTTTCTGCTTGGCTTTGGAGGTAGCACAACCAAAATTTATGTAAAACTGTGATCCGTGCTATTTTGTGAAGTTACAGTAGTTGCAAGGAAATTATTATTTATGTCTGGGTGACAAGTGCTTGATGGGCATTGTGTGTTTAAGAGGAGAGTGACTTTGCCCAAGATCTTGAAGAATGGATTATCCACGGTTTGGTAATAACAGGCAAAGGAGGTGCAATATGCCTCTGGGTGGTCTTGGGCCAACCAGACATTTAGATTCATGAGATTATAATAGGTCACACTTGGCACTGGATTCACTTAGAAGGATATAGGACAGGAAGCTTAGCATGCTAGTGGAGAGTGTCAGAAAGTATTTCTTTGAACCCCAATGACCACTCAGGTTTGGGGAATAAGATCATGTTGGTGAGGTAGCCAAGCTGGGATAGAAGCCCTGGGTCCCAAATGGGCTGGTAAGAGAGTCGCATGGACATAAGTTCAAGCTGTGGAAGCCACTGCTTCTTCCTCCAAAACATGGCTTCTAGGGAAGTCTAGCTATGGCTCCCCCCATTCAGTCCTGGCTGTCAGGGTTCAATGTACCAATCAGGAGTTGTGTTTTATTACTAGTACTTACTAATTATTAACTCAATAAACATTTCACCTTCATCAGGTCTCCCAGGAACAGAACTGAAGGTCAAATTTGTTCTCAGAGAAGGAGAAACAGCTTTGCTACCCAGTGGCTCACAGGGATCAGCAGTACATGCAGAGGTCTGGGAGTCTGAGAGAGGACAGAGAGTTCCAGAACTGGAGATGGCTCGGCATTAGTTAAGTACAGGGTGCAGCTGGAGATGACAGGAAGGGTGGAAGAACAGGAGAGATGAAGATGAGGGCAGACGGTAAAGGGCTCAGGACACAGACTGGGCCATACTTGGGAGTTTAGATTTTTAGCCGATTGGGAATCACTGAATGGGGTGTGTTATGATCAAATCTGAATGGTAGCGATATAAAGGATGGAGTAGTGGGAAAACCTGCAGTCCCACACTGCAAGGAGGAAGAAAGTAGGTTGTTGCAGAAGTTGAGGCCAAGGATAGGAGGACCCTGAGTTAATAGGAAAGAGGCGATAGATGTAAGAAACATTTCCTAGCTGGAATCAATGAATGATCAATCCCTTACTGGGGATAAGAGCCTAGAATATGTCGGTGGATGATCACAGGTGCCACACATTGCAAAGGCGGAGATTGGAAGAGGCAGGGCAGGTTTGCATGTGGGTGATAAAAAAAGGTGGAAAAATTAGTTCAAATATTGAGATTTTACATTTGACATGCTTAAGAAAATTCCAAGTGGAGATACCCAGTAGGTAACTTGAAGTGTCATCCTGGGGCTCCAGAGAGTGGTCTCAATAGAAAGATAGGGGTACATCAATGATAGACAGGAATCAGAGCCACAGAAATAAATATAAATGAGATAGCTTGAAGGAGGACTTGGTTTGAGAAGAGTAAAAGACCAAGGGTGGTCCCCTTGAAAACACCAACAGTTGAAGGGCAGGTAGAAGATGAACTTGGGGACACAGACTATGAAGATGCAGTTGGAAGAGGCTTGGGGGGGGGCAAATGAGAAGGGGATCACAGGGAGCTGGTGGAGGAGGGAGCATTCAACAGTATCAGGCATGGCTTCAAGGAGGTGGGGACTCATACAGTAAGGACCTCCATATATATGATTTATTTTCTTTGCACAACATTTGCATCCATAGACTGTCTCCGGGTATAATCAGAGTCTACCCTATCTCAAGAGATCAAATTAAAAGTGAGCCTAGGATCATCTGTGTTTAACAACTTTCACAATATGGCATTTTTAAAATTCCAATCGCAATGCCCAGAGAAGACCTGTGTTTCCAGCTATCTACGGTTTGTAAGCTGGCATCTTTCTGTCCACAGAAGGAGGTATTTTAGGGCCTGATTTGGTATTCAGTTAATATTGTAGCACATGCTTTTCCATTACCTAGAAGCTAATGACTAGCTAAATTAGTTATATGGCCCAAAGCAAAGATAAGGTGGTTAGTATGTTTGACCAGTCATTAAAGTATGTCTTTCTGGAAAAATATCCTCTCAAGTGAATTGACACCATGATGTTCTATCAGCAGTATAGCTAACCCTTATTAAAAGGTCTACTTTGAATGTCTCCCCAGGGTAATCATATAAAAAAAAAGAATCAAAATGTAATATGTCGTTAGTAGAGGTTGACTTGCTGAAAAATAAGCTGAATTAGTTGAGAATTGCTACTAAAACATTTTGTAGCTGGCAAATATTACGCTGGCTCTCTAGAGAATGGGAGCAATGAAAAACATGTAGAGTATGTTTTGCATCCTTAAGTTGGCATTCTTGAAATAATCAGTGGTTTTTGTTCAAAACCAGTTTAATATCTCTTGTACACAAAGACCATAGCCCGAGGCCAATAAAATGTTCCTTTCTTCAGAGTTGCTTTGCTCAATTTGTTTGTTAGGTAGAGCACTCTCTATAAACAAGGCAATACAAAGATGTTAGAAGTCCCGTGTAGAGCAGGTGGCGACAGACTAGAGGTATCAGGAAAGGCACAGAGATAAGTACTGATATAAATACTACATAAAGAAAAAAGCACCTAATAGTAATTCTGGGTAACTGAGCACTGAAGAATTGCAAGGTCAGAGTGGGCACTTCTGGCTGGGATGGTCAGTGAAATATTATCAGAGAAGGTGGCCTGCTGTGCTCAGCAGACTTCCAGAAGGCAACTACCAGGTCAGTGCACCCTTCAGCTGGTGTGTTTCCCAGTGTCTCCTCCCCCACCTCCCTCTTAGCAAGGATGCCAATACTTTCTGAGCTTTCAGAATTATTATTGTCCAGTTGTACCTGGACTATGCATCCTGACCACATCCCTCCCTAGCCTGCTGTAGAATCCTGTTTTCTAGATGTCAACTCAGTTCAAGTGGATTTTAGCAATCCCAAATTGACCATGTAATTATGCCTCTCCTTAATCTTGGACAAACTGCATTTGGGGTCTGTAAATCTTTCTGAAAATACCAAATACCAAGGTCTGAAGGACCTTTAGATCAACCTGCATTCCACCTACTAAATGCTTTTTCTCACCATTTTGCTATTCAGATAAAGAATATTCCAATTTCTCAGACCCTATGGACTGAAACTTTGCAGTCAAAGGCCAAATATTTGTGATCCCTTAGAAAGCCCTTCAAATCACCCACTTGAGCACCATAGAGCAGAGAGACAGTGGCAGCAATAGAGACCACAATTTTAGATTAGTCCTCATTCATGTAGGTGGGCTTGCTTCAATGGGATGTGCTTCAGGCTGTGGGGTCTCAGGGCTCCACTGACCATGCTTGCAGCTGTGTTTGCTTACTGTGGTGGCTCATCTTGAGGACTCACATGCTTTCTGGTCTGCTTCTCCCGGTAATGACGACTTCTTGACATTAGGATTTTCTTTTTTATCCTCTCACATCTGATCTACATTTTCACAGTTCCTCAGGCTAGTCTACTAAAGATGAATTGCCAGCTTTTGTCTGTCTGAAAACGTCATTGTTTTGGCCTTTATTCTGAGGAATCTTTTTTTTTTTAATGTAGTATTTTAGTATGGCAATTTTTTTTTTCTTTCAATACTTTAAAGTGTCATTGCCTTGTTTCCTGGCCTCCATTATTTTCGATGGGGAAGTCATCCCACATTTTCATCACTGTTCCTTGTGTGTAATGTATCCTTTTTTCCCCTGGCAGCTCTTAAAATTCCTCTCTTTATCTTGAGTTTTCAGCATTTTGACAATGAATTGTTTATGTATGGTTTCCTTTGTATTGATCCTGCTTGGGATTTGTTAGGGTTTTTGGATTTGTGATTTAGAGTTCTCATCAATTTTTGAAAATTTCCCATCATTATGTTTTCAAGTATTTCTTCTACCCCATTTTCTCTTTCATTTCCTGCTTGGATTCTTGACTCTTAGTATGTATGTCAGACTCTGATGTGGTCCCACAGATTTTAGATGCTCTTCTTGATTTTCATCACCTTCCACTTTGTTTTTGTTTGAATAGTTTATATTCATCTCTATTCATGATCACTGGTACTTTCCTCTGCTCTTTAGTCTTCTGTTAAGCTATGGAAAGAGTCAATCCTGAAAGCATATTTTTTATTTCTTGCACTTCAATTGGTTCTCTTTCATGGTTTCCATCTCTCTGCTGAAAATTCCTATTAAATAAAGCTTCCACCACTTAAAATATATGTTTCAGCATATTTCTCAGAGTTATTTTTAAATTGGTGTCTAATAATCCTCATCCCTGTGGTTTGTTCTACTTCTATTGATTATTTCTTCTCTTGACCATGGATCACATTTTCTTGCTTTTTTGCATTTTGCATAATTTTTCAATTGTATGCCAGACGCTGTGTGTAAAAGAACAGTAGAGACCAAATTAGGTGACATTGATTTTACTCCCAGGACAGGGCATGCCTCTTTTCCTTTCAAACTGTTGGAGTAATGTGTAATTGAGGTGGATCTGTACTTTGTTGCAGCTTCAGCTAGATTTAGTTCATCACTGGTTTTACATATTTTGAGGGAAGGATCAGGTCTCTCCCTTGAGCAGGGCTTTAGATCTGTTTATGGCCAGACTCCAGAGATCTCTTTATTCTTTATAGCCTAGGTTTCAACTTTTCTAGCCATAGGAGATCTCTGCCTGCTCTAAGCCTGGAATATGTTTTTGGTTACTATATAGAATTCTCTTTGCTCAGTTGTGCTGTTCCTGGCTTTGTGTGCCACAGGAGGTCTATATCCATCCTCCTACCTGGCCCATCCTCTGAGAGGCTTTTGCAGTGCTCAGTGAAGGCCTAGGCCTATGCATATGTATTTCTCTCAGCAGCTCTGCTCTGCCCCTGATCTTTGGAAGCCATTGCTTTGCATTCTGTGAAGGCATGGTGTGCCTGCGAGGGATGTCTCTTAGTCCTCCTGCTTGGTCCCTAGTCTTTGGCAAACCCATCCCTGAGGGTCTCCGACTCATTTTTTTGACTGAAGCATCTTCAGATTCTACTCTCTCACTTCAGACTGCATGTATCTATTAAATATCCTTTAAGAGTCCAGCTGGTGTCTCCTTCCTCTGTGGAAGATTTCTCTTTTTCCTGTTCCCCTGCCATGTTTGAAAGTAGCTATGAGTCTTTTCTCCTCTCAGAAGGGCTTGTCACTTTTAGTAATTTTTTACATTTAGTTTTCTTTCCATTCTCAGATCTCTGATGGGTTAAAAAAAAAAAAACAAACCTGAAAATGTATATCCTCTTTGACTTGTTCTTTTGTTTACAGTGGGGATCTAGAAAGTATTTTTAAGTTTTCTCCTTTAGTTTACTAGTTCTCATTTCTGCATTCATCCACTCAAATCTGTTTAGGCAGAAGCTTAAGCAATTCTATTTACTCAATAACCCAGAGGCTGTGTGTATTAGGATTTGGAAGTACAGTGTGCATAATAAAAGATAAGCTAGTACATCTCTGAGATGTGCCTTCCTTTCTGGAGAGATACATGCTCAGTGTAAGATGAGGGCTTCACTTTAAATATATATGTAGCCATACATATTGCTACAGCAGACATGTACATGTAGACACACAATGCAAAGACACCCAATGACAGGCTTTCTGACGAGTGATTGACAGAGTTATTTTAAAGCCATCAAGTACAGAATGAGACTGAGAGGAATCTCAGTGTCCTCTCAGTGAAGATGTGGTTCCCAGTCTTATGTACAAGCTTCTTTCTTTCTGGGACACTCTAGCAAAATCAGAGAGTGCTGGATTCTTATTCTCCTGTTTCTGGTGGCAGAAGTAAAGCATTCTTTTTAGGGTAAAGGAATGGAATCTAGTCAAGAGACATAGATCTGGAGCTCCTGTCTGGATTAGAGACCCCATATACAAGCTGACCTTCTCTCAGCAGTCTGTTCTACAGTCTAGAAACTAGACTTGTTTGTCACTGATTTCACTTTTTTTTTTTCTCTCAATGTTGCCTCTAGATTAAGAAGCCTCTCTCACTCTGAAAAACAAACTGAGGGTTCTAGAGGGGACGGGGGTGGGAGGATGGGTTAGCTTGGTGATGGGTAGTAAGAGGGCACATTCTGCATGGAGCACTGGGTGTTATGCACAAACAATGAATCATGGAACACTACATCAAAAACTAATGATGTAATGTATGGTGATTAACATAACAATAAAAATTAAAAAAAAAAAGAAGCCTCTCTCATTACTGCTCATCAGTGTCCTGCTGCCGAGGGAACCATTAGTGCTGATGAATAACTGTCTCTTTAAATACGCTGGGGAAGCGGCATTTTGAGAGAGGCTTCTTCCATCTATACCCTTTAGTCTTAGCTATAATTCATTGATTGATTCATTAACAAATGTCATTACGGGTAGGCTATGCGCCTGGCACTGTGCTAGGCATTTGATACACATGTATATAATAGGTGCACAATTCCAGCTCATAAAGGAGCATATAAATTATTAACTTCAGATGAATTTAGTTTAACATACATTTACCAAGTTCTCATATGTGCTGGGCATATGGCCTAATGATTAGTCAGACAGGCGCCTCTCTATAATCTTATCATCCAATAGGGAAGACATAAAAATAATTTCAGTAAAATGCTTTAAAGTGCAGATTGCTCTGAGAATGGAGACTGGGAAGTGCTGAGCCTAATCTGGGAATATGGGTAAGGCTTTCTGGAGATGACGATGCTTGAGATGGGTCTTGAAGGAGCCAGCCAGGAGTAACTTAGACCGCTAATACCTACTGATATCCATGCTCCTCTCCTTCCTCATTAACAGAACTTCAGTGATGTGCCTGGAAAAAGACTACTTTTCTCAGCCTTACTTGAGGGCCATGAGCTATAAGCAAAAGGCTTTGGTGGGGCTTTCAGGAAGCTACATGCTCAGAGATGGCTTAGAAATCAAGGGCCTGGCTCCCTGGTGATAATGAAGGTCTAATACTGTGCCTCAATTTCATACTTTCAGTCTTCCTTCATATGAGAAGGAATGAACTTCTGTCCCCTCTAACCTCCCTACCCTCCACTTCTTTATATTTTTTAACAGCCAAACCTAATCATAAAGCTAAAACTGATATACTAGGGAAACTGAAGCTGGAAAAACAGAGAAGATGGCAGGTGTGGAAGGAAGTCTATGAAGAAGTTTCTGGAGGAGCTGAGGCACAGAGCCATGACAAGTGAAGTGGGCACCCCTTGAGTACAATGTGGGAGCTAGAGCATGGTGGGTCATGGGCTGGAGCAATGGGTAGAAGGCCTCCTAACCCATGCTAAGGAGCATGGGCTTTATGCTGTAGACTGGTAGAGGTGGTTTCCACATCAGTTTCAATCTGAGAAAATCAGTGTGGGAGGAGTAGAGAGAATGGATTTAGAAGGGACTTGGTGTTCATAGAATAGATTATCATACGGAAACAAGAAGTACAAATGCTTATAAGATAAATAAGTCCTGGGATGTAATGTATAGCATGGTGACTACAGTTAATAGTACTGCATTGCATATTTGAAAGTTGTGAAGAGAGTAGATCTTAAAAGTCCTCATCACAAGAAAAAGAAGGTTTGTAACTATTTATGGTGGCATGTTCACTAGACTTATTGTGGTGATCATTTCACAATACACACAAATATATGTTATACACCTGGAACTAATAGAATGTTTTATGTCAATTATACTTCAAAAAAAAAAAAAAAGGAAAAGGGCACAAACCTATTCAAATATGTGCAACAATGTGGTTGAATATTCCAGGAATTATGGTGAGCAAAAAGAAATAGACAAAAAAGAGTATATATGACTTTTTTTTTTTTAAAGAAGAAGTTCAAAACCACTGAAAACTAATTGACAGTGATAGAAGTCAGAATAATGGTTACATCTGGCTTGGAAGACACATGGAGGAACCTTCTGGGATATTGTCAATGCTCAATTATTAGATATAATATGCTCAGTTCATAAGGTATTTACATTCTTGTAGGAAGAGATTGGGTGGAAAAGCAGGGCACTGTCAGTCGACAGGCATCTAGTTCAACTGCTCCCCATCCTTGTATGCTTGTATCCCACCTGATAACAACAGATGAGGTAATGGAACTATTATTATTAGAATAAACAAGACCCTCACAGAAAATAAATTTTTAATCTATTGCCATCTCCCCTCCAAAACCAAAAGAGGCAAGGAAAGAATTATCAAGCTGGAAAACTAAAAAAAAAAAAAAAAAAAAAAGGAAAAAGAAAAATGTAAATAAATAAATTAAAAAAATAAATTATTTACTGTAGTTTTGTCAAAAAAGGCAAGAGAATAAGCTCTGGATGAGAACCCAGGGGTCTGAAGTGACCCTCAGGGAGTTGGGTAGAATGAGACTAAATGGAGGAGGGAGTGGACCCCTGGGGTCGAGGTTGAGCACCAATGTAGGAACAAGCAAAGACTGGTTTCAAAGTTGGACTCCACATATGCGGTATTTAAGTAACTCATTTATAGGGTTATGTGTTACACGTTGACACTATGGCCACTACCAAAGAAGACAGGCTCGACTTACATTGTTGTCTTGGGAACCCTGGGTAGGTTGATAGAGGCCAGAGGAGAGAAGAGCTTCTTTCCAAAGAATGAATAGGTAGAACCTCCAGGCCCATGGGTAGGCAGCATCACAGGAAGAAGTTTTCCCAATGTGAAGAGCTGCTCACCACTCCCTGTGGTCTGCAGACTAAGCCCTAAATAACAATGCTGAGTGCTTACATAACCTTGAACTACCAACCACGATAAATACATAGTTTCCTTTAACTAGCAATGGTACCTCAATTCATGATAATTGTATTCCTAAAATATATGTGGAAGCACTAAAAAATAATTAGAATATTTTTGGGGAACCTGGGTGGCTCAGTCAGTCAAGCGTCTGCCTTCGGCTCAGGTCATGGTCCCAGGGTCCTGGGATTGAGCCCCACCCACATCGGGCTCCCTGCTCGGCAGGGAGCCTGCTTCTCCCTCTCCCACTCCCCCTGCTTGTGTTCTCTCTCTCGCTGTGTCTCTCTCTGTGAAATAAATAAAATCTTAAAAAAAAAAAAAAGATTTAAAAAAAATAATTAGAATATTTTTAATACTATATGAATTAGTACTTTAAATACCAGAGATACTCCTTCAAGACTCCTTGCATACAGTAAGGAATCTTCAGGTAACCTAAATACCCTCTGATTTAGTTTTTTGACTTTGATTTACTTTGTCTCTTCTTGACTTTATTATGTTTGTATTTGTTGTCACCAGACTTGAGTCTTTTGTCTTATTTTATTATATTTTATTTTATTTTATTTTTGAGAGACAGATTGAGAATCTTAAGCAGGCTCCACTCCCATCGTGGAGCCCAACACAAGGCTCAATCCCACAACCCTGAGATCATGACCTGAACTGAAATCAAGAATCAGATGCTTAACTGACTGAGCCACCGCACCAAGAATGTGCCACCCCCAGCCCGAGTGGTAGCCTAGGAACTGCTATGTGCTAGGGATGTGGACATGGGAGAGCTGGACAAGGGGAGGGACTGGATTGGGGGAGGGGCCAACTCTTTCAGTTCCACAAAGTTCTGGTAAAGAATCCTGAGGCGTGGAGAATTCTAAATTAGAGTCTCATCCACCACGTCCTTACGAAGGTGTATTTCCCAAGGTAAAGAGGATAGAATGTATTTTATGTACAGTTTGCTTTGTAATTTTTATTTATTTTTTCTTTATAATTTTTAAATATTCAGATGTGAATATGTGGACCTGCATTTGCTTCCTTAGTCCAGTCCTCCAAATGTTAGGACTGGACTTAATCATTCCCTCTCATTAAAGGCAGAGGCTCAGGAGGACCAGGAGATAGGGAAAGAGGGTGAAATAGAAAAATATCCTTTAAAAAAAGTGAGGAAAGAAATATAGCCAAACATTAGCAGAGTTTACAATTTCTGGGTTTTTGGGTTACTGGAGGACTTTCTCTTTTACTCACAGACATACCTATACATGAGAAGTTTTACAATCAGAAAAATGTTTGTTCATGAATTCAAAGCTACAAGTACTCATTAATGTAAGCACTTGCTAGACATTGTAAGGATACAAAAACCTACCCCACAACCAAACAACAAACCCTCAATACGTGAAAGTGGTAACAATGGAGACCCATGGAGTGGGTGATAAGGAATGTATCCCTCCCAAGCATTTTTATTAACAGCTTGAAAATAGACATTGATGGGATGATGAACTAATTTCTATATGATCTTGAATTGGAAGGTATATCAAACACAGAATCGGGATTTAAAATCATCCCCAGCAGTCCGAAGTCAGGGGCTGATATAACAAGATTAACAGAGCAAACTTTTAAAGAGTAGTATAAATCCCAGCACTAGAATGTATGTAATAGCTAAACTGGCTGTGGGATCCCTAGCTTAAGAACAGCAGATGTGATAAGGAGAAATAATAGTACAATGTGGCTACAAAAAATTAATCTCAGGTAACATTAATAGAAAGATAAAGCCCAGAATGAAGCAATGGATAGTTTTTCCTTGCTATGCTGTAGCAAGACTTCACCTGGGTTCCACATTTAATTTTAACATCTACTTTGGGAGACATTAAAAAATATTGCAGCATATGGAGAAGTTCCCTCTCATGAGAAATATTTGGAAAACCTAATCTAATGTTAGCATGTTAAAAAGAAAGGACGTATGTCTGTCTGTTTGGATGAGCCTGTTTGGCCCAGTTGGTAATGTTCTGTGGATAGTAATGGATGCCACGAGGTACAAACATGCTTCTTATGTTCATAGTCGGACTAGGATTTTCTGAGAACTCCAGCACAATAGAGGAAAGTTGAGTTTAGCTTGATATAAAGAAATACACTGTAGTAACCAAAATTGTTTAAATGGAACGAACACCTCTAGAGGAGAATGAGTCTTAATTGCAGAAGGTGTTGGGGTTTAAAGAAACTCAATAAATGGCAACCTCTGTCCTCATCTGAGTTTGAAAAGAAAAATAGGGGCAGGTAGGGTGTCACTTTTATATATGATACAGTGAAGTTGGAGGACGTGTCTTATATGCACAGACTAGTGGTATTCTAATACTGAATTCCAGAACTGAATTACCCACCTAAGTGTACGCAAAGCTAGATTTCCTGGAAAAACAGCAGAACCTGAGGACTGCTCCCAAGACAAAAAAGGGGGTGGACCATGGCCAGCTGACTTTTTCCAAAGTCATCAGTAAGTTGTTCCATCTGTCCTATAGAATGGATTTGAATTACAGCTCCATCATTTACTTGCACCATGTAACCTCTGGCATCGAAGTGAGGAATAAAATGGGTCACTCCATGGAAGTGTCTAGCACAGTGCCTGGTATGTGGCCAAGTCTCAATAACCCTTAGCTGGTTGGATACCCAGTGGTTATTCTCCCTCACCTTATCCTTCCTACTCCAACCACAGACTGTTTTATTTCCCATAGTGTTGGGGACTATTAATGGGAGTCCTTGGAGTCTGTGAATTTCAATGGGAAAAAGTTACATATTTATGTTCACTACTACCTAAAATTGAGCATTTTAAAAAATTACAAATATAGAAAAAATATTAGTAGTATTAGTGGTATCTGTGACTTTGACTTAAATAAGAATCACAGATATTTTCCTATCATTTTAGAGTTGCTGCAGATAGCTTGAAATATCATTTATGTTCATTACTACTTCGATTTGTAATAGATTGCATGTGATCAATGTTCTGTCTACTTGTGTGATGTAGCTGTAAACTGGTTGTGGGAGAATGCAGGAGTCTCTTCTTCTCGTGTTGGTGACCCAGACACATGGTGCTTTCCAGTGTTCTCATCTACAATTATTTCTTGACCATTACAGGGAAGGAAGTGATCAAAGACAGTGTAATGTTCTCACTCAACCAAGCAGGAAGGCTCTTTGTACTGACATGTCTTTAAACAGTAAGATTTAATTTTAATTTTCCTATATTTGAAATGCATTGACTTGTTATTTAATGCATTAGTAAAGAAGCATATATTACAAATCACAAATTTAATTTTATTATTTTGATAACTGGATTTCTTTTGAATTTTACATTTTTCATTGTATGCCATTTAAAGAATATTATTCTAAGGTAATGCCCAACATTTCATCAAATTGCCAAAGGGGTCCATGGCACAAAATAGCGAAGAATGCTTTACTAGGAGCTTGATATTTTATATTGAGAAAATAATGAGATTCTAAGGACAAATTGATGCTTCTGACACATCTGTGGAAAATCAGAATTTAAAGAATTTAGTTGTATTTAGTAATATCCTCCTCTAAGGTCTTATTTGTAAAGTCATTATTTACAACAACTATAATTGAAATATGTTTTAAAAGGGAACCCAGCTCAAAGATAGAACCCAAACATTTAAAATGCCTTTCCCTGAGAAACTCCAAATATTTGCTGCCAGCTCATGTTAAACATTTTTTCTTTGAAAGCGTAAGATGTTCCTGAGGGCTCCCCACTGTTGATGATGGTGATTTAAAAGGCCATTAAAAATGGCTGCCAGGGAAAGGACAGTTGTGGGGAAGTCAGGGCTGCCGGGAGGCAGAAGAACCCACTGACTGTCCCCTTGGCACTGTGGTTCCATCACACAGTGATCAATTTCTGAGGACACCGGAGACATGCTGGAAGGAGTGTCAAATTTCCACGCTCCGGCTCTAACTGGGACGTTCCATAATTACAATGGAATGAGACCATGCTTCACCATCGCACACCTTCTGTGAGGAAGTTATTTAGCGCCAAAAGGAGGGGATGGAGATCGAGAGCCAGCTCACAGGAACTGCTAATGGAGTCACTGGTGGGTGAGCTGAGGTGAAATGGCTTTGATGCAAACCAAAACATGCAGTTCTAATTAGGCATTAAGACCGGCAAGGAAGTGAGCATTACGTCTGTTAACTAACTGGATGATGCTGAATAGCGAGCTATCCTGAGGAAAAGCCAAGGGCACTTAACTCACCACTGTGGTTAATTATCAGAGAACACCGTTCTTGTGGAATTTCCTACCTAGTATTTTAAAAAGAGATTATTTTGCTTTAAAAGTGTTAAAAACACGAAGTGATACCTCTTGCAGGCTATTGGCAACTTTGCGTTGGTGATGAAAAATGGCTGGGAATTTTATTTAGGGCAAGGTTAATGAATAATGGTTATGAAGATGGTCGTCCCTTAGCTCGGTGGCAGCACAGGAGAACAAATTTATTGTATCTAACTTTATTTGGGGGATGGTCATAGGAAAGGTGAAAGGTTAAATTGCTTTGGCGTTTTTATATAAATACTTTAAAAATATTTTTTGTTTTTCTGTATGATGGATGAGAAAATATGAACATTAGAAAAGATAGATAAGTCATATCATTATGCATAAGCACTACTGATAACAAGAACTATCCTGATAATGGCAGCAAATTCTCCGAGAATGTTTACGCAACTCCTTCCTTGCTCCCCAGTCCAATCTGGGAGGGAACAGGATCCACTGGATTTAATGTAGATACTGAAGACAGGGACCAGTCTCTAAGGCAAGAAAGAATGATATGAAAAGTAGCCTTCAATGGGAAGATTTGTGTAGGTACAAATAAATAATTGTACGTATCACAGTGAACTGAACTCACAAAGATAAACTGCATCTTAGCTCTTCTGAGGACAGGGAAATGACAATAGGCATGGACAGATTAAGGATATCTTTTCCCAGGTTTGGGCATGATTAATTTACTCACGAGCAGGATGACCATATGATTTACTGTTTAACCACATGATTTTGAGAGGGAAGGGGAGCATATTAGCAGGTACTCCAGAACGACAGGCTTAACCCAGCCTGTCTTGGGCAGAACAAGATGTGTGCTTGTCATTACTTTTCATCCTACAGTTCCATGATTACATGATGTTTATTCATGCACATTATACCTCTATTTATAGTACCACTTCCACTGGAATGTGAAAGTAACATAGGGCAGGTATATATTTTCTTACTATTATTCATAAAATAAGTAGATAGGCCATACTATAAAATAACATTAAAATTACTATTGAACATTATTATACTTACACATGTATTAATAATTTATGAAATACTTTTTTTTTAGGGGAGATGGGGAGAGGGAGAGGGAGAGAAAGAATCTTAAGCAGGCTCCATGCCCAGCGCAGAGCCTGACGCGGGGCTCAATCTCACAACCCTGAGATCATGACCTGAGCCGAAATCAAGAGTCAAATGCTTAACCAACTGAGCCCACCCAAGGCACCTCTACAAAACACTTTTGAAAGGACTATTTCATGTACTCCTCAAAATAGCTGGTAAGTGGCCTCTCCAAAAATTTCTGAATGATTTATCAAACAAGCAACTAATAAGTTTTATGTAGATATACAGATACACTAAAACAATGATATAGATATAGCCATTAGGTATAATAAATATTTAGAATAATCTTTAATTATCAGCAACAGGATTTTACTTCTATAAATGTATTCTAAGAAAATAACCAGATAAACTCTAAGAGTTTTATGCACAAAAATATTTTTTGTAAAGTTGCTTATAATAAAAAAGTTTAAAGCTCATCTATAGGTAGTTCATCCAACAAATTATGATATATTCATAAGATGGAACAATATATAGCAATTAAAACAATTTATATATAAAATGCAACAGTAGAAAATTAAAAATACATGGATTTGCATGTATATGTGCAGAGCATTTCTGGAATGAGAACAACTGCTAAGTGGTTACCTCTAGAACCTATAACTGGGGATTGGAGGACAGGGGTAATAAATCCTTATTATACCATGTGATTGCATATCAGGTGATTATCATAACGATGAAATTTACAAATAATATTATAACTATATGTTTTACACATATGTCCATGAAACAGCATTTAATAAAACCACTATGAACAAATTAATATGTATAATGATACAAATATTTAAAAATTTTTCAAGTGTGGGTGTGTATCCTAAAATGTCTAGAAGGACAAAAAAGTGGTAGTGAGTAGTGGGATTACTACTGATTTTACTACTTTGTATGTTAACTTCATACCTTTTCATCTTGTCTGAATGTGTTATACAGTTATATTTTACCATCACAAAACAAAGAGCAATGCCATTTCAGTTTTGAGAAAACGTAATAAAGGAATCAGCGGTGTTGGTTTAAGTGTTTTAATTTGGCAAGGAAGGATTTAATCCTGATGCTGCAACATTAACTTTCTCAGCATATGCTCCATCCCCAGGGAAGATGACAGTCAAGGGAATCTTGTGCTTGTTGGAGAATAAGAGAATTAGGACTTCCTTTAAAAGAAAAATGATCTTACTTTCAGGTAATTTGGTTTGGGCTGGTTTTAGGAGAAATTTGAAATCTTAAAGTGTATACTCTCAAGGGTGGGTTACAAACAGCAGGTGTCAGTAGGCGCTTCATGTCCTGTGATAGTGTTGGTTCTGTTCATCAGCTACTCCAGCCCTACTGTCCAGGTGCATGGAAGGAAAGCACTTCCCAATCCCTTAACGTTAGACAAGGCCATGTGATTTGCTCTGGACAAAGAAGGAGGAACTTTAAAGACTGGTGCACAATTCTCTTTGTGCTTTTTCCTTTGGTGCAGCGGTTATGGAAGCTCAAGTCAAAATGAGACTCCTTGTATCTGTGTCCCTGAATGATTAGGATGTACAGAGCATCCTTGTGATGTGTGCTGGGCAGGTAGCACGAGTAAGAAAACCTTTGGTTGTGTTAAGCCACTGAGATTTTGGAGAATTTATTATTACTGCAGCATAGCCTAGCTTATCCTGACTATATCCTTTGCAGAGCCCAGTGCAAAATAAAAATACAGAGCCCTTGTTTGAAAAATTACTTAGCATTTCAAGATAGTGACAACCACGTAGGAGCCCACTGAGGGCACATGCCCATGAGGCCAGTCTGATTTTCCCGTTTCACCTCACAATAATCCTAAAAAAAAAATGGGTCTTAATTCCTTTATTTCCCATATGAGGACATTGAGAGCCTAAGCAGCTTGCTAGCAATCACAGAGTTGGTAAATGTCAGAAGCAGAATCTGATTACATTGGTATTATGAACATTGCTATAATGGGTCTCTTGTAGGTCGATGGATCTGGGCTTTCGGGCAGAGGGAGCCAAACACACCATTCCAGGAAGCAGATGAGACTTAGGGCTTGGTGAATCCTTTGTAGAAAACCACGTAACCAGAGTTCTCAATAGAAGGTAAGAAAAGAGTTAAAGTCAAACTTATTACATACTAAGTGAATGCTTTCTTTTGCCACGAAGTATAATTAGTAATTTCAATCCTTTATCTGAAAGAGTATCAACAAAGAAAAGCAGGCACAGCTTTTAATTGCATTGCTATAACTAATTCACATTTGAGAAACCATTTTCATAAGCAATGCACTAACAACCACTTGGTAACTGGAAACAGAAACTGATGGTGCAGCTTTCTCCATGGTAACCAGACATGGGAATGAGCAATCCAGAACAACTAAGTGGGGATCCTGGGGGAAGGGATGGAGGCCACTTGCTCATAGCAGCAGTGTGAAGAAGCAGGTCATCACTGCCCTTCAACTTGATGAACCACAAAGAATATTGGAATATTCAAGTCAAGGCAGTGTTTTGAACAAATACATTCATACCACTATCAAAATATTTTGAATGTATTCCTTAAAAGCTATACAAAAGGTATAAAAGCTGTTGTCAAAAAAGGCCCAGTGAAAAATCACAACGTTTTTCTTTGAGAATTCCTATTACCTTTCTACTTAATAGTTTCTTCTACTTGACCCCTGGGAAGGGAGCATTCACGGGGTAACAGAGGCTTCAGGAAAGGTAAAAGAAAATCTGGGCTCAAAAGGAGTATAGGTAGTGAATTCGGTTTTAACAAAAGACAGCTGTCATTTAATTATGAGTTTCAGGATCTGAAATCTCTCATTCTATTTGATCTCTTTAGTATTGTTCTTCATTGGTTATACCCTAGAACACATGAGTGAAATAGCTCAAATCCTATGCCATCTTCTTCTTTTTCATAAAACACAGTTTGGGTAATTTTTCAAAGAAGGGAAGGAAGGAAGGAAGGGGAAAAAAAGAAAAAATGCAGTTTGTTATAATTCCTTTAGAAAATTAGTGGGACTCTGGTAAATTAAATGTTCATTTTGGAAGAAAGTGCAACAATATCATAATTTACCAGTGATGGATTCAGCAGGCATTTAAAATGGAAAAGGTAGGTGATTTTCAAAGAAATACTTTATCCCAGTTAAAAGGAACAAACACACCCATTTTCGTAAACTGTATAGTCAAAGAGATAATAACATGAAACAAAAAAAGAATTTAACTCACGTTATTCAACTAGATTCATGTCAAATTATAAATTAAAGTTTCATGGCTCAAGTAGTTATTTTAGGAAGTTTATGATGTAACATTTCCTAACTACTGCCTAATGCTGACTGTTTAAAGAATATTTGTCAGGATGCTAATATACTAGGTTACGTTAGGATTAAAATCATTTCCTTCAAGGAGCTCATAGAGAAATCTGACCTTGTCCCTACCATTTGGTCAAGAAAACAATTGTTACTGATATGAATGCAAGTACATAAGTGAATAATATGGATGAGTATTTTAAGAGACACAGCCAGCCATCAGAGAGATTAGCTAGTTTGAGAATTGGCTTTTAAATACCTGCTTTCTTTATCTAATTTTGGATATCTTAGGAAAAATTTGGATAGAGTACAACTGCACAACACAGAGGCAGGGAAGCATGAAGAATGCCTTCTGTGGTACCATTAATTCCCTGCAAGTTAGCCTGATTGTAGAGTATTTGACTTAGTTTGAGTACTTGGCTCTCCCTTGACCACAAGGCCAGGATGGGGAAAATGATCCTAGTTCTGGCAGTGTTTCTGGCTCTCTCTCTCTTTCTTTTTTTTTCCCCCACAAAGGTTAATTGAATTTTCATAAGGGTTTCATAGAGGGCTTCCACAACTTTTTGGTATTGAAACAAAAGGTGATTTTATAACAGCTTTATAATATGACTTTCATAAGCACTGCCAGTATTTAAGCTTAGATTTTCAGTATGGTGTATTTAACATTTTATAGTTTCTGAGAATTTCCACAGGCATCCTCAGCATCTTCACTGAATTTAATCATAGAGTCTGGCATTTCAGAATCCTTTGTTCTCCCTCAGCTTCTTCGAAAGTTTGGAAGTGAATTTGGTTTCGTGAGGGAATTCTAGAGACCAATAAAGTTCATAGACTTCTCAGCAATTCCTACATGTTCAGCAGGTAAACAATATTTCTGATTTGTGACGATTAATAATTTGGTTTTCAACAAAACGAAACAAAACAAAACCCAGAGGCACCGAGAGCTATGTGACAGAGAGGTATTTTCAGAGCTGCGCATTAACTGCTTGGACTGGCTTTGTTTTTAAGATCTACTCCAAAGCACTTGTTAATAGTTATGCAAATGTTTCCAAGGGCTCCATTCCGGCCTCCCCTGAAAACCCATGATAAAGATTGAGTGTGGTTGAAAGATTTGTCATGGCTAAGTGCTAATTAGCCCCAGGGTGCTTGCCTCAGCATCTTGTCAGGCTTCTCCTAGAAGGTTAGGGAAGGGGTAAGAGCCAATAGCATATGGACTTGCATTAATTTTCAGCATAGAAACCCGTGGAAAGTCCACGGAATCCACTAATCTTTAACAAGCTACAATTCTATCCTTACCTCAAACGTCACACCCCTGAAGGTGACATGCACATTAATGTTTCTCCTACCTCCCATAGATAGCACATTAGTAGTTCAAATAGGCTATTACTCATTGTGACCTCTTTTATTCACCCCACAGAGCTTGGTAGTGGCATATTAAGGTCACAGCAGGATTTTAGTGAAGAAAACTTCTCTGGCTTTAGCACATGGCCATTTTCTGAATGCCCGTAATTGGCTTTCAAACTACAATCCTATTGCATTGCTGAGAAACAACTGTAAATCCCCAGGTCTTCAGCAGATCTGCAGAAAGGCTCTGTCCTTGTTGTTATTTGTATCATTCTTATCATTACCAATAATGACGAAGATGCACTGAGTAGACCATGCGTCAAGCACCATCCTGAAGGCTCAGGAGAGACATTCGTCAGTCTGTCACAATGACCCTGGCCTGTGAGACAGGTCTTGGGGTTTGCTCCATTTAGATGAAATGACTAGGGTCCATGAAGCTCAGGCAGCTTTTCCCAAACAAGCTGCCCAGACAGAGAAAGTCAGACCAGGACGACGCAGGAAGTCCGCCTCAGGGCTTCTCAACTTTGGCACCATTGCTGCTTGGGGTGGGACAACGCTTTGCTGTGGGAGCTGTCCTGTGCGTTGCAAGAGGTTCAGCAGCATCCCTGGCCTCTACCCACTAGAATACAGCGGCATCCCTCCAGACATTGCCACGTGCCCCTGGGAGACAAAATCGCCACAACCGAGAACCACTGGTCTCTGCTCTTAGCCACTTGGCTCTATGGCCGACCAGCTTCTTGGATCCGACTGGTTCTTTCCCTCCTTCCTTGAGGGAAAACTCAGGCCATACGAGCACAAGTGGGAAAAGAACTCATCAGAGCAGCTTATGGGCAATTTCACCAGACCATGCATATTTGTCACATCCGAGCTTTAAGAATAAATTTGCATAGGCTAGTATGACATTTTCAGTAAATCATCCTTTTTGCTATAACAAATCTGTTAATATTCTGGAAGTCTGTTATGAACTGAGTTAGCCATTCAGCCTTAGGTCTTTTCATGAAATAAATTTGACTAAGTTCAGTAGGCTAGGAGAAGTAGGCAGAGAGCACTTTTTATTTCTTGGTTATACTAGTGCTTGGTGAATGATAAACACTGTGTATAGGTATCTCCATCAGCTAATTATTGTAATTTACCCATTAATTCTTTCTTTAAAATAAAACCTATGTCCTGTTTCCCTATTTCCCTCTTTCTAATTAATTTTTGCTCTTGTGTGTGTTCTATAATGGACACCATGAACACTCAAACCAGGCTGGTTTCCTAATATAATAGTTGTAAATAGTTGTAAATGTAACAAATGCAGTTATAAATGAGAATGTTTCTAAGTATCATAATTAAAACATATTTGTTTAAAATTCACGGGCCACCTTGCATTGTCCCCCACGCCACCCTAACTTACACAGGGTGGGGCCAATATTTTGAGGAGGACGAGGGCTTTTGAATTTCAGGTGCAGAATATGTGAGACAGAGCTTCCTACTTGCGATGAATTAGTTAGAAAGCAATACTTCTACTGCTTGATATAATGACTCTCCCAGGACCCTGAGATCATGACCTGAACCGAAGGCAGTTGCTTAACCAACTGAGCCTCCCAGGCGCCCCAGAATAGGTATAGTTCTTTGAAAGAACTCAGTTTGCAATTTCAGGATGCTCTTTTTTAAGCCAAAACATAAGCCTAAGTCTATGCAACATCATTCATTTTAGTTTCTATTATGTGTGTATATGTTGTTTCTGTTACACTTTATAAATAATTTAAACTATGTTTAAAAATGAAGTTGAAGTTAAACTGCATCCATGTAGCCCTAAGAATTTAGGAACACATTTTGACGATCTTTAAGTCAATACAACTTTTCGCATACGAGATGAGCTAAAGGGGACATGGAGTAGAAAAGTCGTGGCCCAGGGCCACATGTTGGCAGGACAAGAATCAAGACGTAGGTGCCCTCTTGGGTTCACATTGCCTCTGCTATTAAAGTACTTAATTTATGAGCACAAAAAGCGAAACCTCAGGGATGCTATTAGCAATTTACTATTTCCAGTTCTTTTGGGAACCTGCTAATTGCCCTTTCATAAATGCTGCTCATTATGATTAAGACTTTGATTAAATGTAGGAGTCTAGAATTTATATAATATTACGGACATATTGCATATGAATTTAAAGCAACACAGCAGCATAAACTGTGCATTCAAATTTTTCAACATTATAATATGCGCTTCTCATCAATCAAGGAGTTTTTGAGAAATTGCTCTGTGCTAACATGACCCGATTTTCCCCTCAAGGAGCTTACAGTTTAATTAAGGAAAGCTCATATTTAAAACCATAAACATCAGTGCATAAGTAATAATTCAGAGGAGGTGGAGGTCAGTTTCATGGAGGCCAGGGGCACCAGTGATGAAGGATGTGTATAATTAAGTGACAGGGAAGGAGGAGGATATTCTGGGTAAGAGGCAGTGGCAGGAGGAAGGGCTGATGTTTATGGACCATTGGCTATGACAAGCGTGTGTGGAGGGCTGTCCACAGAGAATGCGTAATCCGCAAGGCAATTCTGAGTTAAGTACTCTTGCTCGGCTCTTTCACAGAGGAAGATGGTGGGGCACAGAGCTCCAGTGATAATAGCTGCTGAATGAAGGGCTGGGGACTCTCGCCCAGGTTTGCCTGATGTCAGAGCCCACCGGCCGTCTACTCTTCCCTGCTGCCCCTCAGTCACCTGTGAGCCAACCAGAGGACAGACGCGTATGGGAAAGGAAGCTTCCGGAACAAAGGACGTGTGCTGAAAAGGCACTGATACAAGCCCAGAAGGCCAGCAAAAGGAGTTTAGACAATATTCTGAGGTTCTGTAATTTTATAGTGCATCTTATTCAGGTTTTGACGGTCACTTAGGTAAAACAATCGACTTTAGCCTCACAAACGACTACAAACAAAAGTTAGTTGAATAATATTATTGACTGCTAGTATGATAATATATATATATATATACACTTTACTTATAGGATAGGGACTATGCCTTATTTCTCATTCATTCAAAAAAAGTATGTCTTGAAGACTTGCTTGCTGTGAGAATTTTGTACTCCTCCTTCCCCATGACCTGAATCCAGCATGGTGGCTTGTGTTAGGAGGTGTCCATGTGTGAATGCTCGATAAATGAATGAGTAATAGTTCCCCCTTCCTTCTCATAGCCCTCCTATCTTCTTTCATCTCTGTCTTCTTCCCTCCTTCCTTTAAACAAGTATTTATTGAATGCCTACTAAACTTCTGTGAATAAAACAGATGAGTTCCCTGTTTCCAGGAAATAGTAGGAAGGGAAAACAAAAAATAAGTAAGGCAACTTAATACATAATCTAATTCTAGTTGGTTACAATCTGATGAAGCAAATAGGGCTGGGTTATGGGCTGGGCTGGGCTGTGTCACCATGGGGGAAGGGATGGTCAGAGACCTGTCTCGGGAGGGAACGCCTGAACAGAGTCAGAGGGAGAGAGGAAGACAGCCACGCAAAACTCAGGGGAAGACGTTTCAGGAAGGGAGAGTAAAGACCTTCAAGAGAGGACTTCTGGTTCATTTAAGGACACCATGAGGGTGCCAGTGGGGCTGGAGCATTGCCAACAAGGGGAAGTAAAAGGGACAAGGACAGAAGGTCAGATCACATGGGTCTTTGAAGAATGTGGGAAGGACTCTGAATTTTGTCCTAAGCGAAGGGAAAGCTGCTGGAGTCACTGGTTAGTGCAAACCTTAAATAGAATTCAAGGCATGTTCACAGAGGAATAGAGAAAAGAGTAGGGACCACGGAGTAATTTCTGACAGTGAATCCCGAGAAGTAAGAGATGGCAGACTATGCAAATAAAAAGCATGTCATCTAGGAGTTGAAGATGAATGTTCAACTGAATGTTGAAGAGACGTTAGGGTGGATGGAAGGGGAATGCAGTTCCTTGGCGCTGAAGAGGCCATTCGTTAGCTCTGGCCGATCACCTGAGTCACTGAAAAGATAGAGCTCAGGTGTGAGGGGTCTGGAAGAGAAACATGAAAGAAAAGGAAAAGGGGCTGAGGGCTTTCAAAATTAACACACTATTCAAAAAGGATCTTAAAAATCAAAACCAGTTTTGGCACACTCATTTCCAAAATCCATTTTATTGTTTCCCTTCCTTTCTTGCTTCCTTCTTTTCTGCCTTCCTTTAAGAAAAGGAACTTATGTTATTTATACTTTTTATATTTTAGTTCGCCAGTAAAGTGACTGTAGTCATACTGAAAAAAAAATCAGGGCAGTGTAATCATAAGAAAATATAAATGGCTATATTTTAAAATGGGCTATGTAATAGTAACTAGGCTTATTATACTTATAAATTTTTTTTATCCTTGTAGGTATCAAATCTATGAATTATTGATGCAAAGATTCCTAGACTGTCATTATTATGACATTTCTGGTATATTTCCTTGTTGAATTGTCAAGATTTGGTTTATTAGCCCAAGGATTACAGTGTTTTCAAGGGAAAGAAAAGCTTTTAAAGCCCAGACTATTCCACGCAGGCTTCCCTCCAGGCTCTGCAGGAACTCCCCACTTCTTTGCTTGATGCTGATTATGCTAACACCAAGTTCTGGATTCATTTGAGTTCCAAAGGAGCCATACTGCTTCCAATTACTTTAAGCTGGGCATCCAATGCCCTCAGAACCTCCTCAGTTCTGTTCGCCCATCCGTTACTGTGGTGGCATTAAGCCCCAGAAAGAAGGTAGCTGTTCAAAATTCCAACTTAATGTAGCATCAAGAGAACCAGAGGCCAGCAATTACCATACAATGACATAAATATTTACTTCCTCTAGTCAGGTTGAAGGAGAGGAGAGAAGCTGACAGAAATAAGGAGTGTCCATGGCCACGAAGACTACGGAGTTGTGTGCCAGACTGGAGAGAGCTACAGTTGGGGTGGTTTCTTGGTACAAAGGACTCACATTGCAGGACTCTGCCGGTCTATTCATCTATGTGAATCTCTTCACTTTTGAGAGATGTCATCGGCTATGTTCAGGTCTCGTTATTGAGTCAAACACGGAGAGTTACGTGGCCCATTACAAAGTTTGTGAAATGATTTGGTCCTTTTAGTTTCCTATGCATGTTGGGTGGGGCAATGCCAGGACTGTATGCATTTCCTTGCCCCAGGCTTTCAGGAGAGCTCTGTAACAGGACCTGAGAGGACATCAAGGGGTCATTTTGGGCTGACTCTACTAGACCCAGCTGAACACTGTTGGAAGGACGGTGTCCATCGATGCAAGGGGGGCAGGGTTCCAACTGTGGGGTGTGAATTTGAGAAACAGACACTCTCAGACAACACTGTACTAGGCTGGAGACTTGGGCACATCCTTCAGTCTCTCTGTGCCTCAGTGTCCTCACCTAGCAGGACTGGAGCACTGGGGTGAAGACATGCACTTCCAAACAGCTCAGTGAGGCTGGCCCCATCATTACCCCATTCGACCAATGAAAACACCGGTCCTCAGAGAGGGTTAAGCGATTTGCCCAGCATCTAGCAAGTGGTAGAGCTCTGGAGGACGTCTGGCTACAGAGCCTGAGTTCTGCACCATCACTATGTTGTGCCTCTCCTGAGAGAAGCGACTCGCTCAGTATTTCCTCACTTGATAATCTGAAGGATGGACAGAGAAATAGAAGGGCCAAAGAATAATGCAGGACAGAGTAGTCTATCTTACAGAGACTAAGGAGGGGTAGGTCGCACAGAGAGAAGTGCCAAAAGGGCTGAGGAGGAACACTGATAACTTTGTCGCATGTCTTTTTTTGGGTTGACTCTGCATGGAATGTCTTGGGGTGAGACGGAGTGATGCACGTTCACAAAGAAGCAAAAGCACGTGGGCTCCACCTCCTCCTTTGCAGAGGAGACGTTTTCTGTCAGAATGATTAGTTAGAAGTTGGCAGTGAAGTCCCTCAATTAGCATGCCTTCAAAATGCCATATGTAAGTGACTAATGAAGTGACAGCCTGAAGGCAAGAACACAGGGCTAACTTGGAAGACAAGACAAGAGCTGGGGAGGCAGAGCCACTCAATCAACTGTTTGTAGCACGTTAAAAGGTCCACCCACAAAACTAAACAAATGCTTTTCCCCCGACCACGGAGACAGAGATGGAAAAATAATTTTTTGACAGCAGTGTCTGGTTTAGTGGATGTTTGCAGATGCAGCCTATACTTAGATTTAATAGAACATTTTAAACTTTCATAACCACTTTGCAGTTTGCAAAACTGCATGTACACACACACACACACACACACACACACACACACACAGAGTAAAAGCCATCCAGGTGGCAGAGAAGGTGCACTCCAGAGATTCACAGGAGATACAGTGGAGAGGAAAGTCCTCTGCTGGAACTTTGTGATAGTCTGTCAACTCTCACCTCAACTCTTCACCCAGCGCCTCCATCCAGTGGGGTCAGGGTTCATTGTCTTGCTTAACTCTCTTCAGCAAGCAAATAGATTGTCTGCATTCTCCACTTTGAAAGGAGCCAATCCAGTTTAGCAAACTTCAGTCCCTCGTCTGCATATTAACTTAACCAACCCCGGTTAACCTCGTTTCAATCTGTTTTGCACAGAGGACCTGAATGAGAACGGCAGTCAGGCCTTTATAATATGTCCCCCTTTGTCTTCCTCAAAACACAATTCAGGTTTCGACCTGAATCCATGTGTCCTGAATTGCAATTCTAATCACCTAAATAAAAGCCTGTTTGCTTTAGTTTCCAGTGAATTCTTTCTTGGTCGACAATCAAAACACTTGACATCTGTTTGTACTTGGAGGCATCAGATTGAGCTGGATTTCTAGTTTCTTCATACACTGGCTCATCATTCAGTAATGAAATGGGATCATAACATGCTGACATCATGGTAGGGCTCTACGCGTATCATCCAATTTAACTGATAGGACAATGCTCTGAAACGGGCACGCTCATTCCCATCTTATGGGAGAGGAAATGGGCTGGGGAGATTTCAGTAACATGCATGAGAAAGCTGAGATGTATTTGAAGAACATTCAGCTTCTGGTGGACTTGTAGGATCTATGTCTAGGCTTTGAACCAGCCACTTCTCTCCCTCCCTGTATTTCCCTGCTCCACCTTCTCTGCTCACTCTCTTTCCTCTCTGCTGAGTCTCTTTCTTTCCTCACTTGCATCTGAAAGTGATTCTTAAAGTTTCAGTGTCCGGCTCAAATGTCCTTTCTGCAGGAGGTGACCCTTCCCCAGATTCCTTGACTCTTACTCCTCCTTGCCCCACTTTGAACTCTGTTTACATTCATCTCCCCTGCCACGCTGTAAGATTCCAGAGCAGTGCTGTCCAATAATAAATAAAATGAGAGCCACAGCTGTGACTGAGAATGTTCTGGTACCCATAGGAGGAAAGTAAAAAAGAAGCGGATGAAACTAGTTTTGGTAATACATTCTATTCACTCCAATATATAAAAACATGAATTGATACTCAGTCTTTGTAACTGGTTTTTGTCCTATATTTACAATGCATCTCCATTTGGATCAGCTACATTTTAGGTGTTTGGGGGCCACACACAGCCAGGGGTTACTGTGAGAGCACAGTCCTAGAGCGAAGGAATCTTTGGTTGCTATTACGTCTGAGAGCATGGTATGTCTGTCCTCCTGATACTTATTCTTAGCTTTTTCTACAGTATTAGAAGCCCTAATTGGGTGCATGGCGGTCAGGCTAGATACCGCATCTCCCACCCTGGAGCTCGTGTACCCTATGACTAGAGGTGGTCATTGGGATGTAAGCAAAAGTGAAGCAATTTCTGGGTTCTTCCCTTAAAAGGAAAGGGGCGTGCCCACTCTTTCTCTTTCATCTCCTTCAGGCTGATGTGCAGATGTGCTGGGAGCTTTCTTTATCCATGTGGAGGAGGGCACACTCGAGGGATAGTCAAGCAACAAAACCCAAGGTTCTGCATTTCTTTCAACACAGGGCCATGGGGAGTCCTGTATCTCCTATGGGGAAGGTCACCCAAGAGAGAAAGAAGCATCTCTCTCTCTTTTTTAAAGATTTTATTTATTTATTTATTTATTTATTTATTTATTTATTTATTTATTTAGAGAGAGGGAGCAAGTGGGGTGATGAGCAGAGGGAGAGGGACAAGTAGACTCCGCACTGAGTGCAAGCCTGACAGGGGGCTTGAACCCACAGCCCTGAGATCATGACCTAAGCCGAAACCAAGAGTCAGACGCTTAACTGACTGAGCCACCCGGGTGTCCCAAAGAAGGATCTCTTTTGTTTACACAACTGAATTTTATTTTTGACAGTTATTCTAATTTACTTGCATCATTTCTAGAACTGGATGCCCTGCCTCTTAGTGGGGCTGTAGCTAATTCTTCCTTCAGGTTTCAGCCCAAGCTTACTTATCAGAGTGGCCTTTTCTAGCTGTCCTAAGACGTGGTGACATCCCCATTCCATGCTTCCATGATGCCCTGAGCTCTCCCTTTCTTAGCATTCATGCATGGGGTTACTGAATGCAACTGTCCCAACTAGGCTATAAGTGCCATGAAGGCAGGGACCACTTGGGGCTTGGTGCAGAGAAGTGCTCTGTATTTACTGTTGAAAGGATAAATGTAAATCAAGGGGCTTAACATGTAACTGGAATGCTCTTGCTCTTCAGGGTTCGACTGAAATACCTGATCTAGTTCAATTCTGTCCAGTCATACTAGAGAGCATCAGAATGATGTTGGCACACAGGGGAAAGGTTGGGTAGATGGATCTGGCTACCCAAGTGTTATGGGTTGAATTATGTCCCTCAAAAAAATATGTTGAAGTCCTAAATTCTAGTACCTCAGAATGTGATCTTATTTGGAAATAGGGTGGTTGCAGATATAACTGGTTAAACTAAGAAATGTCATACTGGAGTAAGGTGGGCCCTAAATCCAATACGGCTGGTGTCCTTATAAGAAGAGAGAGACACACACACAGGGAGAATGTGACCCTTTGATGATGAAGGCAGAAGTTGGAGTGATGCATCTGCATATCAAGAAATGCCCAGAATCAGGGCACCTGGGTGGCTCAGTCGGTTAAGCGTCTGCCTTTGGCTCAGGTCATGATTCCAGGGTCCCGGCATCGAGCCCTGCTTTGGCCTCCCTGCTCAGGAGGGAGCCTGCTTCTCCCTCTGCCCCTCACCCTGTGTGCGCTCTCTCTCTCTCTGAAATAAATAAATAGAATCATAAAAAAAAAAAAAAAAAGGAAATGCCCAGAATTGCCAGCAAATACCAGAAGCTAGGAGAGGCCAGGAAGGATTCTCTCCCATGGGTTTAAGGAGAACCATGGCTGTTGGTACTTTGATTTTTGACTTCTAGCCTCAAGAATTGTAAGACAACAATTGTTTGTTGTTTAAAGCCCCCAAACTGCTGTATATTGTTATAGCAGCCCTAGAAAACTCATACACCAGGTGGACAGCATCCTAACAGTCCCGCTCTGCATACTTTCCCTCTTAGGTATCAGTGTACAGCCTCTGGCCGAGAGTCAGCCCACGTTCTGAGGTGAGGGGCTGTTTCTGGCTGGTGGCCTGTAGGATGGACACTTGTCAGCTCTCCGCCACTGCCAAAGTGGATCTTCCAGACGGGTAAGGAAGTACAGGACACTTTACCTTGGAGTTAAAGGTATTTGTACCCCCTAAAGGCATGCTCTGTGGGGAAGGGGGAGCAGAGAACAGGGTACCCACACCACAGGGAGCAGGAGAGACAGAACCATTCAGCTCACACAGACGCACAAAGATTTCTCTTTCACGGAAGACCCTTCTGGCAAAGGCTATGCTCTTAAGGAAAAAAAAATATTCTCGCTCTTTAGTCTTGAACAGAGAATCAATTAGGAGAGGTAATAGAGGTGTATTACTCTTCTTTGAAGCTCTGTATTCGCATTGAAAACAATCAAGGCTACAGTTCTCAAGTCCGCATTTGTCTGCAGTGGTTATCTTTTTTTTTTTTTTTTTAAGTAAAGTATTTCCCCTTCACAGGCTGCATACTTTGTACCACAAAGTATTTCTTGTGGCTGCTGCTCTCCCTCCTCTCTCAGTTTGGCCCCTTTCTATTTGACAAAATTCACATCAAAGCAAGTGATAGGAGGCTGTGATTTTGCTTTCCCTGTTGCCAAGGTGGGGAAACAGCACTGATAAGTAGCTGTGATTGCTCCAACCTTTGCCAAGGTGAACCTTCCCCCAGCGCCTCAGATGTAAATGCTGTGCCTGGTGTTTTTCAATTATTTTCCCTTAAAAGAAATACTTTAATATATTTAGTTCAAATTGCGTGATGATAATTATGCTTCTAAATCTGATTAAGAGCCATGATGGAAGAAACCTTTGTTTCCACGAGGAGATATTTATCGTTCAATAGATGGGTCTAATTTTCCATAGTAGGAGGATTTGTATTATAAACATTGAGACTGCCTCCTTTCATTAGTTATTTATAAGGCTCTTACTGGACTGGTTAAATTCTCACAGGAGAAAGAGATAAATTATTGTTAATCAATTTCTAATCTAATCTATCCATTACCTAGCTGATAAAGAATTATGCTCACCAAGGAGATTTTGATTCAAGTTGCAAATCACGGTCACGTTACATGTGACACTAACTGATAAATGGAATGTTTAACTTTTTAAAAATTCGTACTTGTGTTTATCATATTTGTTGTGGCATTCCTGTCCTCAAAAATCCCATAATAATCCCGCACTCCATAGTTGATAAAAAATAATCTGTGGCTTAGAGTTCAAATCGCCCCTCCCACGGCCACACGTGACCAGCTTTGGTGGACACTAACTCTGCTCAGCAGTATTTTCGGCTCTCTGCTCCATGACAGCTCATGGGAGGATGGCCCCGTCTTGTCCCTTTCAAGTCAGATGGAGCCAAAAGACTTCTTTGGCCAATGAAACATGAGTGGAATGGACATATGTGGCTTGCAGGCCAGAGTCTTTAATTGCTGGTGTTCAACTCCCTGTCCCTCCTTTGCCCCTGCGTCAGTGGCTGTGACACTCAGGGTGATGTGGTCGCCACCAGCAGACCCCTGGCTGGGGATGAGGTGCAGCAGGGCTCCCTGCCAACCCGAGTGGACATGTCTCATGAGCGAGGAATAAACCTTTGTTGTTCTGAGCCATTACAATTTTAAGGTTGTTTGTTACAGCGACAGACTTTAGTCTATAGCAAAACATCAAGGAATCTTTCTTTTTTTCTTCTGAAATTTCAGCAGCCAAATTCTATTTTAGTCCAAAGGTCACAACTGGATCTCGACCGGCACATATGTTTTGCTTTATATTGCCCCAAAGAGTGTTTTAAAAGAATAGAAGCCAACATTTACAAATTAGGAGACTACACATAAAATTCTGAATTTCCCTTGATATGGTGAAGAATTTCCCTTGACACGGTGAAGATACTTGCCAGGACCATTACTTCATCACAAGGGGCTCGTCAGTTGCCGTTTGTCATGACACGTACATGTCTGTTTCACTTAGAGAAAGATTTCTCTGTCACACGTCCCTATCAAAAGTGGGAAAATACAGAGAGAAGACTGTGTTCTTCTAAAAGTCGAAGAAAGTGTATTTCTTTGTGGAGTGCATAATAGTTCTAAGTATTGAAATGAAAACCAGGTTTAACCAATGTTTTAGAACCCTTGTCTTACTCACTTCTGTTCCTTGTTGCTTTCTCCAAACTTTAGAAATTGTGACATCTCCTTAGTCCCTTTCACATACCTCTATGGCTTGATTTCTAAAAATGTGGTCCCTGAACCACCTGGACCCAAGTCAGTTGGCATGCTCCTGAGACATGCAGATTGTAATACCATTTCAGACCTACTGAATCAGAGTTCGTGGCAGGGGGCCCAGTAATCTGTGGTTTTCGTAACTATCTCCTTCTCTAGGACAACTCTTAGGTACATTAAAGTTGGAGAATTGCAGTAGCGTCCTTATCCATGGAGGAAATGTTCCAAGACCCCCAGTGGATGCCTGAAATCGTGGATGGTACCAAACCCTATACATACTACATTTTTTTCCTAGGCATACATACCTATGATAAGTTTAATTTATAAACTGGTCATAGTAAGAGATTATCAGCAATAACTAATAATAAAGTAGAACACTTGTAACAATCTACTGTAATATAGGTTCGGTGGATGTGGTCTCTTATACAGAATATCTTATCGTACTATACCCTCCCTTCTTGTGACAATGTGAGATGATCAAATGACATCATTTATCTGAACTGATAAAGAATTTTTATTCTCTTCCAGGTTTAAGAAACCATTCGGGCAGTAGAATTTCAACGCCAAAATACTATGATTTCTGAAATGGTGGACAGGAGCAGTGAAACATACAGGAACAGTGAAACAAAGTGTTTGAAACTGCAACTGTTCTCGAGATCAAAGATGAGTTGAGCATCAAGTTACCTTCTGAATGCTGCCTTCATTCCTTTCGCTCTTGCTCACACTGTATCGTCTGCCAAAAGTCCTTTCTCCATGTCCTTTTATTGAAATCTTACCCATCTTTAATATGAGAATTAATAATGAGTTGTTACTATCATCTAAACTTGATTGTTTAATTTTTTTAATAGATTTTGCTTTTCAGAGCAGTTTTATGTCCACAGCAAAACTGAGCAGAACGTACAGAGTTCCCATAAACCCCTGTCTGCACACATATACAGCATCCCCTGGCATCTACATTCCCCACCAGAGTAGGGCATTTGGTACAAACGATGAGCCTCTATTGATACATCATAATCAGCTAAAGTCCATACTTTACATTAGGACCCACTCTTCGTGTTGTGTATTCTATGGGTTTTGACGAATGTATAATGACATGTATCTAGTGTGATAGTATCATACGGAGTGGTTTCACTGCCCTAAAAATTCTTTGTGTTCTGCCTATTCATTTCTCCCCCAAGCTCCTGGGACTGATCTTTCCACTGTGTCCACAGTTTTGTCCTTTCCAGAATGTCTTACAGTTGGAATGACATAGTATGCAGCCTTTTCAGATTGGCTTCTTTCACTTAGCAATACGCAGCATTTAAGATCCCTCCATTTCTTTTCATGGATTGAAAGCTCTGTGCCATGGATTATTTATCCATTCACTTACCGAAGGACATTTGGTTGGTTCCAAGTTTTGGCAGTTCTGAATAAAGCTGCTATAAACATCTGTGTGCATGGGCAGGATTTTGTGTGACTATAAGTTTTCAACCAATCTGAGTAAGTACCAAGGAGGGTGGTTGCTGGAGTGTATGGAGAGAGTATGTTGATTTCTGTGAAAAGCTGCCAAGGGTCTTGCAGAGCGGCTGCGCCATGTTGCGTGCCCCCCAGCAGCGAGTGGGAGTCCCCGCGGCTCCACGTCCCCGCCAGCATTTGGTGTTGTCAGTGTTCCGATTTTGGCCATGGCAGTTGGCATGCAGTGGCCTCTCATTGTTTCTTTAATAGGCATTTCCCTGATGACATGATATGGAGAATCTTTTCAAATGCTTATTTGCCATCTGTAAGTCTCCTTTGATGGGGAGTCTGTTAAGGCCTTTGGCCCATTTTTTTAATCAGGTTGTTCGTTCTCCTATTGTTAAGTTTTAAGAATTCTTTGTATATTTTGGGTAACAGTACTTTATCATTTGTGTCTTTGGCAAATGTTTTCTCCCAGTCTGTGGAAAGCTGTCTTTTTATGGTTGGTTGGTCTACATCAGGAATCCAGGTCCCAACGAGGTCCAGATGTTCATATGGCTGTTTGTCTCAAGGCTCTTTAATTTGTAACTGTCTCCTTTCCCTTCAGCGTTCTATTCCGTACCTCTGGTGTGCTGCAGAGACTGGTCATTTGTCCTATCTATTGTCTCACCTGCTGAAGTTGTCCAAGGACCCAGGAGCGTCTTGCCTGCATCAGGTCCTTCTGGAGGATAGAGAGCATGTTTGTAAGATGTCCCTGCTCTGGGGAAATGCTTGTCAGTGACATGAGAGAGTCTGCATGCTTTAGTTGTGAGCCAAGTGAGAGAACAATACCCTGATTATTGAATCATCTGGACATAAAAATTTTTTTTACGAGTTATGTTAAAAGCCACTTATTATAGATGACAGGAAGAAACGCTAAAGTGTGTTCTCATCATCCTTGCTGTGGACGATGCCCACTGTGTGTCATGCCTTGTTCAAATGTTCCTCATATGTCAGTTTATTGAATCCTCACCCCAGTGAAAGAGGTGCCATTACGCTCCCCATTTTATAGTTGAGGAAACTGAGGCATAAGGAGATTAAGTAACTGTAAAACAAGTCAATACAATGTTTCCTCTAAACTCATGAAGACTTTGTGTAGAAAACCAGAAGCAACGAAAGGGCAGTTTCTTCAAGCCTGCATAATCGATGGTGAAGGAACCAGTTCTAACCAAAGTTAGGCGGTAAGGGAAGTTCTTCAGGACCCTAAGTTGCTTGCGTTCCTGCCCCTTCTCCTCCAAAGCAGCATCCCTGACTCTAGAATCTTTTCTGACATCTAAAGACATGGGATAGGGGCGCCTGGGTGGCTCAGTCGATTAAGTGTCTGCCTTCAGCTCGGGTCATGGTCTCAGGATCCTGGGATCAAGCCCCACATTGGGCTCCCTGCTTGCGGGGAGCCTGCTTCTCCCTCTCTTCCCTGCTTGTGCTCTCTCTCGCTTTCTTTCTCTTTCTCTCTCAAATAAATAAAATCTAAAAAAAAAAAAAAAAATAAAGACATGGGATAATCTGATCTGTTATTTCTATGTGTTGATCTGTGGGGATGGGAGTGGTAAGAGTTCCCTGAGGGAGAGGTGGGTAATCAACAGGAAAGAGACACACCTGTGTGTTTATAGAAAGGTAGTGTTTCCGACATAGTGTGTGCTGGGTACTGGCTGCTACTAGGGAGGATGGAAAAGTGTTGGTAAGGGCTTGAGTGGTCCTGATCCACCCAGCAGTGACCCGAGGGAGGATGGTCTAGAACACGCATGAGCAGTTGGTCTGGAGGAGATGGACCCGCTTCCAGACCTGACTCCACTACTTAGTAGTATGTGACACCTGGGATTGTTTTTAATTGCTTCAAGTCACATTTTTTTTCATTTTTGTTTTTGGAGAATAGTATCTATTACTTCACGAGTTGGTGGTATGGATTAAGTTAGATAATATATATCAAACTTCTCAATCTGTGGAAAATCCTATTATTTTATGGCTGTTGAAAGAAGTATCCCGTGACTGTCAGGGTGTGTCTTCCTGCCTGAGGAAACACCAGATGTGTCTTATAAAGTGCAAATTGATTTTCCTTCTAGAGAAAGAAAATGGGATCAAGGGACATCTGGACATCATCTGCAATATGAGATGGGTTCAAAGCAGGTAGAATGGGGTGGGGTAAATGGCTTGCTGTTATAGCACAGAGGACTGTGCAACTTACTGACATCATTGTGGAGATATTTGATCTTTTTAGAACAGGTTATAAAAAAGTCTCTTATAGAAAAGCCAACACTCATGGACTTGATTGTTTGCTAGACACTGTTCTTTATATACGTTATCAAGTTCATTCTCACGACACATGGGGTAAGTACCATTTTTATCCTAAATAACCTCTGCCATCACTGAGCTGAGCTTTTTACATGTCTTAACTCATTTACCCACTACAATGAACCCAGGAGGTGCAGACTTTATCCCCACTTAAAGGAAGGGTATTCAGGTGCTCTGTCTCCAGGGCCTGCTCTGAGAGCCACCACACCTCTGGTGAAGTTCATGTCAGAAGCAGTCTGGTCCAGTACTACAGTTGCTATTTTTCAAAAAAAAGAACGTAAACATTATTCACTGCACCATAGATAGGGTGGCCATGAGACAAAGTCAAATGTGAAGATTCTTTTAGAATCCACTGTTAGGAAAAGCTTGCTTCCCCTAAGGATCTGGTATGCTTTTATTTATTTATTTATTTAAATCAATTAACATATAATGTATTATTTGTCTCAGGGGTGCAGGTCTGTGATTCGTCAGTCTTATATAATACCCAGTGCTCATTATATCCCATGCCCTCCTTAATGTCCATCACCCAGATACCCCATCCCTCCACCCCTCTCCCCTCCAGCGACCCTCAGTTTGTTTTCTATGATTAAGGGTCTCTTATGGTTTGTCTCCCTCTCTGGTTTCGTCTTGTTTCATTTTTTCTTCTCTTCCCCTATGATCCTCTGCTTTGTTTCTTAAGTTCCACATAGCAGTGAGATCATATGATAATTGTCTTTCTCTGACTGATTTATTTCGCTTAGTTCCATCCACGTCATTGCAAATATGTCTTTCTTTTTTTTGATGGCTGCATAACCATGGAATATTATGCAGCCGTCTTACCGGTATGCTTTTAATCTGAGAATGTTAACTGTGTCACTGGTCATGCCTCCTTTCTGTCTTGATTATCAAGATGCCCTATGCTCAATTATAGCATACCGGGGGGCCTTTGTGGTCAATATAACTCTTGCTTTATCCATAATCTGGATTTTCAACCTTGACTTATGGTGTATTGTTATCATGTTTACTCCCGTAGCATGAGAAAAGATATCAATACATGTTGAAGGTCATATCAATGACACGGATGGAGAAATAGGAGATAGGATTTTTCATGTTTTTAGATGTCAAAAGCTACAATATGATCAGCAAATCAGGTGCTTGAAGAAAGATCCAAAGAGCCTCAGGAAGCTGGAAGAATGGGCCAACACTAACTGCATCAATTAAGTGAGCATGATTCAAAATCATGAACACAAAAGTTACTTGCATGGCAGAGCAGTGGAGAGTCTCTGCTCCGAGGGAGAGCCCAGGGGAGGGCAGAGTTGCCATGGGAACCACTCAGGGACTCTTCCACAGGACAGCCCCGAGCCAGGCATACCTTCCTCCAATTCCGAGAATCACTATAACGAGCAGTGAGCCAGGTAGGAGTGGGTCAGAGGCCTCAGGTGGGCAGGGACAGAAAAAGGATGGAGGGCCCTTCATTCATTCCACACCCATTGACTGAGTTGCTATAATAAGTCAGGAGTTGATACAGGAGCAAACGGAATGAGCGTCATGGCGTTTCCATTTAACAGTAAACTCAAGAGAAGCCCAAAGTGAGTTGCCTAATTAATGTATTCACCAACAAATGCTTATTGAACGACTGCTCAGTGCCAGTCACTGGAGCCAACAGGACAGTGATGAGAGGGACAAGTGCTGAGGAAGGACGATGCGGGCTGGTGAAGCTGGGACCCAGGGCGTGCAGGGGAGACGCCCCCAGTGAGTCTGGTTGGGAGGTGCCCAGCACACACTCAGAGCACTGACTAAATATGTGCAATATTAATTTGTTATAAATTTAAATCTTTTAGGCTAAATATGTTAAGGCCATCCCAAATGCTAATGCCAATATGCTGTGCCGATGGTCTCATGTACAGAAGAGAGGTCAGCCTGGGGAGCCACATTTTAAGAGACATCAACAAAGTGGAACCCATTCAGGCAGGAGAGCCATCCGGAGCCAGGAGCCCCAGTACAGGAAGCCGAAGGCAGGGCAGAGGTAAAGGCTTCAGAAAAAAGGGATCCGAGGGAAGGACTTCATGGACAGTTCTGCTCAACTACCTCTAGAAGCTTCCAGGAGCACATTTTGGACCAAGGAGTAGAAGTTTCAGGGAGGGAATTTTGGCCTCGTGTCAGGAAAAACTTTTTATTTTTTATCCGTCTTAAAATCACAATTCCTCCTAAATGACTGGAAGTTGCAGGGAGCTGCTGGGTGCAGCTGAGCTTCCCCTGGGACCAAGAACCCTCCCAATCTAGCGCACAGCTTTTGGGAAGGAATTCTTTCTTCTCTCAAACTCCTTCTCCCGTACCCTCCCTTCTCCTCCTGCCTTCATCTCTTGTCTTTTCTCTGCTCCTAACGGTAGAGTGCACAGTTCACATTTCTGACCACTGTAGGTGGTGTTTCATCTTTTCAGACCTCCATCTTCGTACTCATTGCAACCTCCTCCCGCCACTTAGCGAACCAGATTTTGATAATAGGTTTCCACGTGGGGCTGGCATTGCACCTCCCACCCCCACCTGGAGACTGGGCTCCTTTTTCACCTTTGTAGACTCTGTGCAAAAACACAGATTCTGCGACATAAATAGGTGCTCAATGCATAATAGTAGTGGAAATGAGTGACCTACCTTTTCTGACACATGAGAATGCTTGTCTATATTCTTATTTTTGGTAGTGAAGTTTCTGACAAAGCGTATCCATGGAAACACTTCTCTAGCAGAAGTATTACATGTTAGGCATAAAAGTGGCACCCTTTTATACGTCGCACAGCAGACTAATAACTGTTAGTTTGCAATCACAGACTACAAAAGAAATGATTGCATGAATATCTGAGAGTCCAAGTGTTAATTCAATAGCAAAAAACGTGTGTGTCCTTGTAGTTTGGTTTTTGATGGTAGGAGCTGATGTGTTCTTGATTTGAATACCCTAAAATCAGATTCAAGACCTTCTATCATTCCGTTGACTCAAAGGAATAGATAATGCCCCCCAAGGTCATCTGGCACAAATTCCCACCCCTAGGATATAAAACTACTTGTCAACTCTCTATCCTTAAAAACCCTGTCTCGAGAATGATAGATACGAATGCTCTTTCTATCTCGGAAATGTTTCTCCAAAGGGGCAGCGCTTATGGTCCTGACATTCTCCACTTTACATGATTAAAAATTCTCCCCTGCTATCTTGTAAGACCATTTCCAATAGCTCTGTCCTCAGCAGTTGGGCAGCATTGTCCACATAATGTCCCTTAATACACTGAGTAAATCCATCTGGGCTTTCCTTGTCCTCAGACTTAATAAGTCCAGGTCCTCAAGCCCATCCTCACTGATCAATTTTACAACTCTTCAATCATTTTAATCATTTTTGTAACTCTCAGATGAATCATTTCCAATCCATCTACGTCCCATTTAAATTTTTTTTTGCCCCAAATTAAGCACTAGGGTGATGCGGAAGTGACCGGAGCTAAGAATAGGAGAATGGTTTTGTGGTTCTTGGAGGTTATAATTCCATGATAATGTCACAGAAAGAGCTGGCATTTTCCTCTTGGTGAGAACTCCCGAGTGCTGGCTCAGCAACAGCTCCTTGGCAACTTGGCATTCTGGATCTTTCTCAGCAGTGCTTGAGAAAAACTCTTTAATCCCAGTATTAGCTGTTCACTTGTCCATTCAGAAGGAAAATGATCTGTTAGGAGACCACAAAGAATGGCAGAGCCTCAAAAAGAGGGAGCCAACTCAGGGATCTCTGGAGCCAAGCAGGGAGCCTGAGGGGTTGGGCGGGCAGCAGGCTGGGAAGGTGGCAAATCCAACACCTGCATGGGTTCAGGGAGGGGCTACTGCGTCACCTTTAAAGGATTTTTTTTTAAGAGATTTTATTTATTTATTTGAGAGAAAGCGAGCGAGAGAGCATAAGCCGGTGGTGGGGAGAGGCAGAGGGAGAAGCAGGCTCCCTGCCAAGCAGGGAGCCTGCTGTGGGACTTGATCCCAGGACCCTGAGATCATGACCTGAGCTGAAGGCAGATGCTTAACCGACTGAGCCACCCAGGTGCCCTGATTTTTTTTTTTTTTTTTTTTTTACATGAGAATGCCCATCCACATAGCAAGAGTTTCTTCTTTTTTTTTTTTTTTAAAGGAGAAGCTATAAACCTATATTTTAAAGTTAAATATTCCAATTAAAAATGAAAATGAATGAAAAAAGATGGAAGCCATTGTGCAGCCCAACCCCATGTGGGCCTTCAGGGGCACGTCTGCAGGCTTGGTTTTCCCATAGGCTCTGGGATTCATTCCCTTGCCAGGATAGGAATCCTCTACCCTCCTTATTATTTCTGTAATCAATTTCTGAAGACAAATGCATCACCAAGAGAGATAGTTTTTACACATAAATACTTTCATAAGAGTGTGTTTTAAAAGAAGACTTTCAAGGAAAGGAACTTAAATGTTTCACTCTCTAGTGATGGAATTCTAGATGTGGTGGCAGCTAAAAATGATAAAAATCTGTGGAGATGAGCCTCCTTTATGCTTTGTGATAAATCAACTGTCCTCGCATGTTGAGATATTATGGGGTATGCAGCCATGTCTGAGAGCTTAGATTTAAGTTGTTCTTTCAAGTTAATCAAATGTGAGACCAACACACCAAAGGCAAAGCTTATTGAAGAAATGTACCCATTTGCGTTTAGCATCCTAATTTTCAAACCCAGCAGGTTCCATTCATTTACAAAGGTTGGTCTAAGATAGAATTCTCGGTGTAGAAAAGCAATTTAACCAAAATGCTTTACCCTAATTACAAAGCACAGCTATTTGCATAAGTAACCAGCCTGGGTCTTCAGGGACCCAGAGTTAATGTTATTAAAGCACAAGTTATATTTTTGATACCTCTGAAGAAAATAATAGCGAGTCAAAGAGTTTACATTTTCTGTTTCTCTAAAAGTAAATGATGGAAGGTGTAATGCCACATCATCGGGGTCAAATGTCTTGGGGAGAGATGCCTCTCCGTGGGGAAGGGCGTTGAAGTTGGGCCCCTTCCCTGTGGCCACTGTCATAGGGAGAGTATCTCAGTATCGCCGGTGCCAAGTCTGGATAAAGGAAAGAGCTTTGGTTTTGTCAAAGAAGCCAGTCCAGACATGATTTTCCCTTACTAACAGGGAAAATGCTATTTTTAAAAAGGCCACTGATCTTTTGTTTGCTGTAGAAAATGAAGCAATCGCTGAGGATAATTGACTCCAACGATAACAAAGGACAGTTTATCTGAAAGTTTGATAAGACATTTCTCACATATTGATAAACAGTGACATTGCTTACTAGGAAGGAAAATGAATGTTCTTTGTAGGTTTTTTAAAAACCAGATGAGACGATCCCTCGAACAGACTGGCCCATGAGGCTGGAATCACTCCGCTTTGAAGGAGTTCAATTGGTTGGATTGGAAGCATGACGTCAGCTTATTAAAAATAGAGGAGATGAAAACAGATTAGACTCCTTTTTTTCCCTCTATGTGTCTAGTTCAGATGATTTACATTTTGGCAACAAGACGGTGCATGGCATTGGTCAATGGTCCCTTCCAGCAGAATATAAGCTCTGCGGACTCAGGATTGGTAGATATAAATTGGAGATGAGGTTCTTTATTTCTAGACTCCCAGGTAATAGGCAATGAGGCTAGAGAAAATCAGCATTCGGAAGGAGGAGCAGGAAGCTAATGCATCTTTCATGGACTCTGTAGCCATATCTGACACGCTTGCTATTCCTGGGAAGGCTTTCAGTCCAGGACAACTGACGGGACACCTTCGGAAGTACAGCGATACTGTCACCCATGTATTCAAGAACACCGAGCCTTTGTGACATGAGCAAATAACAGTGCAGACCTGCCTAAGTGACCGGTCAATTCTGCAAAGGAGTATCACCACATTGCAGCTTGCCCTGGCCAGGGGTCAGGCTCAAAAAGCCCAACCTGGACAGCAAGTTGCCAGGGTCCTGGGGGACACAAGTGGCAGATGGGTTGATCTTGGAAAAAAAATAAATCTGCCAACTGACGCGGAAAACATTAGTCTGGGAGAAGAATGTCTCACTTTGGGGAAGACAGCTCCTGCAGTTCCATTCATTACATCCCCGGAAAGCCAGGGCTTGCTGTGTGAGCTCGATGGCGGCTCATGTCTCCGTTTTTCCCAACATGCACATACATGTGCGCACACGCTACATCCTCATCTCTGCACGCAAACTCGCCCGTCAGGGGCCAATGGGCCAGGATAAGGTTGGAGCTTGATGGGAATAAGAAAACACGGGTACTCAATTTACTCAAGGTCAGTCTAAAAATGGAAAGACACCCATGAAGCATAATATTACTATAACAGTATTAAGAGTGGTTTAATCACTTTTACTGGTAAAAAAAAAAAAAAAATACTCTGTGAGCCCTCTGAATGCTGCAAACACAATAAACTCGCACATTCCAAACCCAGAAAAATTGTTTAAAACAACTGGAAGAAAGTGACCAGTCATCAAAATTAAGCTCCATGGAAGTCAAATGAAAGCAGAAATATACTTTGTCCAGTAGGGAGGCTCTGAGGAACAGCAGCTCCGTGAGACTTACTATAATAAAGAATACAATGTATCGCTGCTAAAATATCAGCAAATTCGTTCCAGGAAAGAGAAGTACTTGACAAGCCACCAGAAGGGCCACCTAGTGGTAAGGACAACACATTTACTGTGCATGTCTCATGGTGGTCATGAGAGGCTTCCTTGGGTTCACCATCTTGATTAGAATTTCAACAGTTATCACCCAAAGAACAAGGATTCCCTGGTGGACAGGAGCCTCACCACCCACCTGAGATGTCCTGTACTCCTTCCAGGCTGCAGGCCTTGCTCCTCCTGGGGCATCCTGAGCTGGGCTCTGTCCCCTGCCCTCTGATAGGACCCTGTGGAGTCTGTGGAGTCTCATTAACTACTTCAGCCACTCTTGGTTTATTTTGGCACAACCTAAGTAAACTTTTATTTCACCTCTGGAAGGAGAGGACTCTGTTAACAGTGATCTTCTCAAAAGCACAAAGCTTGTTTCTCTGTGACCCTAGTAATGAGGACATTCTTTGGCATATGAGAATCTTGGGAACTATGAACAAATGACTGATTGGAAGAATGAACGAGTGAACGAAGGGATCATTGAAAGAGGAGTAAAAGGCCTTCCTTTCTCCTGTCTCTGCAAACCAGAGGTATTTATCCAGCTGGGCAAGGACTCCTCGGGCTTGGGCAAGCACGTGCTGGATGCTGAATGTGGCCATAGTCCCGGGCACCGCTATAAATAGGGCCTGGACCGCACAACAGAGTCAGACTATGTGAGGCTAGGAATGCGACTCTGATCAGGTTTTGGGGGGCAAAGTCTTATTAGGGGGTGAGAAGGGTTATGGGCATAAGGGGTTAAGAAGGGAAGGTATGAAAACAGAGTAACACCTGGATAGGTTATTTTGGGGAGGAACTTGAGAAGATGGTGAATGCAAGGGACAGAGATGAGAACAAGTGAGAGAAGAACCTATGTTCTAAGATCTGCATCTCTGAATGGACCATCTAAGAAGAGGTGATTGGAGAGAAGACCAGATTGAGCAGCTAAGTCTCTGTGATGCTTAGAGCAGGGACCCTCATTTGAAGAGCCTGGGTCTGGGAGAAAGGGCCTCAGCTACTACAGACTAGAGGAACCCTCTGTCACTGGGGGAACTGGGAGGCCAGGAGGGGTCTGGTTATGGGAGAGCCGGTTGGGCGGGATGCACACATCAGCAAGCAGGCCAGAAACCACAGCGCTCAAGGCCATAGGGCTCCTTCAGGTCCCCTTGCACTTGAGGCCTAGAGGGGCCTAAGGTCTCATGCAGGTGAGCTTTGAGGTGAGGTAGGGTCAGGCTGCTGGGTCAAATTGGACCAGGGAAAACTCTAGCAACACAGAAGCCACCCCATACATGTCTACTCCCTCACAAAAGCATTAAGCAAATGCGCTGTGTCTCCACCCTGTTCTGTAAATTGTGCTGTGAAAACATAAATTGACTATACTGGTAAGTCCCCTTTTTACTGTTATACTTTGATCCAACTTCATTTACTGAACCCCTATCACATGCACAATATTGAGGAGACAAACACGCACCCATCTATTTTCCTTTTGCGTTTTATAAGGAAATACCTTACTGTTTTATAGACTGTTAATAACACGAGGAGCAAAAATGCCTATAGTAGTACCATATTAACCCAGTAATTTTCCTTATTCTCGATTTCCTGTGAGTTTTTAATCCATGTGGACACATTTTAATATAGTTCTATTCATAGTATGATCTTTTTTTTTTTAAAGAATTTTTTATTTATTCATTTGAGACAGAGAGATACACAGAGAGAGAGAGAGTAGGAGCAGTGGGGAGAGGTGGAGGGAGAGGGAGAAGCAGACTCCCACTGAGCAGGGAGCCTGATGCGGAGCTCGATCCCAGGACCTGGAGATCATGACCTGAGCCGAAGGCAGACGCTTAACGACTGAGCCACCCAGGTGCCCCTCATAGTATGATCTTGTAGGGCTTCTCCTTTTAAGGCTACATTACCTTTAGAGATGATTCCTCCTTTCCACACATTCATTCATTCATTCATTCATTTATTCTAAGATTTTATTTATTTTTTAGAGAGAGAGAGAGAGAGAGTGGGTGCACAGAGGCAGAGGGAGAAGCAGGCTCCCCACTGAGCAGGGAGCCCGATGCAGGGCTCGATCCCACAAGCCTGGGATCATGACCTGAGCCGAAGACAGATACCCAAGTGACTGAGCCACCCAGGCACCCCGCTACTTTCCATGCATTGAGTTGTGGGATGCCTAAGCTATGAGAATCAGGATTTCAGCATTTAAAGAAGGATCATTGAAAGTGAGGAGCAAATTGTATTATTTAATTTGTGTTTCATTGGAAGCGATATTTCATTGGGCTGCCATAATAAGTAAAAGGAATTCTCTGTAGCACTGATCTGAGTATGGGATAAATATAGATGAAATTAGAAGATCACATTGCCATTCGGAGAATTTCAAGACTTCTACATACTCATCCACTGCTCATAAATCTGATGGCACCTACTTACTAACTGGTTAGCTTTCACCTTGACGGGACTTGAAATTCTTCTAATGTAATTTTGCCCAATGAAAATTACCACTGCTTAAGTACCATCACCTGGTAGAGCTAGATATTTAAGGAAAAGAAAAAAAAAGGCTAATGGCTTTTCACACACACACTGAAAAAAATTAATAACCTGATAATCTCTGGCAAAGTAGATAATTTTTTCTCCCTCTAAGACTGTGAAGTTCAACATTATGTGATTTATCTCAATGACCTGCAAGTACTACATGTAATTATTAAACATAACCATCAACTGAGCTTTTCAGAAGCTTCATTTAGATACTGCTAACGCAATGCCAAACTCATGCCGCCTTCCCCCACGTGACCTTAGACCAGGTCATTACCAGCATCTCAAAGATGTGACCCGAAGAAGGAAAGTGCCCAAACATGACTCTTGAAAATGCTGCCATTTCAACGGACGCATTTATTATGAAAATCGAGTTGATGCTTTGAGGGAGTTATTCTCATTTTATGTCTCATTCTAAAAAGTCACATTTAATCCACAGGTTGAACGACGGATTTCTTTCTCATTAATGAAAAACACGTAATATCATGGAGTTCGTAGTAACAGTGTTGACTTCAACTGGAGTGATGTGGAACAGACAGGTTTTGCCAGAGTCTGCCTTGGGAAAGTGCTGCTCAGAACAAGTATTTCTGTCAGCAATGTGGGAGCAAAAAAGTCACCGCAGAGCACATTTTCAGTCACTGACTTGTGATTGCTCAGGGTGAGCCTATTTGGTGGGGGCAGAGTTCCAGGTGATTGACTTATTTATTTAGTCCATTTGTTCTGACCAATCTTTATGGATCTGAGAGCAGCGAGCTAATCTAGAATCGCGAAGTTTGGTTACTCCTAAGGTAGCACCTTCTTAGCGTGCATCAGAACCGCTGAATCTTTCCGTCTCATGGAATTCTGCTTTGGTAAGCACCCGGCCGCACCATGATGGAGTGGAATCAAGGGATGAGGTGGTAGTTACACACATCCACACGCATGATCCGATGGCACAGAACTAGACACACACACGCTAACGAGGTCAGTTTCATGGTTTTGATATTGTACTATAGTTAGGAAAGATGTTGTCACTGCTGGGACCTCCCGGTGGTATCTTTACAACACCCCGTGTATCTATAATTATTTCCAAATATGTGAGATCTAGAGGATAATTCTTTCCCAAGGAAGGATGAACCTGACATCTGTGGCTTCGAGCTGGGGGGAGACTTGGCTGTGTGAGTCGGGATCTCAGGACGCCATAGAGGAAAGCCACGGGCCTGGGGCTGGGGTGGACGTGGGGACAGTCACTGCCTCGCTCTCTGGCAACTGAGCACCGGGGCGGGAGAGGGCCCTAGAGGGGCATGAAGGTGAGACTGGCCCCCACCCCACTGGTCTGGCCACCCTCAAACACGGTTGGGGCCACTCAGTCCTGCTGCCCGTGGATGAGAGGGCTTCACGCAGTGCCTACTGGATGCACAGGAGAAGGGTCCAGAAACAGCTGGACAGGGAGGCCTGGTGCCGCCTCCGGAGAGCCAGGCGCTGTCTCCACCTGGGCGGGCGGGGTGCTCTGGGTGAGACAGGAACCCAAGTGACGGTCCCAGCGGCGCAGCTACTCTCTGGGAAAGAGTCCAAGAGCATGGCTGCTTCTCTGCTGGCACCACGTCCTCACAACCACATGCCCTGAACCCAGCTCAGCTCAGCGAACCTCCCTGGAGGGGGGCTGGCAGGCCCTGTGCCAGAGCCGGGGTGGCCCTCCCTGCGCCTGCTGCCTGGTCCCCAAGCCCTCTCTCCACCGGAGCTCAGCCTCCTGCACGGCAGGCACTGTGCCCCCCTTGCCCTCCCGAGCATCCGCACCCATCCACAGCGCCCCGGCAGGGGCCTTGCACAGAACAGGCCCCCAGGAAAGTCCGGCGAACTGAATCAGATGGGAAGCAGCTCTCCGAGCAGCCCGCCACACCGCGGGGAGGCTGTAGGGGAGGGCGGCTGAGTACAAGAAACCTCTGTCCACACAAATGGCTGAGCACACCCACTCTGAGGACCACACTCGTGGCCAAAGGCAAGTAAAGGAAAAACTCCTTCTCTGGAGACCTGGGAGGCAGGAACGTTTACAGTCAGTCCACTGTCCGAATGCAAGGACAAACGCCCCAAGCCCAGTTTTGCTTTGGGAGTGCTGACTGAGGGAGGCGGCGCTGGTAGTGGAGGGCGCAGAACGGCTAAGCCCAGCGGACAGGGGGCTTGGCCCTCCACGCTGGGAGCGAGGAAGATGCGGCTGCAGGTTGTGGCTCTGGGAACTGGAAAGACAATGGGAGGTCGCATGGGGATGTGTTCTACCAGGGAAGGACAGAGTTGTGGCCTTGTTTGCTGAGACATATGCTACCTGCACGAAACGGGGCTTAGAAGGACAAGAGAGGCCCGGCTGCCGGTGGCTGGGCCTTCCTGCCCCTTCAGTCCACGTCAGGCCTGACGTCGTGTGGGACGCCGGGATGAGGCTACTCAGACACAGCATGCCCGGTGACATATTGGGTGCTGTTCGAGGTTCACCCCCAAATCCCGCTCACCTGAAATATCTCCCCCAGCCTGATGGGGCCATCTCCCTTTCCCATCTAGAGGAAAATATCATTAGGATGTCTCTGAATGATGAGAGATGGGAGTCTCTAGTAAAATGCAGATACACGTTACTCCGAAGGAAGGGTACTAAGTGTGTCCTCCAGACTTCGCCCATTGGTCTAGTAACATTGACTGAGTATCAGAATATTAACGTATTTCCCTAGCAACTTTGGAACGCCCAGAATGAAGGGATGTGCTGACAGTGTGGGTGGGGTGGGTATGATCAGACCCAGGTGGGCTGACCCCAGGCAGGACTCATGAGGGCTGCAGATCGGGGACAGCCAGGGGTGAGGAGGTACTTGAGAGAGCACGCTTACAGGGAAGGGATTTAAAAAGGTATGTGCATATCTTTCAGAGGTTCCTTTACAATCTTGCATAAGGTGAGCTGCCGTGGTATACTCAAGACGATTCCACATATGGTAGAGTGGATGAGCTCCTTCTCCCAGTATCTTGGAGAATCCAGAGCAAACAGAATGACACCCTTCAACAAGTTCTCAGTCTTAGTCTCCTGCCTCCACCCAGGACTGGAACAAGAACACGGTATCGAGCCATTTGAAACCAGCTTAAAGAGAATGGGGTTTGGTACCAAGTGGAGGGGATTTAGTAAACGCAAGACTCACCTAAACTGACTTAATTTCTTTCTAAGGTGGAGTGGCCGGCAAGGTCAAAAGGCAGAAGTGGATAGAAGTGGGGTGGCGGGGAAGGAACAGTCGGGTAGAAGCTTTGCCGAGTAAGAATCTCATGGAGAGCCTGGCCATGACTCGTGATGTTACTCTAGGCAGGTACGTAGGTACACAGTTTACAGGCCGTACCGAGGGGCCTCCAAGACAAATTTTTAATGATGGGTTGAAACCCTTATTGGCTTTCTTCACTTTCCTGGCTTCTCTATCTATGCAAATCTAAAAAAATTATCAATTCTTTATTCTAACATATTCTATGAGGAGAAAAACAAAACCTGACCATACCTAAAGTTTATTAATTAGCTAAACATCAACAGAGAAGGTTACAGCTAAGGTTGCCCTACAGTTTCGGGTTCTGGGTCTTATTTAATTGGTGACTTGGAAAACATCTTTGAAAGTAGGCTCATGAATTTCCAGGTGGCTCTTCAAAATACCCTGATGACTGTAAAAAGAGGAATCCAATGTTTAATGTAGATTTGACTTACGAGAAAATTGGTCTTCACCAAAATGCAAAGGTACTGAAGACATTTAACATAAAGACTGCACAAACTCTTCACAATCATCTTTGTTTCGCTAATACAAAGCTTCGTACCAGTGGTTGATCAGATAACCTAGTAACTGATGTAGGGTCTGCACCTAGAAATGCTTGTCAAAATCGACTGCAAGGCATAGTCAGACACAAAAAAGATGACTGGGCTGATTACCAGTCAAGGAGTGTTTACCGGTCTCTTTTACTACGTGTGCAATCGCTTATTAAGTCTTGGACCAAAATGAGTTAGTTCTCTGTAGGATCTCAAAGTGATGAGAGCCATAGGCACTGATGCTTACAAGACAGTCTAGAGGTGGGGGTGAGTCTTCATTGATTTGACGAAACAGGAGGCCTCCGGTTCTGGACAGAATGATGAGGAAGAGAATGATAAACAGTGGCTGCATATGAATAATTTATTACTCATTTGCCTAAACACATTCATTTTGTACTATGGAAGAATGTACTTTCCATTTCAAAGAATTTGTTAGGTCTGACAAATTTTGTAATAAAGTCCCAAAAAAATCATCCAGAAATTCAATTACACAAAAGAGTGCATTAAAGACAGAGTAGTTGCCCTGGGGAAGCTCTCTTTCTTCTCAAGTATTAAACATGCCATTTTTATATTTGAACAAAAAACGAAATAACCCGCCTTTGGAGACACGGACATTGCCTCCAAGTGTGCGCCTCGTACAACATCCCTGCCATATTTTAAAGAATGCTGGATTTTCCATGAATGTTAAGACTGCAATGCTTTATCATACACATTTCTAACGTGCACGCCCTGATGGCAGGCAGCAGGCGCCAATGCAACCACGGCCCATTTGGAAGGTCTGTTCCATCTCTGGATTATCAGGCCTCTCGGTCTGGTTACTGGGGCCACAGAGATCCTTCCCGTCAGAGCCAATGTGAGCATTCCTTGCTCATCAGACACTTCAAGACAAGCGTCCATGGCACACAGTGAACATGAACTTGGTGTCCGGTCATTGCTCTTGACGTCCGGTTGGGAATTCGTCATTGAACATACACACCAGCAGAACAGCCATGCAAGCGGGCATCTTGAATTTCATGGGCTTCCTTCAAGAAAATAACTTTGTTGGGCTTGAGTGGTAAGGCAGGAGGGATGTGGGGGGCAGGTATTGATATGGTGTGTGTACATAAGTTCTCCTTGGGGAGGTGCTTTTGAAAAAAACCAGAGTTGAGTTCAAGTGTGATATTTAACTGAATGTCTCCAAATTGTGCTGCCTCCCCAGGGCATTAAAAAAACCCATTAATAATGTGTTTGTTTTTGTCAGAATGTCTATCGTGAAGCCCAGGCTGCATGGAGGACTGACTCTCCACAGGATGGCAATGCCAGGCCCATGGGGATGAAAAGGAGAGGGCTGAAGATGGATATGTGCTGCCTTGTTGGCAAGTGGTGAGGACAAGTGAGGCAATGGACCAGTGAGATTTTCCATTAAATCAAGAAAAACACAACTTGCCCCTAACATCACCTCTGAAGGCTTCTTAGACCAGCTGCTTCCCTGACGCCCTACTGAGGAACAAATTGCTTTCCTAGCAGGACATTTGGACACTCCTGCATTAATAGATATGGATCCCAGCATGCTGAGCCAAGTGAGAAGGCAATTTAATATGAGCAACACTGTCATCCCAATTTAGGACAACAGCTAGGATGCCCTCCAGGGCACCGCAACAGTTTCTAAAGTGCACCACATAAGATAGTCTCACTGTCTTAAGGCTACAGAAAGCTGGTATTTCCAGTAAACAGTCAGACCCAGGATAATGGGAAGCGTAAGGCAAAGATGACAGCAATGGGGTACTCTCTGTGACATCGGTCCCCATCCAGGTGGCTGTCACTTCCACCGCGGACAGAGTATCTCGTGCGCCCAATCTCATCACATCAACACAGGCAAAAGGCCCTGTGATCCCAAATAAATAAAGGAGCAGGTGACACTAGATGGCAGATGGCATGGAGTCAGGTCCGAGGGCATTTCAGAGTAGCAGAGGTAACCCCATGTCCTAATCGTCAGTCTTACTTATCTATCCCTTATGCACTGCAGACAAAACCAAATGGAGACCCTTGTAATGCATCCTGTAACTCCAGGCTGTGTGTAGGAGAAGATGTATTGTTGCTTTTTTTTTTTTTTTCATACTCTAACACGTTATGTATTGGTACATACTTTAATAATGGTTTCTATTTTATTTTCACCGCAACAAGGACATGGCTGAATCCAACGTATATATTATGCCAAGATTACACCTGTGACAAGAATTATCATAATAAATTAGCTGCATGTACAACTTTCAAAATCTGGAGGTAACTAAGCTTTTATGATCTTTTAGCAATATCCACTGATAACGCCAGTTTATTCCGAGTCAAAGTCATTGGTTACTAATCAAATTAAGGAGGATTCGTATATAAATTCAGAAGAAAATATATTCACATGTAACAGAAGTAGAAATCTATCTCCTTCTACACAGACTCTCTCGACAATGACAGAAAGCGACACAGTGGGTCCATACTTGAGCTCCCTCACGAAGAATGAGAGTCACATCAATTGCAAGGCTTTCCACGGTGTCATTTTGTATTAGACACATCACAAAATAATGCGTTTGGTCATTACTGCGAATGCTCCACCCTAGAACTAGTGGTGTAACAGCTCATACATCATTATTATGTTATGCATGTCCCTATTGCTAACATTTATTGTGTAGCGGAGAAGGTCTTTCTCCAGTTTCACGTGCCTTCAATGAGGCAACATTATTATTTTTTTTAAAGATTTTATTTATTTGAAAGAGAGAGAGAGAGAGCACAAGCAGGGGGAGTGGGAGAGGGAGAAGCAGGCTCCCCGATGAGCAGGGGGCCCGACACAGGGCTCGATCCCAGGACCCTGGGATCATGACCAAAGGCAGGTGCCCCAGAGGCAACATTATTTTAAAATAATTTATAGGGATTTCTCTTATAACTGCTGCTCTTCTCCTCCTCCTTCTTCACTGCAAACCTCCATATACATGTAGACACAAATCCTCTCCAAAACCCAATCTGAGAAAAATCCCCAAATACCGTTAGAACCTGTGTCTGGATAGGGGCCTCAGAAAACTTAGGAAGCAACATTTCTACCACCCGGGAATTTGGGGAAAAAAAAAACTGAACATAATTCAGTCTGTGGATTTTTAAAAATGGTTCCTTTTGAGGAAGTTCTCATCATTAGTTTTAAACATAGAAAACCCTTCACTTACTTCCATGACTGCCCATCTAGTGAAAAGGTGAGAGAACAGTAACAGTTTTCCACAGAATGGCTCTGTCACAGCAATTCCCAAAGCATGTTGGAATCTGGTAGACTGTGGAGCCCTGAAGGTAGGGAGGCTGGTCTAGTCCCCTGTTGCCGGCACCTACCGAAATGTCTAGCCCATAACAGAGGCTCCATTCACACTGGACAGAAGCGATCTGAACTAAATGTTCCCAAAGAGAAAAACAAAAATCGTTTTGTGTACCGGTAGTGAGAACCTAAACTAGGTTAAATTGAAAGTTTTGAGTCCCAGAAGGATGGTGATCTTTAGAACTGAATTTCCTTAAATAACAGCAATCTCATCTGTTTGTGTAGGGTAGTAGGATCAGCTCCTTGGAGGTGAAACATATTTCTTCAAGGGAGCTTAAAGATGGAAAGTCCTCAAAATTATACTTTCACCTATCACCAATGCACAAAATGAGAAGCGTTTTCTCTTGGAGTGAAATGTTCATCAGCTTTCCTTTAGATGAGGAAGCATGAATAGCACAGATACTACCAGAGAGTGGACTTGGTTCTTGTCTCTGCACTCCTCTGATATACAGGGATCGTAGGAAGCATGATGTGAAATTCTAAAGCCTGTTTTTATTTTTACACATTTTAAAACATCACTTATGTTTATTTTAGCTTGTTTCTACCTCTATTCCCCCAAAGCAAGTGATATTCAATCCTTGAAAGTGAAAACAAGACTTCAGAGTCATAACATTCATTGATTGTCTATACTATGTGCACATATGAGTGGGGTTTTGTGTGAGACAGGAGAGGAGGGGGGAGGCCATAGGGGTGTGTCATACGAGGTCATCCCTTACAAGACAAGAGACTGAAAACTTGCATATAAAATTCATTGTACAGAGCTGCAAGCCTGAGCCAGTTTAGGACCCATCCTGTTTCTGTCTGGGGATGAAAGCCCCCTCTTCTAGGCCCTGTGGGCCTCTTTCCTGTTGCCTGGCCTGCCAGCAAGTAGGCTGCTCCAAACCTTTCTCCATGTACATACACCCTGTTCTCTGCCTTGCTCTCGAATGACCAGAATACAAGGGTCAACAGGGCAGGGGGTTGGGAACACAAGACTGGTTCCAACCAATGGCTCCCTTTCCATAGCTAGACCTAGTGGGAGAAGTCAATAATCCCCCAATCCCACTGTTTTTTTTTCTTTTTTTCTTTGCCCCAAAAGACTTACGAGAAGGAAATCAGGTTAAAATGTATGAGAAGGGAGCCTTGGTCTGCTCAGTGCAGGCAGAAGGGAGAAGGAAGCAAGACTCTCCTCTTGGCCTTGTGACAATGAGCCCAGTGAACAGTGGGGCATTGTTAGCTCCTGTTCATGAGTTATTTCCTGGATCAAATTCCCATTCAGCAAAGGAATCTCCCGGAAATGTCCTCATCTATAGGAAATGGAGAATGAAAGGAGGGCTAAATGATTTATTACAGACGACTGTCACCCAGGGCGGTTAGAAATACGCCACCTTCAGTAGCCTTGGTACCTTTATGTCTGCACCAGCTGAGTTTGTCCTTCTTGTGCCCGGGACAGACGACTTGTCAGTCAGTAAAATGGGTGGAAGAAAGGAGCCAAGTCTTAGGATTTCCCCAGAGCCCATCCCTCCCATTATTGATCAAGGCTTCCACAGTCCCAGCCAGTGTACTTGGGGCTATTCTTTGTATTCTTTGGGCCTCAAAATCACCCCATTATGCTGGCATTATCATTATTATTATTAATTATTACACTTTCTATTTTACAGATGGGCTCAAATGGGTGACATGACTTGCCCACGTACACACAGATAGAAAATGGTAGAGTCGTTAAACAGTTGATGAGTTTTGTGTGTGTTTGTTCTCTCACACAATGCCACCAAACCTAGAAAATCAGTAAAACTAGCAACTGCTTCAGTATACATGGCCTTAAGACTTCACCCGTTGAGAAGCTAATTCTTTATCAGCTCTACAGGTTGGAAACTTTGTTTATTTTCAGTGCAGGTCATTCTAAAAAGGATTTGAGATGCCCAAATTACCTACAGTTATAAAAGTAAACAGAAAATGAAATCAGGGTAATGGAAAAATCAATCAGAATAGTGAAATAAAGTCACATTTAGAGTTGGCACCCAGAAATCCTACCCTGTTACTGATTTGTCCCTGAGAATTCCAGATTTAAAGTAAACAAGAAATATGGTGAGTTACAATATTTGCATTATTCATCAGACAAAACCATTCTTTCAGTAATCTTTTAATACCCACTAGGTGCCTGGTGCCAGCATGGGTGCTAGAAGATGAGCTCACCATACACCAAATATCCATACACCAGGGAGTCTTCCTTCCAAAGACCAACCTGGCCCACCCTTATTTCATGTCCAAGGTGAGGTGCAATCATGTGGCCATAACCACACCAGAAGCTCAGCGGCAGAGTTTGTCTTTGTATTTAGGCTTGAGAGAAAATTCTACTCAGATTCTCAAAAGGTGGCACGAATTCATACTAAGATGCTGAGTGCCTCTGAGTAGATTAACTGCAGGAGGAGTCCCATTCTCCATCCTTCCATGCATCCATATCTTTACCAACTCTAGGTTCCCTTCTTCCCACGCTCCTTGAGGCTGGACTGGCCTTGTGATTTGTTTTGGCCAAAAGGATGGGGGGGGGAAAGTGGCAATGTGCAGTCGTAGTCCCTAGCCCAGGCCTCAAGAGGCCTTGCACACTTCTACTCTCTCGTGGACCCCTGCCTCTGCCATGACCCAGAACCACAGGGAGCAGATGGAAGCCAGCCCACCTGTCCCAGCTAGGTCCCTCCAGCAACCTGCCAAGCGACTGCAGACACTGAGGAGGCCCCATCAAGGTCAGCAGACTGGCCGAGGTCAGCAGAACTGCCCAGCTGAACCATAGATTTAGAAGCAAAAATATGCCTCTGCAGTGTATGTCACAGCTTGTTACACAGAATTACTGTGACAACAGATACTGGCTGTAACCTTCTGGGGTAGAACGCCAATGCAAGGTTGACTTAAATTTGTCGAGGGAGGAGGAGAGCAGTGGGGAGCACGAGGAGCGTGATTTGGAGTTAAGTGATAGAATGCCTACAGGGATGGATATTCTTTATGCCATTCTTTATGACATTATGGGAGGCAGAGTATCAGCCCCTCGAAAGTTATCTGTGCCCTAATCCCTAGAATTTAACAGTATCTTAATTTCCATGGCAGGTGAGATTAGGGTTATGTGATGGGGGGACTGTGACGGGGAGACTGTCCTGGATTATCTGGGTGGATCCAGTGTAATTATCAAATCCTTAAGATCGGAGAAGGTTCCCTGCCTGTAGTGGGAGGGACATGTGAGTATGGAAGAAAGGTCGGGGAGAGGCAGCAATGCTGTTCTGGAGCAGGGAGGGAGCGTGGGTATCTCTAAAAGCTGGAAGACTCAAGGATCCTCCCCTCGAGCCTCCACATAGGAATGCAGCCCTGCTGATACCTTGATTTTAACCCACAGAGACTGGTATCAGCCTTTTGACCTCTAGGACTATAAAATAATAAATCTGTGTTATTCTAAGTCACCAGGGTTGTGACAATTTATTACAGCAGCTATAGAAAACGAATACAAATTTTATTTTTGACAACTCGACTTCTGACTTTTAAAGTAGACAGAAAAACCTAAGGTCATATGCCCTGGTAAAAAAAACTTGTTTTCACAATATGCTAATGTAGCTCATTAAGGATGTGTACATTTATCACCAACTCCTGATCAGTGGATGGTAGTGGACTAAAATGTTTGCAGATTAAATGTAAATAGAAATATAAGGTATCATGCTTCAGTGATGACAAACACCACCGGTTGGAACTCCCCACTGAGAGCTGTCTGTGTGGCCTGGTCATTGAATGTCAGACCCAAAGGGAACAAAAACTTGAGATTGTTGGGGCGCCTGGGTGGCTCAGTCGGTTAAGCGACTGCCTTCAGCTCAGGTCATGATCCCAGGGTCCTGGGATCGAGCCCCACATCAGGCTCCCTGCTCAGTGAAGAGCCTGCTTCTCCCTCTCCCACTCCCCCTGCTTGTGTTCCCTCTCTCGCTGTCTCTCTCTCTGTGTCAATTAAATAAATAAATAAAATCTTTAAAAAAAAAAAACCAAAACTTGAGATTGTTGAACAAATGGGGCAACTGAATGTCTTTCTCTAAAATATGTGACAAAGGGATTCACAAAAAAAAGTCAACTGTAATCATTTTGAGTGGCTCTGGTAGAACAGGAAGTGTCTCCCTAAGTATCTGATACAATTTTAACTTTATTTAGTTTATATTATTACTATTTTGTTGTTGTTACCATGTATTGCTTCAACCATGCCTGGGTGAAATGTGAATCACTGTACAAATATAAACTGTGACTCCCTGTTTTGGTTGCTGCTGGTGTTGGTGAGGTAATTATTATTATTGAATTTTGTCCTCAATTTAGTTTGGTTTAGGCCTTTTTTTTTTCTCTGCTAGAATCCCTCTCCAATTTTATGTTGGAGGTTGGTAAGTGAATTGGATTCCTGAGGTATTAGAAAGCTTCCTTTCAAGGCTTATTTTCTGAAGTATTCTGCATCTATTTCAGATAGGACACCTTTGTACTTTATTGCTTTTAAACTCAACATGAATCTCGTGTAGTGTAAACCACAGCAAACACTGGATTTGTAAGAGAATTGATGAGCTATTGTGTGCTGGTGTTTCTCCACGAGTGTGTTCCTGCTCGACAATGGAGGCCTTGGAACGAATAGTCCTAAGTGGACAATAAAATTGGGGACGGCACCATGAGGTAAAATAAATAGGAAAACTGCATTCCTCAAAGAGTGCTTAAATGAATTCCAGCCCCACAAACCTTACTAATTGTTCTCATTCTTCACAACTCTGCATATACTTTGTCATATAGTCACTGCAATTTAAATTACCTGGATTCATCTCATCAAGATTAAACAGAGATGTAATAAAGATTAAATAAAGAATTCTTTAGTGAATGGATGCTTTAGAAAGGGAACGATGTGAAAATACTACAGTAATATTGCCCCAAGTAGACAATGAATTTCAGAGATGCATTATTATAAAACCAGATGAGGGAAATGATCAGAAAGCAAACAGAGGAAAAGCTTAGACTATCAGGAAGCATGAGAGGCGTGATTTCCAAGCTCTAAGTACTAAAATATGGGCAGAGACAAGGGCACCTACCTGCCGGACTTGGTATATCTAAATATCTAAATGCCGGACTTGGAATCTCAGATGGCTGTATTTAATTACGCCCTTATATTTAATGAATTGCACCAGGCAAGGTTCTGTGTTAACCTGGAAATATGTGTTCTAATTGCAAATGCTGAAAACTCTTTGTGTGTTATTTTGCTATTGAATAGCCTACAGATAAAATTAATAAAATAATTATTTAAAGTCATTACTGGCAAGCAGTATGATATTCTAGATGATGTTATTAATACATGCACCAAATTTTTTAATCTAATTATGCTGATAGCCCAAAAATATAACACATACAATATGGAAGGTTAACTGAAAGGTAGGTTTATGTTGCCTGTCTCCCAAAGTTGTCTCTACGGACTGCCTGGCATTGTGTATCTTCTAAAGACCCCTGCTCAAATATAATGAATTGATCACCCACACGCAGAGCAGGTGCTAGTAAAGTGGTCTCCATCCCACTCTCTTGAAAGAACTTATTCTTGTAAATGATATCATCATGGTCAATTTCAAGCTAGAAATTTACTGAACACGGAGCTAGAAAGAAATATGCATAATTAGCTCTATGAACTGGTCCTACTGGCCCCACCTCCAGTAGACCACCACACACACACACACACACACACACACACACACACACAGACTTGTTCAATGTATTTCAGTTGCTTATAATACTGTACTTGGTTCAGATGATGGCATCTAACTCACTATGCAAAGTATGTAGACTAGAACAATGGGCACAGATTTTAACTACAGATAAACTCAACTATTAAAACTAGTAAGTTATCATTCCTATTGCCACGTTCTTCTCCCTGTCCCTGTCACCCCTCTCCCTTTTTAAACCCTGTCCTGTTCATCCTTTCTTCTTTATCTGCTATTAACCATTAGAAATGCTCTAACATCCTTAAACAAAACATAAGTGCTGTGGTAATTGCCACTTGGCAGGGGTGGGAGGCAGGCTCTGATGTAATTTTACATTATTCAACATTCATTCATTCATTCATTAACATTTATTAAGCACCAAGCACAAGTTTGGAGCCCCGGCCTCCATGTACAGTGGTATAATTTGTGCACTGAACAAAGGTTTGGGCCAGATGAGCTTGGCAACAGAGGGCATTGGTTTTGGTCTCCCTGGACCTTGTAACCTGAAGGAGCCTGTGCCCACATGGGGAAGAGGTATCTTTTAATTCACAGCAAGATGCCATGTGGGGGCCAGTTCTGTGACCTCTGTCTGCCTGAGTGAGTGGGGGTGGGGCACCTTTTAAAATCTGCTTGGAGAAGCTCAGATGATACATTCTTTAGAGTGCACTGCGTCACCTTCCCTGAAGCCCCCTGTTATTCCTGTGATGAGAGCTGAACCTTGGATTTCTACCCTGACGGTCCCAGCAGATCAAGCTCCCCATTTTTTTTATGAACTTGGCCTCCAAGGAGCCAGATTCTCTTTTCTGACTGTTCCATCCACTGAACCAACTGGCTGCAGAGCCCTTGCGTGAGACTGGAAGGTGCTTTACAGAAAGCCGTTCCTCCAGGTAAGCTCAGGTGCCAGGAAGGCCCCACGCATTACTGCCCCTTTAACATAATACCCCTTCCTAACATTTCTTTTCTCTTATTTAGTCCCCAAAGGTTTAGAATTAACTCGAATAAATTCTCCTAATCTGAGACAGTGTTTTCAAAATCTTTTTATCCCTACAAGCACTTTGCACATACTAACGGCTTAACACGCATTTGTGGAATAGAAGAATTTACACAGACATATGCATAAAATACATATTTTATGTATGTAAAGTATATCCTCAGCATCAAGATTTTTCATTTATGACTTTACTTAGCAAAGTATTTAATTGTAAGATGGGATTTTATTCTAATTGATATGTTCTGCTTTCTCCTTTTTATTTTTTCATAAATACCAGCAGACTTAACAGCAGGAGGTACAGGTATCTCTGGACATGTAAAGAGACAGAGTGTTCTGGGGCTGTCATGAATGTACGGCTGTGGGAATGGAATGGGGCCTCCTGTCCCCTCCAAGAACTGTCACTCCCCGATTCCATTTAAGAAAGGTGGATTCCTGGGCTTCTCTGGAAAACAGCATGGAGGTTCCTCAAAATGTTAAAAATAGAACTATGCTATGACCCAGCAATTGCACTATTAGGTATTTAACCAAAGGATACAAAAATACTGATTGGAAGGGACACATGCACCTCAATGTTTATAGCAACATTATCTACAATAGCCAAATTATGGAAACAGCCCAAGTGTCCATCCACTAATGAATGGATAAAGAAGAGGTGAGATATATATATATATATAATGGAATATTACTCAGCCATCAAAAAGAATGAAATCTTGCCATTTGCAACAACATGGTTGGAGCTAGAGAGTATTATGCTGAGCGAAATAAGTCAGTCAGAGAAAGACAAATACCATACGATTTCCATATGTGGAATTAAAGAAACAAAACAAATGAACATAGGGCAAAGAGAGAGGTGAACCAAGAAAAAGATTTTTTTTTTTAAAAGACTATTTATTTATTTGACAGAGAGAGACACAGTGAGAGAGGGAACACAAGCAGGGGGAGTGGGAGAGGGAGAAGCAGGCTTCCCTCTGAGCAGGGAGCCCGATGCAGGGCTCGATCCCAGGACCCTGGGATCATGACCTGAGCCAAAGGTAGACGCTTAATGACTGAGCCACCCAGGCGCCCCAAGAAACAGACTCTTAACTATAGAGAAGGAACTGAGGGTTACTGGAGGGGAGGCAGGTGGGGGCATGGGGTAAATGCATGATGGGGATTAAGGAGGGCACTTTCTGTGATGAGCACTGGGTGTTGTATGGAAGTGATGAATCACTAAGTTCTACTCCTGAAACTAGTATTACACTGTACGTTAACTAACTGGAATTTAAATAAAAACTATAAAGGAAAAAAAAAAAGAAAGGTGGGTTCCTTAACTCTTTAGAAGTGGGTATTCTTAAAGCCCCTGATAATATCCACAAACATCCCGGCGCTAATGGGAAATAAGATGGCAACCCCCGAGTTCCCACTGAGGAGAGACCCTGGAGACAGGGTTGTGAGGTTTCTCTCCTCCGAGGCCCCCAGTGGATTCTGAGTGGCGTACAAATTAGGGTCCCATTGTATAACACACAGCTGACTCAGGGGCACCCAGCCTGTTATGTCTTTATATCTGGGATTCTTCAAGAACATGATATAAAAAGTTGCCCTAAGACATATGGGCTGTAGACTCTAGCAAGAAAGGTCTGAGGTTAGATACTGAGCAACTTCTTCTCTGTAAAGGTAATTAAATGCTGCTTCGGGAGATGGTCTAATTATCTCCTAAGAAGAGGTGAGTCTTTGTCTTGAATGATTAGTAAAGTTCTACATGACGGTAGAAGGCTGGACAATGATTCTTGGAAATTAAACCAAAACTGAAGACAAAAAAAAGCCCAATAAATAAAGCCTTCCTTAAAGCCTTATTCTGTGTGCTAAGGGAGAATGAAGTAAATTTTGCTCAGCACATGATTTTACCTTAGAAGGCAGAAACCCTGCTTTGCTTTACTTGAATCAGTGTTTCTATGTTAACAAGAGTCATTTTGTTTGAATAATCTTAATTTAGGAGTCTGTCATTTAAAACGGCTGTTGTGTATCAACGTGGCACATAGGCCCCAACCACTGATTTCATTTTGGGTCCCTCCTTATGGTCAAATACGTCTTCCTGTTCAAATCCGACGTTTTTTAAGCAAGGGTCTCACTCTTCAACATCTGACTTGAGTGATAGTTTATGGTGGATACCTGAGGACCTCGAAGAGAATGGGGTGGTGCCACAAGCCTGTGGCTGCGTCCCTCTAGCAGCTTAACCTGTCACCGTGGTTCCTTTGCTATCACGAGGCAAATCACGCTTGCCATCTGCTTTGGTGACAACAGAGCACGCAAGGAAGCTCAGAGCCTCAGGTGTGGAAGAGACCTTTTTGCAGCAAACAGGTATACAGGAGATTAAGTAGCTTACCCATCACCTCACAGCCCTGGGACAGAGAGCACTGGGACAGAGAGAAAAACATACCATTTCAGTTTTGAATAATAAAACATATAAATATACATATTTGAGCTGATTATGGTCTACCTATTTATACAATGGGGCAATTCAGCCTAAGTGAGGTTACTGTGAAGGAGTCTTTTCTGTATGTAAGTCATCTTCTGCAAAATAAGGCATAAGTAATATTTTCCAAACCAAGACACATTTATAAAAATTATTATCTCCAGCTAGAACTCTGCAAGAGTTAAATATTCTTTAATATATCTGTCACATGTGGGAAGTGGTGATTTAATTGCTTACATTTTGATAATGAAGGGAAAGATCATTTGATCATAATTAATGCCAATCCTCCTGGGACCATTTCCATTTCCATGGCGTGTAAACAAAATAATATAGGAACATTAACCTGTCTCTTAGAGCAGGGAAAGCTTAATAAATATATTATAAGAACAAAAGAGCAGCAAGGGACATTTTACGTAAGAAGCCTTCTTTAAAAACTTTCTCCATTTTGCACACATTTCTTAGTGAGTTTTGACTGTGTGTGAGTTTCTTGCCATCCCTCAAATTAACACTTGCAAGCTCCTCCCCAGAGGGGCTCCTGGACAGCAGGGGAAAGAGTGCACATGCTATCATGTGTCTTGAGGTCATAGCCCAAAAGAGAGGTGGTAATTTAGAAATTTTTGAAGATGCATATTCTTGGTTCAGTGTAAAAGTATGATCCTTCACCCAGACCTACCCCCAATTGTCCAGAAAAATGCATCCTCCTTACCCTGTGACTGTGTATCATATTCCATATCAGATACCCTGGTTTGAGAATCACACACCTGGAAGAAACTGCTCTTTTGATTTTTGTTAAGTCCCCTCTCCCAGACCAGCAGGGGTTGAACAACCTCAGTCTGTCCATAATAAGAGGTACAAGTCCTCTTACTTCTTTGCAGAGGAAAGACTGTTATGCTGCTCTTCTTCAAAGAGCAAACCAATTCCTCGAGAGCTTCAGCTATTACCTTTCCACCAATAACTCTCAAATCTTGAAAATGATCCCAATACATCAAATTTCAATTTCATATTTCCAGCTACCTGCAGGATGTGTTATCACTTCGGACAGAACATAGCACTCCTCACCAGTTGATATACTGTTTCTTTTACTTGAATGTCAGTTTTGTAGGTTACGGTATTTGCCTTGGCCTTAGAAAGGATCGTGCAAACCCCGAGCAGGCTTACTGAGGGGCTCCCTGCACTCAAGTATTCTAATGACGTGGTGATGGAAGAAATCAACTGTATGAGCCTGAAAGACCCCCAGGCAGGGAGTCCTGTAAGACCACCAGTAAAAGGAGGAAGCTGGTGGAATCAAAAAATAGGTTCAAAAGGAAAGGGTTTTGCCCTTGTTTCTCTCTGGGGGGCTGAGTGTGCACATACACCCCACAGATGTGACCGGGAGGCTTGGGGCACTGCAGGTCTGTGTCTCCCCCACAGACTTGGATCATATTACCTGATTGTATTAAATCACATGACTGCCAATTAATTTGCCTCAACTCTTGCCCCGACAACAGCGCCCCCTGGAGGAAAGTCTGGGCTGAGACAGCGCAGCCCACCTCCCGTGGGGTCCCAGGTGAGCCCGCTGGGGGTCAGAGCAACCAGGGCAGGCAACGACTTCCTTTGCTCCCACCAGCCTCATGCTCTACTCCAGAGGAAGCCCACCGAGCATGGTGTGGAGGGGGAGTCCAGCGGAAGCTGGAGCTGCGAGTCGCTGGGGGAGCGCCCCCCACACCTGAGCTGGTCTGAGGATGCTGACTTGCGGCCAGTGCCAGGTGTTACAGAGAGCCACTTTGTGTTCCTGTGGGAAGCTGGAAGGAGACTTCTCGAACGGCAGAGGAGGAGCCATAGGGGAGCATGCAGACAGTGAAAAAGCTTGCAAGCAGAAGCCCAAGCCTCGGGAGACCTTCTGCTGTCAGGTTTGGCCAAGGCCAGGAAGGGGGGGAGAATGGGAACCGACGTGAAAGCCAGAAATGCTTCCTGTGACCCTTCTGCTCCTGGCGCCCCTGCAGGGGGAGGTGCCCACATGCCCAGCTTGAGAGACCTGGGAAACAAGGGGAAAATCCGGGCTCCTGCCAGGTCCGAGGTGAGGGTGATTGGACGCCCGCCACTCACGCTTCCTGCCAGCCCCTGTTTGCACCAGAGCACCCACCCCCGGGGAGAGGCCGGATCCTGGGAAATTCACCCACAGCCTGCGGGAGAGGGAACTTCTAAACCCGAATAGCAGACTTGCTGGTACATGACCTGGATCCTGTTTTGCAGGCTTAGGAAACTGAGTAGACTAGAAAAGAACAGCTTTGAGAAATGTTCTAGAACTTTTACAACGTGTCCTACTTTTAGGAGTAAGTAAGTCTTTGTAACCAATCAAGAGATCTAGAAAGTGCACCAAGGAAATGAAATAGACTCCAGAAGTTTTTAATAAAGAAGGGCCAGAGGGAGAAGGAGAGAGAGAATCTCAAGCTGACTCCACGCTGAGCTCGGAGCCCAACCCGGGGCTCAATCTCACCACCCTGAGATCTTGACCTGAGCCGAAACCAAGAGTCAGGTGCTCAACCAACTGCACCATCCAGGTGCCCCAGCACTTATTTTTAGATAAAAGAATACAAGGCAGTAAATTGTATAGCATAATAAAGATAGGTGAGTAAATATATAGTGTACACTGAATTATCATTACACATTATCTTTTAAACATCATACAGAACGTGGTTGTGAATTCCATCAATTTCTAAATAACCTCTAAACTACAAGAGGGATCTAAATCTTCCACAGCCTTAAGGCATCGACCTGAAGTGAAATTAATATTGCAAAACTAGAATCCCTAAAATGTCTGAAAAACTTGTGTAAAAAAAATACGAATGGTCATCTGTGTTTTGCAAGGTTGTTAGGAGGGTTATACTAATTCGAGATAACATCGGTCAAATGGCCTTGGAAGGGGTGGGCGGACTGAGATGGCACTAACGCTTTGGCTGCCCTAACCAAAGCCAGAGCCCCTGTACCCAAATCAGAGAAGAGGACACTTCAGGGCAGCCCATCACCCACAGCCAATAGGTTTTCCCAAATAAGGCAACCGCTTGAGCTGTAGCTAATCAAATAACTGCCTTGCTGTGCTTCTGAGCCTCCTCTGTAAAAACACTCCCAGCTCCAGCCAGCATCAGCTTCTGATCACTTCTAGCTTGGTGCCACCTGATTAAAACCCAGGTATGCTCCAATAAACTCTTGAAAAAAATGCCTCAGTTTACCTTTTAACAGTGACTTCAGTAATTTCCCCTTTCCATCCATACTCCACACTGGCACTGAATTACTTTTCCAGAAGCTCTGGTCATGTTTCCTCTCCCAGGTCCGAGGAGAAAGTCCCAAATCCTACAAGTGGCCCATGAGAGCCCCATGAGCCTCGCCCTTCTCCCAGTCACCTGCTTCTTAGTCCTTGCTCAGGTTTTTGCAGTCCCCATCTTCTGGGTCTTCACCCTGGTGCAGTCTGATGCCTAGAATATTTCCAGTGCCCACTAGGTGACATTTCTTTATCATTCCAGGTCCTAATGAAGCTCCCACCCTCAATAGTGCAGAGCCTTCTCCTCTCGTTGGATAATTCAATGTCCAGCTATGTCCCCTGCTGGACACAGAGGATATGAAAATAGGATGCAGTCCTATTCACCCCACCAGGGGCCCGCCGATGAACTGGGATAAATGGTTTGTGAACAAGCAAAGTGGCAAGCGTTAAAAGAACTCTGTTCCAGGTGATGCGGGAGCTGCGCAAGCATGCCCTTAACTCTTCTGATTTTCCGTGGCACATCATTTGGCATGATTCTGTACTGCCATATGGGTGTGTTGTTTTGTGCCTCTGTGTCTTGTGTTCCCATTTACTTACGTGCTCCTGGAGCAGGGCACTGTGTCATTACGTCCATGTACCCACAGTGCCCAGCACAGCATAACATACATAGTGGGTGGTCAATTCCTGCTTGTAGAATAACTAAATGATTTTCCCTTCCAAGTATTACTGACTTATTTTAAATAGAAGGATCTATCGAATATTTTTCTCCCCAGTGAACGTGTCTTATTAGAATAGCTTAGTTGCTGAAAACAGCATGATTTCTAGTGGTTGCAGTAGAAGAAGAAAAACTAAAACTCCTAGGACTACTGTTGCAAATGTAAATCAGATGCTGATATTACTCCAAGTGCTACGTGAGGTCTCATATTCAATTTATAACTCCAAAAGCTTTAATCGGTGATATGTGTAGTTCTACATGGTTAAGCAGTACATTTGTATGGAAAACTAGAACAAAAAGATCAGTGGGTGAAAACTTCAGTCCAACCAGGGAATTTTCTAGAATTGTCCCTCTACTCTCAGTCTGTGGTAATGCTGAATGCTAACTCAATTTATCTGCACAAATTCAGACGGTTATTGTGGCAACACCATTTAATATAAGGGTGGAAAGACATTTTGTGGGTACTATTGAGAGACGGAGGTCTAATTTTCATGCCTTTGAATAGAGAAAGTGAAAGACATGTATTATTTAAAGAAAAGATCACAAAGCAAGTACTCAGTCTTGTCACAAATAAAAAGGAAGTAACATTCTGCTTAGAAGAGGTTTTTTTCTGCATGAAAATACAAAACTCTGAGAATGACTATAATAGGATGGTGTTTGAGTGAGGATGACAGAATGGAGAGGACTCATGGCAGATGTGGGAGAGACTGACCTCTTTCCCCCACCATCCATTCGCCCTTTTCTGTCTCATAATAATGTAGCTGGACATATGGCACCCACTGCCTTTGGGGCTGGCCATGTGGCCATGGAACTAGTTTCTCTCCTGGGGGTATGAGCTGTCTGCCACTTCTGGGTCTGGCTCTAAAGATTGGAATGTCCTCCTCTTTCCTGACTCCTTCGCACTACACATGAGGGCAACTAAGGACTTTGTGAGGGCAGAGCCACCATCCGGGCTCATGATTTTTATGAGAGAGAAAGAAATCTCCATCTAATGGAGCCACTGCTGTTTTGGGACTCGGTCCCACACCATAGGACTGAGGGTTGAATAATATAATGGAGTGCATGACAATCCATTTAGCCCAAAGGAATGAGGAGAATGTTTTATTGCTGCTTTCAGCTACCGTGGACACACAAAAATATTATGGGATATAATCTGAAGGATATAATGTTTGCTACTAGAAAGGTCTTATCAGGTAGTTCTTTCTGTTGTTATCTGCCCAAAGTTCTTAGTGAATGAATTCCTTTGGTCATTTTTAAGATAATGCCCATGCACCAGTTAAGAGATTTTGGCTAGAAAAACAGAAAGCCCCATTCAACTGACTTAAATAGAAAGGAAATGTATTTTCTCCCATAACACATGGCCCAACAACAGAGTGGCTTTTAAGCTACTTAGCTGAGTAGCACAGTCAAGACCAGAAAGGCCTGATTTCTCCCCAAACCATGAGGAGTAAGGGTCACAGGAATAGCAAGGCTCTGTTAGGTGACTCACGATTTCCTACTGACTAGGGTATGAGGTCACCTCCCAAAGGGGAGGATACTTGAAGAAAACTCAGTGTTCTGTTAGCAAAAACAAGAGGGAGATGGATGTCAGGAGGGAAACCACCACTGTCCACTACAACCTGTCTGTACACACAGATTCCAACCATGACCTGCCAGGAGCTCGCCCCAGCTGGCTGGGTGGCCAGGGCTCTGGGGTTGTGCTATATCAGCGAGCAGTCTTGTTTGTAGAGGGAAGGTAAACAGCATCGAGGCGGCGTCTTGCCGATTCTTTTCTTAATTTTCTAGGGGTGATTTGCGTCCTTTGCCCATTTATGATTATAGATCAATAACATTTAAAATGGTGCTCAGAATATTAAAGGCATGCCCGGCAAGTGTTGATTTCCACCATGTTTATTATTGGACTGTAATGCTCTTCCGAGATTGTACTCAAATAGTCTTTGGTTTCTTTAGAACAACAAATTAAAACTACGTACAGCAATGTAGCCTCCAAACAACCAATTTCCAGACGTTTTAAAAATCTGTTATGTTCAGGGCGCCTGGGTGGTTCAGTCGTTAACCATCTGCCTTTGGCTCAGGTCATGATCTCAGGGTCCTGGGATCGAGCCCCGCATCGGGCTCCCTGCTCGGCAGGAAGCCTGCTTCTCCCTTTCCCGTTCCCCCTGCTTGTGTTCCCGCTCTCACTGTCTCTCTGTCAAATAAATAAATAAAAATCTTAAAAAAAAAAAACCAACAAAACATTTGCAAGTAATGAGCAATTAAAAAAAAAATCTGTTATGTTCATAATGGGAAGCAATTTTTAGCCAGCTCACTATGGAAAGTTCCGGGTCAATAGATGTAGTCTAACAAAGATCTTATCTCCTTAATCCCATCTTTCTACTTCACCTTTTCTTACTGATTAAGCAGCTCTTGCACTTTTTTTTTTTTAAAGATTTTATTTGACAGAGCACAGGCACAGGGAGAGAGAGGGAGAAGCAGGCTCCCTGCTGAGCAAGGAGCCCGATGTGGGACTTGATTCCAGGACCCTGGGATCATGACCCCTGGGCAAAGGCAGCCACTTAACCGACTGAGCCACCCAGGTGTCCCTTGTACTTTTCAATAATACAATATCGCTTCTACAAGAGCCAGGCCATGTCTTCCCGTAAGGCAGTCTTCCAGAAGCTTCCTTTGTTGTGGATTTACTTCTTCCCAAATAGCAGCCATCTTTTGAATATAGCTCTGCTTTCTACTCCCTCTTTACATGGAAAATGATTTATGTGAATGGTCTATAAAGAAGGTTGACAAAGAAGTGGGTGATTTCTAGGAGGCATCCATTCCAAGCTCTTCCTATTCTTGAAACATCCAGCAAGTACACTTCCACCCTATTTCTGCAAAAGACTAATTTACAACCTGATTGGACTCAGTATCTCTTATCACTTCCTCCAAATAATCGGGCAGGGCCAATTTGTGGGCTGGAATATGTGAAGAGCTTCAAGTTTATAGAGAAGAGGTAGTAACTGTCTCCGGGCATTTGCTCAAGAATTCTTTAGGCATAAGTGACATCTGTAAGTGGAGTGGGTTCTGTCTGCGGAAGAAGCTGCAGGAATAGCTAATTCAGACTTCCTTTGAATTATGGACCTGTCAGTTTAACACTGATACCTTGAGAGGAGCTGGGGGAAAAAAAAAATCACTCGACATTAAATTCCCAGCTGTCACCGCATGCTGGACAATAACCAACAAGGCTTTGGGAAGAAGAATGTATGTCAGGAACAATATTATTTCTTTCTAAAAGAGAGTGACGAGCGATGTGGATGGGGGAAGAAACAGGCATTCTGGGCCTGCTTCTACAGAAAGGAGGAAGAAAATTGCTTTCCTTTTGGAAGTGAACGCAATAATGGGTCCACTTGACAAATTACTTCCCAGAGTGCATCAGACGGTGTTATCTCCCTCCCTCTGAAAGGACTCTTTCTTTTGACCCTGGTTCTGGAAGATGGGCGGATGGAGCAAAACTTTCACATCTGGCCTGTGCCTTATCCATGGGCTTCTAGTCTTACTCGTTTTTTTTCTTCTCCTTGAAAAACAAAAAATCCTTAAATAAAATCAACATGAAGTGAATCTTATTCTCTGGTCACAATGTAAACTTTTAAATGGACGGATGGACGAAAGCCCACGTAGCACGCTCGGGTAGTTCTGCGAGATATACTTCCTATGGGCCTCCAATCTGTGGAGAAGGTGGGAGTCAAGATCATGTTGGGCCAGGTCAGATTTGCCTGGGGGAGCCTTCAAGGTTCTCTCCTTGGGCCTCATTCACTCCACGCTAAAGAGGCAAAGGATACTGAGGACCGTGCCTGGCAGAATCGTTGGGCCCACTGAATGCAAAGGCTGGGATGCAGGGAACACTTAGTTTATGGATCAGTTATAGACCCTTGGGGACCACTGGCAATACCAGTGACTTGTCTTTACCCGGGAAAAGCCCTGTTCCCTCACAGGGACTTTCAGCGAACTGATCTAATAATTTATAGACTTAGCCTTTCCAGTGGAATGTGTGAGAGTGAAAAATACATTATTCTAGCATTGAGTGCCTGTTTTGTTTGGGCCGCATTATACTCTGTCTTAATTTCATTGAAAATAGGTATAAACAAAAATAGAAAGATACACAAAAACCAAGAAAACAGGCTGTAAGAATTTAATTTCTAGACTACAGATATGGGCAAGGTACCATCAGAACATATTTTCCTATAATTTAGGAACTACTTCAACTATTTTAAAGCTACACAAAAATTAAAATTCTCCTATTTGCATGACTGTTCAATGCATTTACTGACATGTTTCATAGAACTTATTTTGAGAACATAAATTTTCTAGCAGACTTCACTCCCATTTTTCTTAAATATGTCATTCAACCAAATCAGTATGACAGGAGAGTGTGCTCTACACAAATTAATGCTTAAAAGATGCTAAACTGGACCACCTGCATCTCTAGCTCCTTCAAGTGAATGGTAGCAAGTGCTTACAATTTGGTTTTTCTGCCCTTGATCTCTGCTGATGGAAGCCAAATTTCCTCCTCCCTAGTCTAAGCCCAAAGAAACACTATGTCTGAAATGCTGTCAAATTCTACCTAATTCAGTTATCGAATTACCTTGCTTTTATTTTTAACAAATAACATTACTATCTTTTTAAAAATATAAATTTAAAAAAGTAATTCATAGAAAAAGAAAATCCTTTATGTTATAAAAAGTGAAAGTAATATATCTACATGTTTAGAAACTTCAAACATTACAGAAAGTTATAAACTAAAAAACAAAAGCCTCCTTCCCTATATCCCCACTTTCTCTATCCAAAGGCAATCACTCTTAATGGTTTCTTTAATTCTTCCCAGAAAATATTTTATATATTTATGAACACTGAGCATCTTTTTCTTGCTCTTTTCACTTAATTCTATCAATTAAAAATTGTTCCATATCAACACACAAGTTGACCTTATTCTTTTTAACAGGATATTATGTTTGATTATATAGATATGTCAAAATATATTTAACCGCTATGATATTTATTACTGAAAATTTGCTTGTTTCCACATTTTTATCTATTACAAAACAGTACTACAAAAAATATCCTCCACAAATACCTTGATAAATCTTTGTGATTATGTCCGTAAGGTCTATTTCTAGCAGGTCTATTTCTATTTCACGTTACTATTACACCAAGCGGAGCAGGGGTTAGGATGTTGCAACCCAAATTAGGACAGAGAACTTTGATCTGCAAGGATGATTCTGCGATAGGGCTGAAACACTGTAGGTACGAATGCAGGCAAACTAATTTTATTTTATTTGAGGCAAACTAATTTTAAGCACTGGAAAGAAAAACCTGGATCTGCACCTAGCTGAAGTGGACACCTGTCAAGTCTTTCGGGATAAAAGTCAGCTCTGGATGTACTTAACCGTCAACCGGAGTCTGAAGATGCATAAAGAGTCAGTGCTACCAGGAGGACTCCAGGAACACCCAGAGCAACCGAATGAGCTACATCAGTCCCTTTGGGATTCCATACCAAGAGCACATAGATGTGATATATAGGGCTGGGCGTCATGGGGCAGGAGGAGAAGATTTAATGTTAAATCAAATTTTTTTTGGGGGGGAGGCATTTTTAATGAATTGATAGAATGACTCTAAGACCCCTTATTACTTATGAGTAATACACTTATTACTTACTCAAAGTCAGAGTGCCTGCCTGGCTTTTGATCCAGGGGGAAGAAGGGCTACTCCAGCTGAACATATTTCAAAAGAAAATGGGAGGAACAAAATGTGGTGTATCCATACAAAGGAATATGATTCATCTACACAAAGGAAGATCGGACACCTGCTACAGCATGGATGAACCATGAAAACTTTACGCTAAGTGAAATAAGCCAGACGCAAAAGGACAAACATTCTGATTCCACTTATTGTGAACCATCTAGAGTAAGTGAATTCGTAGAGACAGAAAGCAGATTAGAGATTACCAGGGACTTGGAGGGGGATGGGGGTTCATTTACTGCCTAAGGAGTACAGAGTTTCTGTTTGGGGTGATGAAAAGTTTTGGAAATAGACAGAGGTGATGGTTATACAACATTACGAATGTTTTTAATGCCACTGAATTGTATATTTACAAATGGTTATAAAGGGTAAATTTTATGTTACTATATATTTTAGCACAATAAAAATTAGTATAAAAAAGGTAAAATGAAAGAACAAAGAACACTGCTTTAATGATCATCACCTCATAATTCTGAGTGCAAATTTCACCATGAAAGATGAAGCGAGAACCAGAAAGTGTAACGAAGCAACTGGAACGAACGATATCAGATCCCTGAGGCCATTCTCTAAGGACAGCGTGGAGGGAAATCGAGAAACCCCAGTGCACAGGAAGGAATGATGGCGGCCAGGCCCTAGATCAGTATGTCAGAGAACTAACTCCTGCAGGGGCCGCTGTCCACGAGAGCCCATAAAGAGAAAAGAACTGGAGGTGAATGAGAAAGAGGAGGGCATTATGTGTCTCTGTGAGGCTTCTACCACCAGATGATAGGAGCCTGAGAAACAGCGGGGGGTAAAAAATAATTAGCAAAATGAGGCGAAGCATAACTCTTTGTCCCCAAAATCTACCGATGGCCTCTGGGAAGGCCAGGGGAGAGAGGCCCACCATGCAGAAGGCCAGGGAGGGGAACTCTGTCCGGCCACCTTGTGAGAGCGGCCCAAGTCCCCCATTGTTGTGACTGCTCTTGTCAGTGTGCTGAAGCCATTCTTGGCTGCACAGAAAACGAGAACAAAACCCCAACGCCCACAATTCCTTCCGTCATTACTATATTGTCCTACGCAGTTAACGTTTTATGAGACTGACACATGTTAACACCTACTATGTGAAAGTAATTTATTAACCATAGTATGACTTATCCTACGAAGTTTAAAAATCTTCATGTCCATTGAATAGGAATCACTTGGAAATAGTGATCACCCAGAATCATAACATTTCCTCCTCTCGTCTCTATGCATCTTATACCCATAGAATTATATAGCAATAGCTGCTTAAGAAAACAAAAAGTTTTCACTATAAAAATATGCAGTGTCAAAAATACATCCACAACAAATATGGCATACAATTTTTTTGTCTAAATTACACTATGTTAGTTCACTCCAAAGAGGACAATGTTGTAGGTCTAAGGTTCTCATCCTTTGAGCTCATTAGCTCATTGTGACTGTGGTATGCTGGCTACTCAGCACCGTCCATTTAAAAAATAAAGTAAATGCTTTCATTCCTAAGTTGTTCCATGAAACACCTATCCTATAAAATGCACTGCACAAAAGGCAGTTCCAGCTCTAAAAAGCTTAGGAAATGCTATTTGTGGTATTCTCCTTGTTCAGGCAAAACGCATGTTTGCATATTGAAAGATTCAAGTGTTATGGAAAAAAACCCCTCTGTTTAACCTAGCTTCACACATGTTTCCAAGTTGTTTGATGCTGGACCTCTGCCCAGCCGCTCTGCCTCCACTCCAACTTTCCTCCCAGTAACATCCTTGGAACTTATGCTGAATGAGCCTCATTTTGGAAAACGCTGTTCTATGTTTTTGTACTTAGGACATTGCTTTAATTTTCTTCTTAACCAGAATGGAAGAGGTCAAAGTGTTTGTATGTGAGACACAGGAAAGTCGAGTTTGTGAAAGCTCCTGTTTGGGTGATAGTCTAGTCTTTCTTTAGACTCATGCTGTCCATTAGAACTTTCTGTGGTGATGATGATACCATGCTCTCCCTGCACTGTCTAGTCCAGCAGCAGGAAACCACATGTGGCCATTGAGTACTTGCAGTGTGGCTAATGTGACTGAGGAAACAAATTTTAAATTTTATTTAATTTTAATTTAAATAGCCATTTTTGGTTGGTGGCTACCATACTGGACAGCAGAGCCCTAGACTGAGGTGAGAGCAGGATCAAAAGAAATGCATAGAAACTATGTTATCTTCAGTAGAAGTCTGTTTTCTAGAATGTTCTGAGCTCTCTGGTAGCTTGTAGGGCTAAAGAAGGCTTCTCCATTCCATTTGCCACAAAATTGATTTCCTAACATTATTCAATGAGATGGAGCTTACCATTTTGAAAGAGTATAATTATTCCAGATTTCCCTTTATTTTAACCAAAAAAAAAAAAATAGCTAAAGACACATGGAATGGTCAGTGGCCTGTGTTGGATTAGAAAATATGTATTTCTATTTCAAACAACAGAACACTTTCTAGGAATATTTGCCAACTGATAAATGTTTTCCAGGGGAATGGTATGCAGAACTTGTTTGTACATTTGTGAACAATTTCTTTAATTAAAATAAATACTCTCCAAAGCTTTCTATCTTTGCACTCCAAGCTGTCTCTCACATGGAAAGTCTAGCAATGCCTGTTTCCAATCTGCACATGAGCCAATCTTAGAGTTTAAATTAGAGTTTTGGACACATGTCAAATAAACATGGGATGCATATTTTTGACATTTCATAACATTAACTTTCTTTTAAAAATACTTTTTGATAAAGAACATCTTGTATATAAGAGAATAATGTGTCAAAATGATATGATACCACTCTCCATGTGTTGCACGGGCCAGGTGGTTGAGGCAAGTGAGGTATGATCACAGCCGGCGCTTCATGCTTACAAACTCACATTTAGGCACAGAGAAAAATACCTGGCCTTTCTGGTGTCTCCTTGAAAGCATCACAATATAAACCACATATATTTGGAGTCTAGATTTTACTGTCTAGACTTCTCTTTAAAAAGGGAGACCTCAATATAGTTTTCAAAATTCTTCACGTAATTTAATTTGGTATTTTTATAAAATTAAACTATCCTTAAAGTATAGGAAAAGCAACCATTTTATTTTCCCTTTTATTATTAAATATCAACCATCTGCTTGCTTTTTATTTCTGAGTTCCACGTGTTGAAAAAAAGACTCCCCATCTATTAATGTTTTTTTTTTTGTTATTATGTTCACTGTATCATACTTAAAGGGTCTATCCAACAAGAAAATCTAACAATTGTAAATATCTATGCCCCCAACATGGGAGCAGCCAACTACATAAGCCAACTATTAACCAAAATAAAGAATCATATTGATAATAATAATACATTAATAGTAGGAGGCCTCAACACTCCACTCTCAGCAATGGACAGATCATCTAAGCAGAAGATCAACAAAGAAACAAGAGCTTTGAATGACACATTGGACCAGATGGACTTTGTAGATATATACAGAATATTCCACCCTAAAACAACAGAATACTCATTCGTCTCGAGTGCACGTGGAACTTTCTCCAGAATAGACCACATACTGGGTCACAAATCAGGTCTCAACCGATACCAAAAGATTGAGATTATTCCCTGCATGTTATCAGACCACAATGTTTTGAAACTGGAACTCAATCACAAGAAAAAATTTGGAAGGAATTCAAACACTTGGAAGTTAAAGAGCATCCTGCTAAAGAATGATTGGGTCAAGCAGGAAATTAAAGAAGAACAAGCAATTCATGGAAACCAATGAGAATGAAAACACATCGGTCCAAAACCTATGGAATACTGCAAAGGTGGTCCTAAGGGGGAAATACATAGCCATCTAAGCCTCTGTCAAAAAAGTAGAAAAATCCCAAATGCACAAGCTAACCTTACACCTAAAGGAGCTGGAGAAAGAACAGCAAATAAAACCTAAACCAAGCAGGAGAAGAGAAATAATAAAGATTAGAGCAGAGATCAATGAAATAAAAACCAGAAAAACAGTAGACCAGATCAACAAAACTAGAAGCTGGTTCTTTGAAAGAATTAATAAGATTGATAAACCTCTGGCCAGACTTATCCAAAAAAAAAGAGAAAGGACCCAAATTAATAAAATCATGAATGAAAGGGGAGAGATCATGACTAACACCACAGAAATAGAAACAATTACTAGAAATTATTACCAGCAACTATATGTCAACAAATTAACTTAGGTTTTTAACTCAGTATCTGATCTTTGAGTGGAAGACTAGGTATCTCCATTTGCCTTTGTTGACTCCTTTCCTATATAACAACTGAAAATGAAGCTTGAACCCTGATCTAAGTACAATCTTCAGCAATAGAGTAATGCTACTGTTACAAGTAGTTGAAAATCATCATTTTCAACAAAAATTTCTTTGCACGTAGCAGCTCGTACCCCTACTTGTGCAGATCTAGATTTCGGTTTGATGGAGCCTTTCCGTCTTTAATTAAGCCCTATAATCTTTGAGGCCCTCTTCAAAGAAAATGCAAGAAGACAAACTTGGTAAAAACAAGGGGTCTGTGCAAGTGGGGAGCCCAAGATGAATGCTTCATTAGCGCCATGAGAAACCTGCAGCAACACGGCACTCTCCATTAAAGGAAGGAGTGTCTACCAGGTGCCTGAAGAAATTCTTATTTCCTTAACAAATGGTCAGTAATATGATTTTTTTTTAAATCTGTTTTTTTTTTTTTTTGGATTTTTTCTCCTGGATTTCTAATTTAAAACAGAAAACTCTTCATCTAATTCCCAGTATTATCCTAGATAAGAAATTCTCTCTCAGACATGTAATATCCTGAAGCAACACCAAATAAGATAATGATGTTTTATTTAGAGAAAACTCACAAGGCTGATTGCCTTAGCTTTCTGTATTCCCAGGTCAGTGAGTATTAATGTATTCCATACTTTGTTGCTCTTTTCCAGTATTAAACATGTCAACATTTTACACTGGAGTCTAAAAGTTAGTGAGATAGTTCTGATGAATAGCAATAAGCCAGAGTAAAGAATAATGCATAACATGAATTCCTTAGGAAATCAATTAATATTTTTATAAGCAGTAGTAAAAATACGATCAAGGGTTAGCAGAGAGTGAGGTCAGGTTATTTGATCCCCAAATATATTCTTTGTTGAGTTCCATCAATCAATGTAAAAATATTCTGTTCTGTGTCAAAACCGAAATCTCAGTGCCCCCAAGACTAAGACATTTTATATATCAGGATGTACAAAATTCTAGTTTGGCTGTGTAGCCTTTGACAGGGGACATAAACTGTAATTCCTGCAGTACTTTCAGGTTCCTAATTGACTTTTATGGATCCCTGAACTTAGTTCTGAATTACTTATTATGTGTGCAAGTAAAACACTGTATATTGTGAATTTCTTGGTGAGGTTCTTGTAAGCAATTCTAATACTGGGGTAAATGATGATTAATATTTGAAAATAAAAGTGCTAGTGTATTCATATTACTTCAAACACTGTTTCCATCCATCCATCCATCCATCCATCCATCCATCCATCCATCCATCCCCAATGAATGGTGAACTCCAAATACATGGAGTTACTGAGGACAATAATGTCAAAATTAAGGATGGGAATATAAAGGCATGAAACAAGTGTAACACTTCAACTTGAATCCTGGTACGTGGGACTTAAGCTCAAATAATTCTTTATAATGGTAATAAATTTGCTGGAACCATCCACATCTACCAGGCCTTTCTGAGATGGACTGACATTATCATTTAAATAGAAATCCTTGTCTTCATGTATGAGCTAATGTGCACTGCTCTCCAGGTAACAGTTAAGCCTAGTGATACAGCAGAGCACAGGATCCGGTAATCTGATTTTCCAGTGGACAGTACTATATGTTTGAATAAGAGAGCCATAAATACAATCAAAGCACTTATTTTAAGAAGCCAAAGACAGTCAAAATACTGAAATCTGTTTCTTCAGATGGAAACCACATACAACAGGAATCATGGGTGTATGAAGGACCATCTAGGCATGTAGCGGTGAGCTGACTGACTGGAAGACAACACACGCAGCTGTGTCTCAGCTCTGAGAGTGGGCATCCATGGGCACATCACAATACACCTCTAAGGCCTAGTTTTATAACATCAAGCATTTCTTGGATACCCAGATAATAAGAGTTGCACTTTTTAAATCTGTTGGTAGTTGAGAAAAAATTAAGCCCAAGTAGACTCACAGATATCTTACACTAAACTTGTAAACTACAACCTGAGAACCACTGAGGTTAGTGAGATCTAGAATGTCTTCACATCTGAGACTCTATGATTCTTCCATAGCTTTGTTATCAATGACTTTCCTTGAATATTGTGTAGGATGAGGTGCTTTCTACTTCCTGAGGCAGCCCATTTTGCTGTTGGTTGTCCATGGTATAAGGGCAAATGCTAAGCAGAGATTCATCGTTCTCTAACTTCTACTTATTGGGCCCTGTTCTCGCTGGACAACATGAACTAACCATGATTTCTACCACACAACAGCTTTCCACTGCCACCCTTAAGTCCAGAAAAGATTGGCAGCTTACAAGAATGAACAAATCATAGCAGAACTGTATACATCAGAAAAAAGGGAAGAGAAAGAAGGAAAAAAGTGAAACTAGAAAATAAGTTTCAAAATCTGTTGTAATAATGGTCTATTTATATGTGATAGCTAGCACACAATTGTGGCTCTAGGTTACTGACCAGTCACCTTTCAGAGGGACACCTTATTAGTTGCACAATTTAAAATGTTCTCAAGGACAACATTCCTCAGGACAAGCCTAAGTGCTCCCATTGCAAAGGTCAGCCTGGAAGAGCTACCATGTTATCTCATAGAAAAGTCCATTGGGATGTCCTGAACCGCACGCATCAAATTTCCTGTATAATGACCACAATGTAAATGAATGACATTTTGTCAAAGTACTAGGTAGGAGAAGCAATTCTTCGAAGGGTTAAAATACTGACGCCTCGATACCTAATTCCCTGCTATTGATCTAGCTTGATTCTAGAATATTTGAAGGAGCGGATCAAATGATTATCCTGAACAGAAGGATTTTTATTTTTTTTGAATACTGGGTCTTTTAAGCAAGCTTTTGATAAGCATTGATTAAACTTTTCATTAAACAGTAAATAAATCCACATTGTATGCCAGGTACTGTTCTAAACATTTTACATTTATAATCTCATTTCATTGTCATAATGGTCTTATATGGGGTTGCTATAATATACCCTATTTTAGAGATGAGGAGACTGAGGCACAGAAAGATTAAGACCACTAGTAGTTGATGGAGCCAGGATTTGAACTTAAGGCATCCAACCCAAATTCCTTTTTCACCACTATAGAATCCCAAAACCATGTTCGTTGGGTTAACAGTCTTTTGTGAAAGTTGAGGATTTGAAGGAAAAGGGCAATGATGAGGTCAATTTATCTCTGTTGAGAAGCCAAAGCAATGGGGATTGATATAAGCCTCAACAAGAGTATGGGGCCTGGGGCCAAAAGGCAGGGAGAGAAAGGAAAGCATCAAATTAAGCGAATACTTTAGAAAATCATTTCTCTATTCTTTCTCCAAGTTCTTCAAATTGTAAACTGTGGTGGGTCAGAATAGGTTCATGAATTCTTTAAGATGGAGCCTAACTACCTTCTCTTAGAGGGTGGGCTGGATCATGCAGGTCAGTTCTAATGAATGAAGTGAAGTGGAAGGGATGGTGTACATCCTTGGAGATCAGGTTATGCAGGCCTTGTGGCCCTCTCTTTGCTCTCTCTTAGATAATGTGCTCTATGTAAGTTAGCTACCATCCTCGGGACAAATACCCTAAGAAGAGGGCCATGTGATTTGAAACTGTGGCCTTCGGCCAAAAGCCAGTGAGGAACTGAGCTTTTTTTTTTTTTTTGGCCTAAAATCATGTGAATGAGCCATTCTGGAAGTGGATCTTCCAGCCCCAGTCAAGCCTTCAGATAACTGAAGCAACCCAGCTTGACAGCGGCATCATGAGAGACCCTGAGCCAGAGTCAGGGCCACTCAGCTAAGTTACCTATGGACTCCTGACACCCATTCTGTGGGATAATAAATGTTTATTAATTAAATGGTTAACATTTGGGGTGATTTGTTATGCAGTAATAGAGAAGTAACACAGAAACTGACGAGAACACCGTCAAAAACAACAAAAACGAACAAATGAAAATAAAATAAAACTCATCATTTAGAATTTCAAAAGGACAAAGAAACATCCTGAAGATAGCTCTCCTCATTTAGGTAAGGTTTGCCCCCAAAGTCTTTAACCCAAAGGTATGAAAGTCATTCAATTCATTCCTAAAGTAATTTTCCAGGATTTGGAGCTTAAGTGTGTACATAACTTACTTACAATGTCACATTGAATGAAAAAAGGAAGACACAGCTGTTCAAAACTTAAAATTATATAAAACCCTCCAAGTTCTTTAAAGCAAGGTGAACAACGGAATGCAGAAGATGGGCCAAAGAAACTCTTCTTCTCATAAAGAAAGTTAAGACCTTAAAGTCCAGCTTTAGAGAATGGAACAACAGTGGGCAATTAGCAGGCAGAAGCATACAATTTAGTCATTAGTTAAAAACTACTGTAACTCATTTTAAAAGAAAACATTCTCCAGCATTCTGATCTCCCAGAGTTTGGCAGCTGGCTTAGGCCACACGCAATCAGTGCAGATTATACAATACAACTTTAGTAAGCCTAAACAAGCTTCAGTAAACCTAAAGCTAGTAAACATGACTTGTGTTTCCATTCTAACGTAAGTCGTGATTATTAATCCAGAGGCATTTTTTTCTGAGTAGGCATCACGGTATCTCATGGCTTTTCAATGTCCTCTTCCTCTACTATGGCTCAGCCCAGGACTTTGCAGCCCCACAGATAGCTTCACTGAGGACAACAGACGCAAACTTAGGCAAAGGTGACTTACAGCTCTCAGCCAAAAATTAGGCCCCGGCAATAAGCCTTTGCCAACAACACTCCTTCTACAAAGCTCCTCATGAAGTTGCAATTTTAAAAGAAATGTTTTCCCATCAAAATTCAATAGCGTTTTATAGGCACATACACTTTCTTCCTTTTCTGGCCTGTGTGAAATCTAATATCAGGATTATTAGCCATTTGTCATTTCAACCTATAATTTAGCAAGCCTTTTTGTGTTTGAGTTATGCTTTCCTCACACCTTCCCTGTCAGCTTGCAGCCATAGATTCATTCAAGAAGCTGTCTGGGTCATATTGGTTGACCTCTTAGAACAAAGAGTTTCCATTTTTCTTATTCTGCTTCCCTAAGAGGCACCATTAGTTCTGCTCATCTCTATTTAAAATGATTTTTATGACAGAATAACATTTCAAGTTTTCCATATTAATCTTCATTTTATTTCTTGAAATACTTAGGCAAATAATTCCGTTAAGACATCATTGATGGGAAATTCTCTTTCTCCTTTACTCTGTCTACTTAAAGCCAACTCTGAAAAATAATAAATTTTTTCTCTGAATCAGCTGAGCACTGGAAAAGAAAAAAGTCTGGTCTAGTAATTCACGACATCTTAGAGAAAACACTGTGACAAACAATTAAAGCAGAAACTCTTAATATGACCTTTTCTTCCCCATCGGTGAATATATATTCATATCTGGGATCCTAGATCAGAATTTAAAAGTTTCTTTTTTTTTTTTCTTTTTTAAAGATTTTATTTTTAAGTAATCTCTACACCCAATGTGGAGCTCGAATTCACAGCCCCGAGATCAAGAGTCGCATACTCTTCTGACGGAGCTAGCCAGGTACCCCTAAAGGTCTATTTTGTTATACGTCAGTTGAAAGATGTCTGAGTGCAAAGGGAAAATGGAAATAGAACAAATTTATAATCGTTGCCAATTTGCTGAAAACAAACACACACACAACGAACACCCAGAGGTGTAGGTGGTACTCACCCCACAGCCCAGACCGCTGCCCCCTTCACAAGTGACCTTCGTCACGCCTGGCTCGGGAAGCAGCCCCGCTCCACAGCCGGGGCTGGGGCACAGCACACCCCCCATCTGTAGCACACACTCTTCAGCGCCATATTGCTGGTATCGGTTATACTGTAAAAAAACCAAAACCAAAACCAAAACTCAACATGAGGTTTTTTTTTTTTTTAAGATTTTATTTATTTATTTGAGACAGAGAGAATGAGAGAGAGCACATGAGAGGGGGGAGGGTCAGAGGGAGAAGCAGACCCCCCGCCGAGCAGGGAGCCCAATGTGGGACTTGATCCAGGGACTCCAGGATCATGACCTGAGCCGAAGGCAGTCGCTTAACCAACTGAGCCACCCAGGCGCCCTCAACATGAGTTTTTAAAAGTGATGATACTAAGATGTGCTGTTTTAGCCAAAATGTTAATAGTTCATGGTGTGTGGATTTTCTTGTTCATCTGTTCTAGTAAAAAAACCAAAGAGGATGGGGTGGGGTGGATGAGGTACGATCCAACATAAAGAAAACCTGCCCAATTGCAATTGGCAGAACAGGTAACTTCGTATTTCTAGGAAATTGGTCCTAAATTTTCCCCCCAAAGTTTGTTCTTTTAATATTACTACAATCAACTGCATTTAACAGTCTTATTTCATACGAATTTTAGGAACACAGCTATATTTTAAGTTATGGCATCATTATCAAGCTCATCAAGTAGTAATTTTCATGCATCTCTTCAGGAGTCTATGGGCTTTTAAAACCATTTTGAAGATAGTCCTGATATTCCACCCTGTGCTAATTGTGGGCAGCCCACATGATATCTAAGCATATCTGAGCAATGCTGAGCATATTCAGCTAGATGAAGAAGAGATTCATGTTTTCCTTTCATCATTATTCTCTTTCTTAAAGCATGTTTCTTTTATCCCTGACTTCATCACGCCGTTGCGTGGCTCAACGCCCTCCGTTGTTTCCCCAGCCTGCAGAATAAAACTACACAGTGCAGTGTCCAGCATCTTCCTGTTGCAGCCCTGTTATTGTTCTCCTCGTGTTATTTGATCATATTCACTTCTAAAATCAGATCAAGTCAAGTGAATTTGCTCAACTGTGAATTAATTTATGCAACATTCGGTGACAGTCTACTGTGTAGGTGTCAGACCCGACCGTGGGCGATACAGCAGTGAACAAAACAGACACCTCTGCTCTCATCCACTTGCCCATAACAATAATGCTGAAAGGTTATATTTCAGTGGGAAGGAGAATAAAAACCAGAGAAGCAGCACATTTTGGAGACAATGGGGACTATAATTTTGAAGAGGTGATTAGGGGATAGGGGATGCCTTAATAAAGAAGGTACATGGAAGCAAACATCTAAGGGAGATTAGAAAAGCAAGCCACATGGCTACCTGTGGGAATGGGCTTTTGGGTCAAGGACAGAGCGGTACCAAGATGCAGAAGCCAGAATGCTCTTGGTGCTCTGAGGTATAGCAGAGGCCAGTGTGGCTGAGTGACAGCAGACAGGGAAATGACATAAGATGCGTCAGGGAGCTCTTGGGGATCTGGGCTGTGTAGGTCCCTGAAGGCCACTAGGAGAACTCTGGCTGCCATTCTGAGAGATATGGGAACCACGGGAGACTTTGGAGCTGTGGGGTGACATCATTTGACTAATCTTTTAAAGACAGCCATCTGGCTGAAATATTCAGAATCGACTCTCGTGGGCAAGGACAGAAAGAGGAAGCAGAGGAGCAGGCAGGAAGGAGGTTTTCAGGGATCCACATGCGAGATGGCAGTGGCCTGAACCAGCAAAGTAGTGGTAGAGGTGGGGGATCAGCTGGATATATTTTGAAGGCAGAAATGGCAAAATTTTTAGGCAGATCGGATACATGGCATGAGGAAAAAAAAAGGAGTCAAGCAGGAATGTAATGTTTTTGCCTGAGAAGACAGAGGACACACACGCACACACATAGAAAGAGACAAAGAATGAATTACAGAGATGGGAAGACTTATAAGAAAGGGATGTGTCTGCATATGTGTGAGTGTGCATGAGCGTGTGTGTGTGTAGGTTGGGAGTTGGGAAAAGGAGTCATTATTTCTACTGTGCTCATCTTCAGTTTGATAAACTGCTACACAGCTAAGATGCTGAGTGGCTGATTGAATATATGAGTTTGGAGTTTAGGAGAAAGATGTGGGTTGTAGATACAAATTTTGAAATCATATGTGCATGGAAGGCTGGGAGGAAAAGGGTTAGCATCAGGCCTTTCATGCATTTTCTCATTTTTCTGGCCCCGGGAAAGAAAGAAAGACGACTTGGTCAAATCCTTTTGTAAACATGGTAATGGTACATCCATACAATGGTATTTACTAGAAAAGACTCCTTAACTATGGAATACATTAAGCAGGAAATGCTTCCATGATGAATGATTCCTCTAGTGATGGGGAATGATGAGACAGTTTATATAATTGAGAGATTTCATGTTAATGATCATTCCATGAACTTCTCTGAAACCTCATTTATTAAGTCTGGCCTAGAGTACACCCTAAGATGCTGAGAAACAACCCATACTTCTCTGTGCTTTGTGTGCACCTCATTATTACCCGTATCTTTGAAGCTATTAGTAAAGCTTGACACAAGGTTACATCTATGATTCCTGTGAGTCTGATTTGACAATCTGATTCTGTGTTATCTCAATAGCCATGAGGCTGGCTGAGACTATCTAACTTTTGTAAGGAAGATGAGAAGGAGCCAGGAAAGGGGACTGAGAAGCAGCAGCTTATGAGGCAGGTGGAAAATGAAAAGGATGTAGGTGTCCTGGAAGCCAAGGGAACAAAATTCTTCAAGGAGGGTGTCATGATAAATTGTCTCAAGAGCCGTACAGAAGGCAATTACTGAAAACTGGTTGGAGTTGGAAATGCATATGTCATTGTGATCTTGACAAGAGCCATTTCAGGGGAGTCATGGAGCCAAAAGCCTTAGTGGAGTTAAATGGAGTCAAGACAGAATTGGAGGAAAAGAATTCTAAGAGGTGGGAATGGGTCCTTCTTCGTGTAGGAGTTTGGCTGAAAAGGAGAGCAGGAGCATGGGCTAGCAGCTGAAGAGGGCAGTGGGACTATCAAGGATTTTTTGAAATTGGAGAAATAATACGCTTGTATGCTGAAGGGAATGAGTGGGAAGAGAGGAGAGAACTGATGATGTCAGCTAGGAAGTGAGCTCCGTCCTTGGGCAGGTGGAGGAGTGGGATAGCAAGGATGAGTAGAAGGTTTGGCTTGAGGAGGGAAGGCCGCCATCCTTAGCAAAGGAAGGAAGGCAAAGTATTTGGGCCCAGGTGCAGACAAAAGAGGTGTTGGAAATTTGAGAAGAGAAGGAAGATATCAATGATCAGGGGAGAGGGAACGGATGGAGGGAGCCAGCATTATTGCTAGGCAGCACTAACAACCTATTTGTAGGCAGAGATTATGAATTGAAAGGAAAACTAGTCAGCAGAATTTTATGTTTTTCTCCAATACCTGGCTGCAAAGTACAGAGTAGGCAGGAAGTTGGATTTAAGCCAGGTGGGAGTTTGGTCAGACTTACGTGAGAGAGCAAGACACTCCTCAGTCCCTCCCACCCCTATGTGCATCCCCTCATGCAACTGTGAATGAGTTCAATAAATATCTATCGGACCCCTCTGAGGTGCTCAGCTCAGTGCTGTACCACTGGACTGTCCAACCTTCACTCCTTGGCCTACCCAAAATGGGTACAAAGTTTTAGTTTTGCAAGATGAGTAAGTTCTGGAGATCTAGTGTGTGCAATGGTAATACAGTGAATAATACTATATTGTATACTTGAAATTTGCTCAGAGGGTAGGTATTTCAGAACTATAAGGCTTTTCTTAACATTTGCTATTTTACATCTGTATCTCCTTTCTTCTACACTGGTTCTTAAGAACACAGAGGATGACGGAAGAGAAAACAATATTCCACAATAGCTCATTTGCTTGATCTCATACATATACAAGGATATTAGAATAACAATACCAATATCACTATGAATATGATTACTAAAAACCTCACATTATCTTTACATGCTATACCATTTCTTCTGCCAAATTTTTATAATAATTATACTGTATCTGTATTGTTGAAACATATGGCCATTCCATACTATGCTTTCTTTTTCTTAATTTTCATGTTATCTTGGGTCTAAACACACACACACACCCACACACACCCACACACACACACACCCCTCATGTTCACCACCAGTCCTTATGTTGATGTCTCTCCAGTAATTTTGGTTGTTAGAAGGATATTCTCCAGTAAATTCCTCAGAAGGAGTGCATGGGAAAGACATTCACTGAGGTCTTATGTATGGGTAACCATTCTTTTGGGGCCTTTATTCTTGAAAATGAATTTGACTGGATATAAAGTTCTTGGCTCACAGTTTTTCCTCCTTGAGCATCTTTACTGTCTTATTCCATGTGTTTCTGGTATAAGGCATTACAAGCTTGATACAATTTGATTTTTTTTTCTTTACACATTGAATTGATAATCTTTTTGCCCAGATGCCCAGAGGATTTTTTTTTTTTTTCTTTAGAATCTGGTAGTTTGTTAGAATATACCTTGGTGCTGGTCATTTTTGGTCAATTTTCACGATTCAAGGAAGCTGTATTGAATTTAATTTTCAGTGTTTGCTCTATTTTCTTTCTTTGATGTGTTTCTTACAGGATTTCTAGTATACATATATTGGATCTTCTTTACTCACCTTCTCCATCAGTCAACTTTTCTGGAATCTCATTTCACTTTACTTCCATGTTTTAGAAGTTTCTTCCTTTTCACTTCCTATTTCTCTTAAGACAATATCTGTTATTTATGTGTATTTGTATAATTTCTTAATCATTTGGTTCCTTTTGAAACAGTTACTCTAGTTTCCACCTGACTGACATACTTTTCTTGTGTCTCAGGACATCATTCTGCTCTTCATTCTCTGTAACTCTTCAAAACTTTGTATGGAATTTAACTTTGCTTCTTGCTGTTGCAGTTTTACATGAAATCAGTTCTGCAACTTTAGAAACAAGTAGGATCCAGCATAGCTCTTCGTGGTTCTAGCGCTTCCTCTTCTCGTTGGTGGAACTCACTTTCTATGAGCTTCCAGCTTCGTTACCCACTTTTAACTGGATTTCCTCTTCCCTCGTCCCCTTTTCGATTCCAAGCACATTTCTGCTCAGTGTGAGGCCTTGTCTCAAAAGAGATCTTTGGCTGGTTAAGTTTTGTGAGTCCAGGAGTATCCAGTCCCTTCAGACCTTACTGTAGACCCTTTGCACTACCCCCCAATCCTTTTTTGTATTTGTATCTCCTGAATTTGCTATAGTATCTTGTCCATAGCTGGTAAACAACAAATTCTTGTAGGATGAATTAATGAAATCTAACTCCAGTGAGCACCAATTAATTAAATACTTCTAACAAAATAATCAATGGCGATGGGAATTAATAACAGTGATGGAGGATGGATTTCTATTTTAAATAAATGGCTCTCAAGCAATTGGCTATTTTCTGATGTAATGACAGATCACCTATCTATTTAATTTAGTTAAGCAATTTTACTACTATGACGATAGCTTTTATCTACAAAGAAGTTAACCTATGGACAAAGACCAATAACACTTTAGAAATTCTTGCTGACTGCATTCATAGTGGCCTCAGATACTGATGAAATGTGAAATCATGCTCTTCTTTCCATTGATTAGCTAAGGAATTTATAAAAAATGACTTTATTATAGTCATTCTATTTGTGATACACTCAAGTGAATTTGAGCATACAACTTCTTTTCTAAAGGAAGACAAATATTTTAACTTATATACCTGGCAATTTCTGATAATTAAAAAGTACACACATCTGAAATAAAACCTATGCCTACTGAGTGCATTACTTTTTTTTTTTTTAACATTGTGAAATTTATAAGAACAAACATTTGACCTGAAGACAGTAATGAGTTAGTATTCACAGAAAGCTTCATACCCTAAGGAAAGAAATTAGACGTGTGATTATCTCTAGGTCATTAGAGATACTTATTTGGTTCCTTTCAAGATATGGCCCACATTTCCATGGATTCCTTTCAGCCACTTATGGCACAATGTTGACAATGCATTGAAAGAACCTGACTATATATTTACTAGAGAGTTGTAACAAATTAGCACTAAGTAGAGCGGAATATCTATATTCATCTGAGTGCAAAATACACACAATAGTGATAAAGTGATAAATGGACCCCAACTGGGGAAAGTGAACAGATACTGATCAGTTGGTACTACTTGTGGCGTATGCAAGGGCTTTCTTTACTTATCAACGATGGGGAGCATTTTACAAGCAGAACTGAAGGAACGTGATTAATTAGTAATGTGCGCTAAGTCTGTGTAGAATCTATTCTCAGGTGAGTTCAAAAGAAGCAAATTCTCTAAAAATCCTTTATTTATTGTTTGTCTTTGGATTCACAGTGAGGGACTGTGTATGCACTTTTGTATGTGTAGACATAGCCATCCTTACCTGCCAACTAATGCTGTTTCAGCCATTAAAACTAGTTTGCCAATTTATAGATATACTTTCATAAAATGGATAATCCACAGACAGATAACTAAGATAATCTAGAGGGACACCATGATATTCACAAAAATTTTTGAAAATAAATATTAACAAAAAGCATACCACTTTGCCCCTAAGGAAAAAAAATTTTTGAACATTTCTTGTATTTCATCAGATTATAGTGAAAATGCATTCCATTAGTACGACCTATCTAGGTAAAAATCTCAACTAATCGCTATGGTTTATATTTTATTTATTCGAGGAGTAAATTATTCAGTATTTATGTGTATGCTCATGGATTCTCCTAAGAATGGAAAATATTCATTTTAAAATATAAAGTTTAGAAGTTTCCATAAGCTGCTATTTTAGGAATCTGAATAATGAATCATGGGCGAGTATAATCAAAGAGAGGTTGTATTTTTGGTGGTCTATAGGTAGGTAGAAGAGTTGAATTGGGTGGAATATTGTTCTATAATGAAGCAAGGGTCTCAGGTTCAAGTCCCACATGGGCCAGCTAGCTTCCCCTTTCTTGCTGGCCATTGACTGCATGCTAAAGACTCGTGGTCACTCGAGGGGTCAGGCTGGGAAGGACCTGCACCTGACTATCTCGCACCACTGGAAAACCACCCAAAAGACCTGTGTGGGAAGACACGGACCTTTTTGTTGTGATACTGGATTTGCATGCTTCCCTAAGAAAAGAAAGCAACAAGGAACCTAAATTTTAAAAGCTGCAGGAAATCTGAAGTACAGGAATACTAGGTAAATCGAAAATCTGAGAAAACTGGCAAATGTTCTGTCAAAATGAGTCACAGCTTGTCAGCAATCCAGGCGCTCCATGGCAGCTTTTCAAATCCTCTGAGCTGGGAAGGAAGGCTGTTTTTGTTCCGCCGTGGAATTTTCCAGAGTGTCCTTTTGGGGGCACTCAGGTACAGCTACAAAATGACCCCTATACAGGCTGGGACCTGTCTTGCTTTCCCCTCCCTAAATTCTGGCTTCTCTGAAGTCATAGCCACAAGCATCCAGAGGCTTCCCTCCGTGGGTCCTCTCTCTGAATCCCGCGTGGAAGAGAGAAAACCCCATCAGAAATACCGTTCGCTGAACTACTCCTCTGTGCCAAGACACCGTGTCAATACTTAGCTCGTGCAGTGCATTCTCTGTCTACTCTGGGGACTAAAAGATGAGGCCACTGAGTCACACAGCAGTTCAGTCCTTTGCTGGCCTTCACACAGGCAGGACACCCCCAATCCCGGATGGAAAATCAGGGCTATGGCTCTGAAGACCACCCTTTCCCAATACCAAGCTGCGCCCACTTTCTCTTTTTTCCTTTTTATTAAACAAAATTTTTTTTCAGCTCATTATTCCTCAGTCATCTTTTAGAAAATAATGAAAATCACTTTATTATAGAATTTCCTCTTTGGATAAAAAAAAATCTCAAATAACTTCATAGAGAAACACACGTTTATCACGAGTCCATTTCTCCTTGCTATGCAGAGGATGTCCTATTTTCTATATGTATTAGAATTAAAAAAAAACCCACAACGCTTGTTAAATTCTCAGTAACCTTAATCTTATTTTTCCTCATTTGCAGGTAGTTAGCCCCCAGGGGAGTTGGTGACAGCCTCTGTGGGCGTGCCTGCCACATTGCTGTTTGTAGTCTCTGTTCTGTTGCTAATAATGTTCTCTTTATCCCTGGACATCTGTCATCGACTGATGGAGTAAATTGGCTAGAGAAAGGGCTGGCCCTTGTTCACTGCATAGAAAAAACAATCATTAGGATGGCTGAAATCAGATGTAAGGAGAAAACAGATCAAACACCACCTGCAATGTAATTGGAGCAATAGACTGTACCCTGGATTGCAACTTAGGAGGTTTTCTTCTTTTTTTAAAATTTTTAAAATTTATTTTATTTTTTCAAAGTACTCATTATGCCCAATGTGAGGCTCAAACTCATGACCCATAGATCAAGAGTCGAGCGTGCCCCACCGCCTGAGCCAGCCTGGTGCCCTGAAGGTTTTGCTTTTTCAGATGTTCCTGATGACATGATGTCAGAAAGTATTTCAACATCCAGTGATTGTGGAATCTTCCGGAAAGGAGGTCAAAACCAATTGGCTGCTTCGTCCCTTGTCTTTTCTGTGGCCATGGCAGTGCCCCCAGGAGGGCGAGGCTATGAAGGTGGGCTCCCTCGAACTGTTTTCCTCACAGGAGTGACTCCAGAGACTTCTGGAGGTTTTGCAAACAGGACCACTAAGCACATGCTGTTGATAGGGCAGTCAGCATAGGGCAGGGGGCCCGTGGATACGTGTTATTTATCCTTTACTACAGTCCCTGAGAAGTGGTTTTGATCAGTACTTCTGATGGCCTCCAAACTCAAGCGCCTCACCTTCAGAGGAAGGGGATTTTTCTCTGACTTCCTCGAGAGGCACCGTGGTGCTCATCATCTCCCCTCCCCCTCCCTGTCTTTTCCTAGGCTTTCATTTCCTCAAACACATTTCCAAATGTTGGGGCTCCTTAGGGTTCACATGGTTCCTTGTGATTGCAAGGTGCAATTGCACCTTGCAATTGCCATGGATTTAAAATACCATCTGCCCAGGGTGCCTGGCTGGCTCAGTTGGAAGAGCATGTGATTCTTAATCTCAGGGTCATGAGTTCAAGCCCCACATTGGGTGTAGAAATTACTTAAATAAATAAACTTAAAAAAAATAAAATATCGCCTGCATGCCAGAGACCCCACATTTATCTCTCCATCTCTGACCCCTGACCTCCATCTCCTCTGAATTCCAAAACACACATCCAAATCCCAACTTGCCTCCTTCTCAATGTTTCAGGCCTATCACATCTGTTCAGAGTTGAGCCCCGGATTCCTCACCTCCATCCTCACCTTCCTACCATCTTACACACCTCGGTAAGATAAAACTGTAGGACTCCTTCATGTCCCTGACCCACAGTTAATCAATCCCTGAGACCTTTCATCCGACCTCTGAATATTCACTTCTTTCTCTTTCCTCTGCCAACTGTCTTGATCCAGACCCTGTCCATATTGGACCAAGACTGACATTCTTGAAATGTAATTTGGTTAATGCCCGCCCCCTCCTTAAACTTTCAAGAATTTTCCATTGAAAATAGAATTAAATACAAATCTTGACCATGGCCTACATGGTGTGGATGGTCTTCATCTTTCATCACTGTCCCTCTTGCTCATTATCTAACGGCCACATTGCTTTTATTTAGTGGCCTGAACAGGACAATCTCTTCACCTCTTGGGTGGGGGGGTCACTGAACATACACTTCCCTCTGTTTCGAATGTTCTTCTATCCCATACTGAGATCCCAGCTCAGTGAACAGTGGTGCCTTTTCAACCTTTACGGTTCATGGTTCCTTAGCTCCTTATCTCAATTAGGTTAAATCTCAATCACTGTTTTCTTCTTAGCATTTACCATGATTTGTTCTTGTGATTTCCTTGTTTACCATTGTATCTAACACTAGCACAGTAATAGTACAAAAAAGGTATTCACAAAATGTTTGTTGAATAAATGAATTTTGTTTCCTTAAAATTGATTGAACCTGGGGTGGGGGAAGCTGGTGTAAGTGCAGGTACTTTGGAAACGCAGTTCTTCTGAAGGCTCTCACAGCCCTAGGGACTGATGCCAGATATCACTCCTGGTGGGTTGTTGTTTTTCTTTTAAGGCTCACCTTAAACTTTGGAGTCGCTTATGACCTACTATGTGATAACATCTTTGCCAAGTAGTTTGGACTTGGGGGCATCAAAGGTGCTTTATGAATGTGAATTATAAACACAAGTCATGGGGCCAAGAAGCTAATGTAAATGGGTTATATGTTAAATTCCAAGGAGTTTTAATTGTATTTTTATTTTAGGAAGGTAAATTATTTATAGTGTGTAATGATTTATTTTTAATCTAGATCTCAAAAATCAAGTGCCTATTAGGGACTGATGAAAATGGAAAGGAATCACATATGAAGAAATTAGATGACCAATAAGCATCTCCACCATCCAGCAGTGGATTCAGTAATTAACCAGTATCTGTGTTCATCTTACCAGTTCACTTTTAGGTGCACATCACACTTACTTCATTGCCTACCTTGTTGCTACTAGTTCAATCTAGTGATTGAGTATAAATAATGTAAATAGTATTTAAATCAGAAACATTTTAGTGTAGCACTTACTATTTGCAAGTCACTTTGCAATCCTATTTATTTCCAAAAATTCTAAGAGATGGCTGACCATTTCTCTTCCTTTTCTACAAATGGAAAAGCCACATTAGTGAGGGACTGAAATGATGTGTCCAAGGGCACTTGTAACACATATTAATATAAAATTTCATTTTTTCAAGTGATAAAAGTTGCCTCCAGCATCCATAGAGAGCCTGAATGTTTCATCAGCTCCTGGAGAGGGAGCGGCCGCCCTACTCCAACCCGCAGGAGCAGTGGGGCTGGACCGCTCGGCTTTCTCTCCAGAGCCTCAGCACCATCTGCCCTGAGGCCACCAGTTTCTGTCATGTATCATCAGGATAGAAATGTCCCAGACTGACACATCCAATTTATATCAGTCCCCAAAGCAGTCCCTGGCTCCCCTGTCATTCTCCAGTCTGACCCCACCCCCACACGTGGCTCTGTGCACCCCTTTGCCCTTTTTGTCCTTGAGCTTTCCCGACTCCCGCCCCTGTGACTTCAAACCACTCCCAGGGTCCTTCTCCCGTTCTTCCCTCCCTGAAACTGGCTCCTGCCCTGGGACACCACTTCCTCGGAAGCTCCCTCACATGTTCTCTGCACACTTTGTACTACCAAGCATTGCTCCACAATGCTCCAAGTCGAACAGTTCTCTTCTCTCCTGAAACCAATCCTCCAGCCTTGAATTTCGAACCATCAGGCTCCACTGGGTGCTCTTTCTCCATCTGCAGGCAGCTCTGGAGCCCCACCTCCCTCTCCCCAATCTCCCCCCCCCCGCCCCCTTACTCTCTCCCTGCTCCCTCCTGACCACATTTCTTGAAGCTTCAGTTTGTGACTCAACAGAACTCTCTCCAAATTGGCTCTGGTGGTAATTCTGGAGGGTCTAAATGTCCACATGGGCCACACTTCCGACACCCTGGCTTCCTGAGTCCGTGACCTCAACTTCTGCAGTCAACTTTTCCTCTATCCTAACTCGGCCATCAGCACTCCCAGCCCTCCCCTGGCCCCACCATTGCCAGTCCCTGCATGCCTCCACAATCTCAATGTCAAGGATCCCATTCTTCAGCCAACACCTGCTTTTCCAGCTAAACCTTGCTAGTCCTTAAATTCCCAAAACTCTTTGGACCCACTGGGACCTGGAACCAACCACCCACCAACTACCTTTCCCACCCAGTCTCTTCTCATCCCACCTCTCCGCTCTCCTAGCTGAAAACCAAACTCCGGGTTGAACCCAGCTCTCTGTTTTCTGCATCTGTGCCTATATAGTTGAATGTGACAGAAAGACACCAGGCTCACGGATCTCGCTCCAAACTCATTCCTTTCCCAAGTTTATTACTCCCTACCCTCCTAAGTGACGATTTCACTATCCTCTCATCTCCCTGGAAGGCTCTGCCCCCATGTGTGCTCTCAGCTGCCAGCTGTCCCTCGCATTTCACTGAGAAAAGAGGGACAGCAGTAGCAACCACCCTGCATATTCAGCCATCCCCACTGCCACCAGACTGAGCCATCCCTACTCGTGTCTCAGGTGGAGCCTCTACTCAGCGGCTGTGAGCCAGGATGTTGTTCCCGACGGTCTCTCCTCTCCCCTGCATCACCAACCCCCTACTCTTCTACAGAGTCACTCCCATTGGCCCATCAACATGCCTCAGCTTGTCCTGTAAAAAAAGAAAAGGATCTTGATTCCACATTCCCCCACCCCAGCTGCCTCATTCTTGGCTTTCCTTTACAGCTGAATTCCTTAAAAAAGAAGTCACCAGTATTTGCTCTCTCCCATTCCTCTTCCTTTTCTGCACATGAACCCAATTCAAGCAGGCTTTCAGCCCCGCCATCCCCTGGTCAAGGCCACCAAGGACCTCCAAGTTTCGAATTCCAATGTTCATTTCTCACCCGGTGCCTGCTTGGTCTCATGGAGCACGGATGATCAGCCTTCCTTCCTAGAAATGCTTCCTGCCTTTGGCTTCCAGTGCACTCTCCTGGATTTCTTCCTACCTTACTCCAACCACACCTCGTGTTTCATAATGCTTTTTACGTGAAATGAGCATTACAGAGGGTCATGTCAGAACTTCTGTACTCGCTTTATTCTCTATCTGGAAAGCTCCTTTTCCAGACGTCACCAGGATGCTTTCCTGCACTCCTTTCAGGTCCTCACTCACAAATCACCTGCTCAGTGAGGTTCTTCCTGACCACCTTATAGAAAATTCACCTCTTCTGCCTGTTACCACTACCCCCTTTTTGGTTTTATTTTTCTCCATGGCCATAATAACCACCTAGCATAATGTATATTGAACATGTCTGTGTGTATATAGCATAACGGTTTTCCACCTTTTCACTCCTATATCCCGAAAAACGAGAATGGCATATAGCACCTGAGGGGGTGCTCAGTGAGTATCTGCTGAATGAAAGGAAAGAAGGAAGGAAGGAAAAGTTTTTTTTTTTTTTTTGGAAATAAAGATCAATACTGCTGTGCACCCTGTTCCCATGTTGCACAACTAATCAGAGTAATATTGATTTTGATTATGGCTCGATTAAATTTCTAGGAGAATGCAAAGTGGCCTGACTTGTATGCAAATCTAAGATGATTATAGTTGGCTTCTTTCCCTACTAATCACCAATGACTCTAACACAAATAGGGAAATAATTTGCAAATATTGGTACAAGTTAGAAGAGAAGGCTCCATTATCTGAGTGGAAATGTCAGGGCAACAATCAGTAATTCTTACTTTAAGAAATCTCTCAGGCTTTCACAGGAAAATGGCTGGGAGATGCATGTGTTTTCCTAAATAGGTATGTTTGAGGGAGTCAGTTATTAACTCTTACCTGCAATGGAGGGTAACTGATTTTGCTTATATTTGAATAAACACTTATGCCTGCTGAATTCTGGAATCGGCAGTATGAAAACACAAAGGAGACATTCTGAAATCTGTTAAATCAAGGAATTGGAAATAATTCTAGTTTTTTATCCTCCCCCAATTAGCTCCTTTCTGTTTTTAATCTAATACTGGACACAGGTGTCCAACTTTGCAACATACACATACCAAAGAAAAACACCCCCACCACAAACTCATCGACAAAACTCATCTCCCTTTGCACGTTCCCTGGTCAGATGTGACAAAGATGACCTTTGGGGGTAAAAACCAGTAAGAGAGGGTGAGGTAGGTCACGCCCCAAGTTTGGTGTGAGTATTTCAAGAATAACTTGACATCAAGATTTCACATAATACTATGGAAGCTGTAATTCTATACAAAGATTAAGAAATTTATTTGTACGCAGGCAAAGCGCGCACGCGTGTGTGTGTGTGTGTGTAATTCGGCACCCTGAATTATTTACTTAGCACATCCCTTTAAAATCTGACATGTCGCCGAGCACCACAGTACTGAAGTAATCTACTTTTAATGGGCCATCCTTTGTATGTATATACGTCACACGTTTGTATCCGTAGAGAAAGCAGTTGCAGTGAGATACGGAGAAGGTGCACACCGTGCAAAGGTCTGGTGAGAGGGGCTGGCGCCCTCACCCGCAGACATCACATCAGGGCCGTCTGTGGTGCCTGGTCTCTTACCCATCATGTGTCCGGACACTAACTTGTTGGCTCTCCTGCCACCACGTTGTCCCTGCTTACCGCCAGCATCCTGAGATGAAATGCTCCGGCAGATAGCAGATGTACCAATGAACAACCTCTCAGGTCTGATGGATAGAAGAGGAAAAGAGCGTCCTCACACATATCTGCAGCGTGGCTTTCTTCCCCGTTTTAGGGCACCAAGGGTCAGGAGACACACTCTGCCTCCCTGGAGAGAGCCCAAACTGTCTCATTAGTGTCTATCTTTCGTGACACGCTGGCACTGCCTTTGAGAGGCCCACTCACCTGCTCTTCTCCAAGAATCCTGAAGTGATGGAGCTCTTTAATCAAGGAGTTGGGGCAGCCAGCTGTTGGAGAACAGAATGAATCACAAACGCGTTATTCCCATTCGGTGCGGTAATGGGTTCTTACATGCACGTATGACTAGCAGCGTCCGGTGTTGTTGGGGGGGGACGCAGACCCCCACCTGCACAACACATTCTAAGCAACTACTCAAAGGCCACACCTTGGAGGGCAGGCACTACGGCTGCCGTCCGGTCCCCCACTGTGACACTGGGAAGGAGCAGGTGAGCGCAGCCAAGCCTTTTCTCCCTCCTGATGGTGACCCGGCCTTTGTGGGGCTTTAGGCCACCATGTTACTTCTCCCCAGCACGTCACTTGTCCCTCATAGAGAGCCAGGATTCTGTGGGGCTGGAGTGGGAGAGTTGGTGAGTATAGGTTCACTGTGCTTATTTACCACATCCTGTTTCCTCGCTCTGGGGGGGAGGGTGCTGCACACAGAGAACTAAGAAGGAAGATGGGGCAGCTGGATATCGCATCTTCACGGGATTTGGTTGTAGTTTAGAACCTTGCCTGGTTCTTCCAGGAGGCTCTGTCAAGGCTAGAAGGATCCTGTCTTTCGGTTTGGAAAGGGGTTCTTATGGAAAGGACCTGGGAAGAGAGCCAGGATAGTCGGGGTGCCCATGACCTTCCATTCTACCCGGTCGGTAAGAGCCTCTTTAGGCTTTCCCATTTTCTTCCTCCAGTTGTAAACAGAAATAAGTAAATAAATTATATGTATGCATGCCGGTACATGCTTAGTCATAATTTAATTATGTTCTATCCCTGTCCTTTTAATTGAAAAATTGTATGTATTAGTTTGTAGTCATTTATAATATTAACTCTGGTAACAAAAATTGATATAAAAGCTCACTTCTTAGATACAATCTATGGATTACATAATCTCTTGAGGCTTCTACTAAGGAATTGGGTTGTATGCAAAATGCACCAAAGCAATCACTGTGCTGTCGTTCATGTTACTCAGCCTTGTGATGTAAGAATAAAGTACCGAGGAGAGGACGTCTGTCTGGGGAGGGCAGGCTGAGGAAGGAGGGAGGTGTCATCTTCACGGAGGTGAAGGAGTTATCCTTTGCAAGAGAGATTAGATTTGTGTTTTATCCTAGAAGGTAGGATTAAAACTAAGAGGCAGGGGTGCCTGGGTGGCTCAGTTGGTTAAGCGTCTGCCTTCGGCTCAGGTCATGATCCCAGGGTCCTGGGATGGAGCCCCGCATGGGCTCCCTGCTCGGTGGGGAGCCTGCTTCTCCTTCTTTCTCTGCCTGCCACTCTGCCTACTTGTGTTCTCTCTCTGTTAAATGAATAAATAAAATCTTAAAAAAAGATACTATGAGGCAAAAATGACATCAGTAGACTTTGGTTCAAAAGTAAGAAATTTCTAACTTAAAAATGGAATACATTGCCTGATGAGCTACTAACTGCAGGTTTTCAGACACAGGCTAAATGACTATTTCTGCAGGATATTGTAGAGATGAATTTGACAGGGTCTGTTCCAATTCAGAAATTCTGTGGTCATGTAAAATGCTGAAACACGGTTTTGCTGTTTGATGTTATATTTGACATTGTCTTTGATACTATAACATTTCAGACCTTGCAAAAGTGGTTTACAAATGCTTACCAAAGTAGTACAAAAGAGTTTTAAAAATATAAACAAAATCTAAACAGGCAATGTCACCATCTGATAGTAGACCAAGAAAATAAATGAAAATCCTTAGATGAATATTTTGGTGGAAAACACAGTATGTTAATTGCCTCCGGCACGTCCAATGCTATAAAGAAGGGAAGCTAGATCCTTGACATTAGAACTGTGTTTGTCCAACTCGATGCCACGGACATGTGGTCTGAAGGTTCTTTTTGAGACGTTCATATCAGAATTGCTATTCTGATAATTATCTAAACAGTTAGGAGAAGTCATGCTGGATCATTTGGTTGGCCACAATTCAACTAAGAACTATGGTGGAAGTTCAGCCTCATCTCGGTGCTAGAATTTTAGATCATCTTGGGAAGAAGAGGTTCTGTGAAACCCATAAGGAAAGAGCCAAGGCAGAATTCCAGGCATGCATTTCCAATAAGCAGGGGGCCCGCGGACTGGCACCAAGTGTAGGAGGTTCACGTGGGAGAGGCACCATGGGTACAGCGATGTGGGCACGCGCAGTTCAGGGGAACCTGGCCAACCAGCCAGGGCCTTGGTTGCATCCCAGGCAACAATTTAGTTTCAGCAAAATGCCAACATCTGCGATATGAAATTCACAGAATTTAACTGGAATGCTTTTGGTTTTGTTCTTTTATTTATATTTAATTTACTGATTTTCATTTGGGCCTTCCAGTTGTATAAGCATAAAATGTTTATGTCTAAATTTATATCTAGACAGATTTAAGAGAGATTATTTTGCGAAATAGTTTTATTCAACCTTATTGATTTTAGAGGATTTTTTAAAAACGTTGTCCTTCACATCTCTCAAATTTGAGAAAAACTGATTTGACTTACTTTAATGCCAGGTAAAATAAGAACCAGAATTTAAAATTAGCCTGTTTTCAGGATTTGTATTCTAACATTCTCCTAAGATGTAACTTCAAGGATTGATGTCAATGAGAGTTCCAATATAAACATCTTTCACAGAAGACTAGATAATTACCTGGCACACCTGGTAGGTGGAACAAAATATAATAAACAAGGACAGATATGGCATTAGTTAGAAGGGAAGACGTGTGAGGGGATCAAGCTATTTAAGAGACCACAGGAGGGGCACCTGTAACTGTGGTCGCCACAGGAACATCAGTGTGGGAAATGGACAGACGCAAACTTTGTGTGGAGGCGAGTTTCAAAATCACAAAACTAGAAACACAAGACACACACGGGATTCAGTAGTGTGAGCAGGAGGGGTGGAGGCACCAGGAGGAAGAAAGAGCCTGGCATAGGAGGACTGCATGGACAGTGTTGTTTCTCCAAATTCCTCACACATAGCCTACACGCGCATGGCAATGGGTCATCTTCTGGAGCCACGGTTGTCTACTTGGACCAGTCAAATCCTCACGGTGCCCAGCATCCTCTGCCCTCAGGTCCCTGAGGGGAGATCTTTTCTCGAAATGACAGAGAAAAGGCTCCTATTAAAATGTGCCTGTGGTGGCAAGCCTGGATGGCGTACTCCGTTGAGTCTCCCACTCTTGGTTTCAGCTCAGGTCATGATGTCAGTGTCGTGGGATCGAGCCCCGTGACGGGCTCCCTGCTCAGTGTGGAGTCTCTCTCTCCCTCTCCCCCTGCCTCTCCTGCTCGTGTTCTCAGTCTGTCTCAAATAAATAAATAAATATCTAATGTCTCCAGCCATTTGCACTTGCCGCTCCCTCTCTCCGGAGAGCTCTTGGCCCCGACATCTGCATGGAGGGCTCCTCCTTCAAGTCCTTTCTCAAATGTCACCTTCTCAGTGAGAGTGTTTGGGGCGGCCCTGTGTGAAACTGCAGCCTGTTTTCACCCCCGTGCCCTCCTCACACTATATTTTCTCCAGAGTGAAATCATCTTCGAATGTACCCTACACCTCATGTCCTTTATTTTCTGTCACTCGCTGCTGAGATGCGAAGGTGACAAGTGTAGGGATGGGTGGCTGTCTTGTCATCATGGTATTAGCCATGCCCACAGTGGATGAGTCCCCTGCCATGTGCTCATGGTCACCCAGCGGGGCAACAGTGGCACCTGGGAGGGGCTCCTGCTCTACCCTCCCCTTCTCTCCTCCCAGAGGCCTCTTCTCCGACCTCCAGCCACGGAGGTGCTTTGCTTATTGCTTATTGGTGAAGTGGCCTTTTCTGACCTCTCACCTCTCATGCTCCCCAGGACCCTGCACCTGCTTTTCCTTCTCCAGGTCCGGTCTAGCCAGTCACTGCTAGTGCAGCAAGCAGGGCTAGAAGTCTAGCAGAAATCACGCCATCTACCCAAAACAGTGTCCCTGCTGAGTACGGTGCTGCTTTGGGGCCCTCTCCTGGCCAGGCTCCTGGCTATGGCTGGCCCTTCACTTTTCTTTGGCCAGCACCTCTCTCATCACCCTTGGGGACTCTCCAAACCATCACCGTCCTTCTTAATTAACCTCTAGTGCAATAAGAGCTCACCTGACCCAGGTGTAAAGCTCTTGTGAATGTGGAGGTGAGGGCCCCGGCGCCCCACAAGGAAGGACCGTGGCCGAGCTGTCGCATGACGGTGATAGAGCTGGGCCCTCAGCTGCAGACAGCTGCCTCATCTGAGGTCATGCGTTCCAGGGACCCCAACCTGCTGCCCAGGACAGGGAGGGGGACCGCCTAGCCACCATGGGCTGCATTTGCTCCCAGGCTCTGTCAGGCCTGAATGACAGTGTGACTCCTTACTCTGCCCAATCTGCCCCTCCCCCCTTTCCCAGGTGCCATCCCAATAAACACCAGTAGTTTACCCCCTGCCTCGGACTTAGCTTCCAGAGAATGCAGCTGGTAGCTTTCAAGTGCACCAATCCCGAATTTCACATCCCCTCCCAATCAGAGCCCCCGTATCTATCCCTCTCTACTCCTCCAGACTAGAAGGGGAAAGGGCATCTCTTTCTCAAAACAGGGCTCACTCTTCATCCATCACACCCTGTCCCCACTCAGCCCCTAGTAGGCCCAACTTACCACCCACTCACTCTCTTCATGATCTGCCGCTCTGCGGCATGTTCACTTCAAACCAAGGAAAGATTCAAGTTTTCCCTTTAAATATTCAGCGAAAATCCAGCCTTGAGCAGAGTTAGTACCTTCTCTTCCTTTCTCCTTTCCTCCAATTGTCTCTGAGGAAAAGCTTTCAGCCATCACCACCACTTGAAAATAGCAACTGGAGATAGGGATTCCAGAAGGGAAATACCAAAATTGGGGGTTTCATGCCTTATAAAAAAGTTCCTGCAGTCATGGCCTGGATGGAAGCTCTAGTTCCATGTTAACTAGCTGGCTCTGTGCTCCTGGATAAATTGGTTACTCCCACCGCCAAATCCTTTCACCAAGAATAATCCCCATCTCTATCTCCAGCAGCAGTTTTGAATGTATGTGAAAGGAACACAGGATGACCAAAAGATTAGGAAGTGAATGTATTGCTAATGATTTTCACGGCGTTTCCACGTCCAATGATGGCTGCTCATACTTCTTGTAAAAATTTCCTGTATTTAAAAGGGAAGTGGCTACTTGAAACGATTGCTACGTGATCTACTGTCTAAAGAAATAAAGGTCAAGACTTCTTTTTTTGGCTCTGATGTGTGAACGGATTGGGAGTTATGACCCCCATCCTCACAGCAGGAAAATTTGGGCAAACTGAAAACCAGCAACTTTTCTTAGACCCATCAGGGAACTGATGTCACCCTGAAATCTTGAGAGGCAGCCAAATCCAGCCAGTGAGAGCTAGACCTGCCAGTGTGGAGCGCAAGCCACTGGAACTGCAAACCGGTGGGCACCTTCCGATGGCCATTTCAATGAACTACAGATTACAAGGCAGAGATTGTCGGAGGGGTCAAAAAACAGACAGAAAGAGACATGAAGGTTAGATGCTGAGCCATTTCCCTTATCAGAAGAAATTCCGTAATATGTTGGCTTTAGCAGGTGACTGACCAAGTAAAAATCCCAAGAGTCTCAGATGGTGGGTTTCGCAGTTGATGGGGTGGGGACCCTATCACTTTCTCTAGTCTTGGCAGATCAGAAGGTAAAAACCATGACTTGTTTTGGGAGGGCAAATGGGAAGCTCTAACTTGCTTGGAAAACATATTAGACAATGGTTTAGGGGGAGAAACACCGAATAGAAGAAGATGCACGATGCCAGGCATTTGAATCAGTCTTTGTCGTCTTTCCTTGAGAAAGAATTGCTGAGGAAACCAACTAAGTGGCAGTGTTGCATCCAGAACGATTTTGGATGTCACATAGAAGAAGAAGTATCATATTGCATGTGAAGACTGCAAATCTAGCTGGGTTGAAAGAACAGACTAAATGGTCACACTCCTGTGAATGAAGAACGTGTCTAAAATCAAGAATGCGTGAGGTGTGGGCATGCATATCGGGATGCGGGGTCCTTCCTGAACTGTCTGGAGAAGAGCGACTGGTGTCCAGACAAGAGGTATCTCCCTGGTTGTCCCTGTCCTGTGATCCCCCTCTGCCACCTCCCCCACGGGCGGAGTCTATAGTCTCTTTACCCCACGTGCAGGGGTGGGGGGGTGGCACTCTCAGTCCCAGCCTGTCCCCCTCCTTCCATTCCCATGTCTCCGGCCCAGGAGGGGATGAGAAGTAACGACGAAGGAAGAACAGGAGAAGGAAATGAAGTGACTGTTCATCTCCACCACTACCAGCTGTGCATTCTTGAGCCAAAGACACGGCATCAGCTCTAAAGCCTTCACTTCCTACTTGTGAAAACGGGAGCAGGAATATTTAACTAAGGGGTTGCTGTCAACAGTGTGTGTGGGTATCTACGTGTTTGTATATATATCACCTAGTAGAGTTCCTTGTACGCGGTGGGCTTTTAGGGAATGGTAGATGCTATTTTGAGAGTCTCCGGAGAGGAGAGGCACTTAATGTGTCACACTGTGCTTGAGATGGTTGTTCTGCTGTCCTCCCAGAAAATCCTTGTTGCATGAACCCTCGGTATTTAGAGGCCAATTTCGCTAAAGCAGCCCAGGATCCAATGACATATTTGGGATGATTAGGACAATATGCTGAAAAACAATAGATTATCAAGTATGTATATGTGTGTGTTTATAAAGTACATGTATATATACACACATATATATGTTCACATGATCATTCATGCTTAGAAAAGCATGGTTAGTATACATTTAAGGCTTTAAGTTTGTTGCCTTTTATTAATTCATTTATTCATTTACTCACTCCAATAACCTCAAGTGATTAATAAGCAATTTGATATTTTTATTTGATATCATAAAACCTCATGACATGTTTTTACCTTTGAACTTGGTGGAAGGTATTTTTTATCTCACTGGTCATTTTGAATTGCATCCTTTACATATCTATATTTACAAAGTGAATGAATAGAGGCAATCAGGAAAAATAACTGAAGCCCCCGATCTCCAGGCACATCCAATTATCTAAATATGCAAAAGGGAAACTGACTCAAATTTTTGACAAAAGGGACAGTTAGCAACCGTTTAATGTACCTTCTGCTTAGCCTTCTGAGTCAGCCGTAACACACAGTAAGGGCATCACTTGCGTATACAATCAACAGATGGATGATTACGGCAAACAAGCTGTGGTTTAAAAACAAGTATTCCACAAAGATGTCAAAGAAGAGAACTGACGACTCATAATTCTGTTGAACCAGAGCTGATCTTTTTTTTGTCGTTGTTTTTGCAGGAGGTGGAGGGAGCTCTTTTTTTTTACTGGTGGCTGCTTTGTAATATTAAAGGCTACTTGCCTTTTGTCACCCACGTTGTGAGTGAAGCAAATGACAGAGCTAACTGACAATTCTACCCTGAAATTCTACCTCTAAATCCCAGACTCCATGCATTGCAAACTACTTTCTGCCCTGTCATGATGATTTAACAAAAATGACTATTAGATTTTGCATATAAAGATGCTGTAAGTTCAGAATTTCATATGCCGCATTATTTTAATCCTCAAACTTATAATAAGTTCAAGTCTGTTCAACTTGAACACACTTCTTGTGTTTGGGGGAGAAAATATGCTACCATAAAGACACCAAAAATCTATGCACAACAGCAAAACAAAAGCAACACAAAATTTTAGAAGTTAAAAGTGTGCATCGTGGAGTGACTGGAAAAATTAACAAAAAGGGAGTAGGACCATGGGCTTTCTTTGGTGGGAGAGCCAGTCTTTATATCCATACTGTATATCATTGTATTTTCCAAAAAAGATAATGTGAATGTGTTGCCACACAAAGCTTCTATCAATGGCAACTAATTAAATTGAATTAAAAAGCATCTTTAGGGGAGCCTGAGTGGCTTAGTCGGTTAAACATCTGATTCTTGATTTTAGCTCAGGTCATGATCTCAGGGTTGTGAGATCAAGGCCTGTGTTAAGAATCTCTCTCTCTCCCTCTCTCTCTCTCTGCCCCTTCTGCCCTCCGTCTCTTAAAAAAACAAAAAACAAAAAACAAAAAACCAAGAACATTTTTCAGGCTCAGATGTGTGGTGCCTATCACAATTTCTGTTGCGTTTAATTATTTGTTAATATCTGCTTTTCCCACCCCGAACACAGACTCCATGAGAACAGGCACTTGCTCACAGCTTCATCTAGGACCTGGGAACTGTGTCCAGCACGAGGGTAATACTCAATAAATATGTGCTGAATGATTACATAAGTTTAGGGGGAAAAGCCGTTGCCTTCTGGTTCTCACACACAAGAGCACTGGAAAACAGATGACTTTACAAGCCTGTGCAGCATTAATTTAAGGACCTATGAGAGAAAGTCTATTTGCCCTTGGGCCAGTTTTGTAAAATCTCAGAAATGAATTATTTCATATTTTAAATTCAAGGTTTAATTTTTGAACACAAAATATTAACATGTCACTACTCGAGCAAGGTTCTTTAAATGCTCCATTTCCTACTGGCCTTGTCAAAACAAAGCTGATTTTCAGCAACAGTAGAGTTCTAAGTGGAAGACAAAGGCCAGGTCGGCTGAGTGGGTTCAGTTTGGGGCCACCTTGACGGGCAACCACTCAGACCACTGTGGAAATGTCAAAATATCTTCCCTCAGACAGCCACACAACTTCCAAATGCTATCTGATGATTTTGCTTATATCAATGACCATCCGATCTAACTCCTATATTTTATGGACTGGCATTTAATTTCTTCAATGATCAAAGATAGATTGATGTAATTCATAGTCATGTATTCAAGAATGAAATGTCTTCATTTTTAAACAATTCTTAGCTGTTACTATCCCTAGACGAACCCCTCTGTCAGTCCAGAATTCTCTCCACAATGTTACCTACAGCAGCATTTCAGACCCTGTCTCAAGACTTCGTTTGGTGACAGGGGCCAGAGGACCAGAGGATCAGCCAAAGAATTCCATTCTAATAATGAGGCATTCTTGTGGTCAAAAGGATCTTTCTAGATACTAGTTGTAGCTTTGGAGTGATAGAGGTCATATCCAATCCTTTTAAGCCTTTATTAGCCTTCTCTCTCCTGGGGCAAATACCCATTTGCCTGCAATAATCTGTAATATATATTTGAAAATTTACAGGAAGCATCCAGATGTTTATTTTCCTTCCCTCTATTCTTAGATTCGAGCTTGTAGTTGGCAATATTCCTGTTCAAATGTGGTACCAGTGAAGTCTCCTGTTTATTCATTGTTGCCACACTCACCCATATATTTGGCATCAGACCCCTGACCAGATACTGGGGAGCCTGAGGTTGAGCTTTCGAGGTGCTTGGTTCCAAGAAGGCTTTGACAGACGTACTCTGTTTGCAAGGTCAGGCTTCTTAGATGAGAGTTCTCACCACTCCTTCATTTTACATTTGACATCACATTGGTAGATTTCCTTCCACCCTACTGATAAAGTGTTCTGTGATGCCCACTCTGAACTTGGGACCCAAGAGCTTGTCCTAGAATAGTCCCTTAACTTGTTGGCCCAGGGAAAGTGTAAAAACATGTCACTTGTTTGAATATTTAAAAGTCACAGATCAAACTAAAAAACTGTTAGAAAATATGTTTCACCCTTTTGACAAATAACACCTGTATGAAGATCTGGAAGGTGGGGATTTGGAACTCTCAGACACCCCTGGTAGGTCTGTTCCTCTCATCCCAGATTCCTGCCTCCTCAGAGAGCCTCTCACACATCTGGCAGGTGTGGCCCAGGCTGCATGCCCAGCCCCCACCACGAGTCACCCTGTGGCCGATGTCTTCAGGAAGACAGAGCCAGTTAAGACCTCAGGGCTGTTTGTGCAGGAAATTCTGAAGCCCCACGTATCCAGGAACCCAGGAAGGGCTTGGGTCCTGTGGGCTCTTGTGGGTTGAGGTGTGAGTGGAGGACAAGGAGGGGCCTAGGGCGGGGCCCCTCTTGCTGACAGAAGTACTTCCTGCCAATGGTCCATCCCCATCCTCCTTCTCTTTCACCACCTTGTAGTGTCTGACCTTGGGTCAACACGCATTCCTTAAAACTATTCTCGCTGGACTTGTAGATTCCCTTACCATTCTTCTCCCCATTCTTTCGCTTCTCTGTGTTCTTTGTTGCCCCTTTCCTCCTCTCCCTTCATCCAGACACGAGGTTGGTCTCTAGCCCATGGTAGTAGCCCTGTTTCTCTCTCTCCTCCAAGGTACCTGACTGCTTCAACAGTGTGCCTTCTGTCTGTCTCCAGCTGCCAGCTCGCTTGCTCCCAGGGTCAAGGGACCCCATCCAAGTGAAGAAGATCCATGGTGAGTGCCCCACGCCCCCTCCATGACTGCTTCCATGGTCAGTTGTGGTGAATCCCTGTTGGCTCTTAATGATCACATAGACCTCATAAGTGCTCACTTATTTGTTTCCAGTTGATGGCCGAAACTGATATCAAACTCATTGCTTTGCAGTTTCCTCATCTTGAAAAGTTAAAAAAAGTCCGCCTCCTGAACTCTGAACTCTGTTCTTTCTTCATGGTTGCTCACAGACCCCTGGCAGTGCCTCTGAGGTTGTACATGGGTATGTTTGCAGATCTAGCGGCACTTAAAATACTTGCATGTTCCTCGTTCTCTTCTCACTTTTCTTGTGGAGAGGTTCCTTCTGAAATTGTCTGTTTTGTTCTTTCCAACATGGGAAAGAAACATTCTCTTTGCTCAAGGAAACAGGAAAGACTGGGATTGGAAAGCTTTTCTAACATTGTGCTGTCTTCCTCAATGACGGCCTTTCCCTGTTGTCTTGTGTCCTTGACCCAACTTTAAAAGCCTGTTTTGTTAGTCAACAAAACCAAAAGACATCCGACAGAATGGGAGAAGATATTTGCAAATGACCTATCAGATAAAGGGCTAGTATCCAAAATCTATAATTTATCAAACTCAACACCCAAAGAACAAATCATCCAATCAAGAAATGGGCAGAAGACATGAACAGACATTTTTCCAAAGAAGACATCCAAATGGCCAACAGACACATGAAAAAGTGCTCAACATCGCTTGGCATCAGGGAAATCCAAATCAAAACCTCAATGAGATACCACCTCACACCAGTCAGAATGGCTAAGATTAAGAAGTCAGGAAACGACAGATGTTGGTGAGGATGCGGAGAAAGGGGAACCCTCCTACACTGTTGGTGGGAATGCAAGCTGGTGCAACCACTCTGGAAAACAGTATGGAGGTTCCTCAAAAAGTTGAAAATAGAGCAACCGTACGATCCAGCAATTGCACTACTGGGTATTTACCCCAAAGATACAAATGTAGGGATCCGAAGAGGTGCATGCACCCCGATGGTTATAGCAGCAATGTCCACAATAGCCAAACTGTGGAAAGAGCCAAGATGTCCATCGACAGATGAATGGATAAAGAAGATGTGGTATATATATACAATGGAATATTATGCAGCCATCAAAAGGAATGAGATCTTGCTATTTGCAACAACGTGAATGGAATTGGAGGGTGTTAT
>NC_138376.1:124764220-124817954 GCF_054177405.1 Leptonychotes weddellii
AGCCTGGTGATGGGTATTGAGGAGGGCACATTCTGCATGGAGCACTGGGTGTTATGCACAAACAATGAATCATGGAACACTACATCTAAAACTAATGATGTAATGTGTGGTGATTAACATAACAATAAAAAAATAAAAAAAAAAGCCTGTTTTGTTGTCTTTGATCATTGAATTTAGAATGTTATCTCATTCTGGGCTTATCCGGATGATATGCGTACAGGTTTGTGCTTTTTCTCTTATTTTCTCTGCTATTAAACCCTCACTCATCTCTCCCACCTGCTTTCTAAAAATCTGAGCTCATTGTAAATTAAAAAAAAAGTTTGGTATTGCCTGTTTGGTATTAAAAATGAATAAGGACATTTATTTTTACAAAAGCATATGAAGACAGAATTGAATCCTATTTTTTTAAAGGATAACTTTTAAACTGCGGTTTTTACTTTGATTAATATCTATAATCAACATTTACTTTCATTCGGTTCCATATAATAAGACTATTTTACAATCTAATTCGGAATCTCCTCAGGAAAATGCATTATAAAGTTGTGGATCATTTCCACAAAGTCACTGATAACTATTAAAAAAAACTCAAACAAACAAACAAACAAACAAAAAACCTTTGGGGGATTAATTGAAGTACAACTTTTTTGGAAAGCTTGTGCTGAATTTCCTCAATAACCATGCTGTGAAGTTGAGGAAACTCATTTGGAAAATATATCCCCTTGAAAAGCATTAAAAGCCACATGAATCTTCAATCACTGTTTTTCCTTTTAATTTCCTTGCAAATCATCACCGGGCAGTTGTGATATCCTTTGGGTTCAGTGGAAAACCGTGAGCAGCCGGGCTTGGGATAAAAACTGAAATGGATTTCACCTCTCTGATGTGCCATGGGCACTGGCCACATGACACGCAAATAATCTGCAATTTGCAGATTGGTGCTGTTTGGTGTGAAACGCTTTCAGGATTAATTTCTCTCTTGGCTGTAGCTTAGAATCCCTAATGTAGGCTTGACAGTTACAGTTACTTTCTATTTTCCCTGTAAGTACAGCTTTGGAAAGGAAACTGGCTCACAATGAAATGGCATCAAAAGTAAATCATGATTCAATGTGATCAAAGATAGCGCAGCACAACACTGAACAACTACCTTCAATCACAAGCCAAAACAGGGCGGGGCACATCTGCAGGCTTGACCCATGAGCAGGTTTGAGGAGTTCCTTCCCACTCTGGTGAAGCCCCGCTGATCCGGGTCTCCACGTTCTCTGCCGAAGTAGTCATTTCTGAATTAGTCCGAGAGCCACGTGTTAATCGTATCCATGGAAAACTCACTAAGATACCTTGACTGAGCAGCTGCATTCAAAATTAGCAGTAGGACTTTATACCATCAAATTTCAAAACATTATTACTTTGATGAATAAAACCAGGCTCATCTTGATAATTTCTCTCTGCTGATAGGTTATTTATGTCTATGAAGGTTCTTCTCTGCATTCCTTTTCAATAGTCAACACTTGATGAGTCCAAGACACCCTAAACCAGTCGCAGAGAATCTGGAAGGTATTCACCTTTCACCTGGCAATTTCACTTATAGGTACGTTTCAGAGAGACACTTAGAGTCACACAGAGATATTTGCAAGAATATTTAGGGCAACATTTCTGTGATAAAAGCAACAATAAAAGAAAACATCCGAAATGACCATTACAAGGAGAGACGAAGCCGTCCAACAAATACCCACCATGGACCCCTTTGTTGCCAGGCCCAGTGGGGCACTCAGGCCACGTTAGTGGAAGAATGAAAAGACAAAAATTCCTCCTCGGAGCTTGCATTCTAAGAGGGATAGACAATTAAAATAAACTATTAAAGAGGAAAATGATTAAATACCTCTGGCAGGTGATGAGCACTATGTCAAAAAGAAAAAAAAAAAGACTGTCAGGGAGATAAGAACAGGTGGGATCGTTTTAAATAAGGTGCTCCGAATATCTCCTGATGAGAAAATGACATTTAAGCAGAGACTTTCAGAAAGTGAGTTAATAAGAATTAGTTGGGTGAAATGTATCAGACAAATCTCAAAAACGTTTAGTCAAGAAAAAAGCTTTGATAGTTCACACATAGTATGATGTCATTTACGGGAAGTTCGGAAAAATCTCCTGAACAATATGGATTCATACAAATACACTAATCGTATAAAATAACACACATTATAAACACCAAATTTAGGAAAACGAGGAGATAAAATAGGATCATAGAAAAGGGGAGGGGGGATGCTTCCAACCTGTCTTTAACATTTGCAAAAAGAGGTTTCAAACCTAAGCAAACTTCGCTAAGAGAGTCTCTCTTAAAATAGGGCCATATGCACGTCCTAATCAGGAGGACACGATGAACTTCTGGAACTTTTCTAGCCAGCTGCGGCCTTCAGCCTGGATCATGGGCACTCTCTCCTTTGCAAGGAGCCAACCCAGTTTTACAAGCTTCAACCACTCATTTGCATGCGAACCGATCCCAGTTAACCTAGTTTCAATCCGGTTGGCACAGAGGACCCAATTAAGAACCACAGTCAGGACCTTTCACCTTTATAATGTGCCCCCTCTTTGTCTTCCTCAGAACACAATTTAGGTTTCTGCCTGAATCTTGTGTCTCCTGAACTGCAATTCTAATTGCCCAAATAAGTCTGTTTGCTTTAATTTTCAGGGAATTCTTTCTGAGTTGACGCATTTATTATAATTGGTACAAATAAAAGTTAACATTTCTGTAACACTATGGATGAAGCACTCTTCTTCGAGCTTTGTGTAAAATAACTCATTTGGTCTTGCAACAACTCTATGAGAGAGGTATTATTAGCGCCAATTTATAGACGATGAAACAGAAACATAAAAGTATTAAATAACCGGGCAGAGTTACCTGAAGCTGTGAGAACAGACTCCAACAGAGCTGGGGAGCGGGTCCCTGAGTGTTCATTATGTCCCTATGTCTCACTGCATGTTTGTAACTTTTCATAATAAAAAAAACACACACACAAGAAAACTTGCAGTACAAAGAGAACATTGAAAAAAGTTGAATAAAAATTCAAAAACCTATAGACCTGAGTTTATATCTATCATGAAGATACATGAACACTTACGAAGTTTAAAGAAGGAACACCTTCTAATATAAACACTGTATTAGTAAGCATGGCTTATCTGAGCAGATTTTGTAGCTTTCAGAGTAAGCTGAAAGAAGCCATAAGTATTATTTATTCAGTTCTCACTTAGAGATGAGGCGGTTACTACCCACAAAGCACACGAAGCCTCTTCTTTGGAGCTCCAAATAGGGTATATTATGCTCAGATGTTTGTGATTTCTTAACTTAAATGCACATTGGTATTTTCTGGTTCATTGTAGCTGCTGTATTCATCCAAATGTCCCTTCTGAATCAATTCCCAGGGGCAGGAGATGATCTGCCCTCCAAAGAGGAGCTGCCGAAGAACAGGACGCATTGATAATGAGAGGCAGCCAGATATTTCTCAGGTGTTTTCATTTCACTACTACTAATAAATATGATTATTATTACTGGCGGGAGGTGAGTTCTAACCAAACATTTGCTCATTCTGTGTTGAATCACTTCTCTGTGTGTGTCTACTGTGCATGAGGCCAGGTGCTACAGAGAGAGCAAAAGTGAATCAGGAAGGGGCTCTGCCTTCACGGAGCGTGCAGAAGTAATAACATGCACATCAACAAACCACATAAATAGAGTAACAGCCGAGTGTGCCAAGAGCAATCAAGAAGGAGGTGTTTAAAAAGAAGAAAAAAGAAAGAAAAGAAAAAGAGGAGGAGAAAAAGGATCAGAGGCCTGAAGACTGGAGGCACCAGGTGTGTCTGGGGAACCAAGTGGCTGTCTGCATCCAGATGAGAACTGCAAGCACCTGCATCCACACAGCTCGACTATTGCGGCTGAGAACTGAGACCTAAATGTTCCAGAAAAATCCTGCCTCGGAAGATAAGCTTGTAATGCAGAAAATAACTTCACTGTTTGTTTCAAGGCATTCCTGCAAATAATTTACCACAGTTGGCTCATCTGAGCAGCTATCTCCTTTAACAGGACAATAGACTGCTTACCTGGGCAAAGGTTCATATATCAGGCAACAGTTTTCTTATCAAGCCCCCCTTCGAAAATCTTGACTCATTGTGTCTACCAATCTCCACTTTTTATATCATAAATCTTGCCCCATTCCAGTCAGCTCCCTACCTGAGAGATCTGCCTTCACCACTTTTTTTTTTTTTTAAAGATTTTATTTATTTGACACAGAGAGAGAGACAGCGAGAGAAGGAACATAAGCAGGGGGAGTGGGAGAGGGAGAAGCAGGCTTCCCGCGGAGCAGGGAGCCCGATGCGGGGCTCGATCCCAGGACCCTGGGACCATGACCTGAGCCGAAGGCAGATGCTTAACGACTGAGCCACCCAGGCGCCCCGACCACCTAAGCCCAGATCCCCAATCCCTATAAATCCTGGCGTCCCCTTCCTGTAAAAGCCCCACGACTGTTAACATGGTGAGGTCTCCCTCTCTGCACTAGGTCTAAAAAATGCTGCTTTACTCCCTCAACAGACTTTCTGGAGGTCATTTGGGAGAAAGGACACAGAATATATGAAAGGCAAGAGAGAAAATGCAGTAACAGAAATTAAAAACACTTAAAATTTTTCTTATTTGTGAGTTATGTCAAAACAGTTTTAAAAAATTAGAAAATTGTTTTCAGTGTATATATTCTTGGTACTTTGCCCATACCTCTGTGTTTCATAAAACTCTTCCTTTGTTATTAACCTATATTTTAAATGCTTTTTGCCTTTAAATTTCTACGGGTGGTGTTTTGGTAATCTGGTCTCCTTCTGATTCCAGATTTAATTTTGATGGTCAACTCAACACACATGAGTGACCACTGGGAGCGTGAGGCTCTGAGTGGAAAGTGCTCCGAACCCACCATCTCCTTGTCCTGCCGCTCTCAAAAGTTCATTTTTGGTTGAAACGAGAGAATGGAAAGGGAGAAGCAATGGAGACCCCATTTTGTGGCCCCTTTACCATGTTTTTCCATAGCCTGTGGTGGTTTGTTTACCCAAACGAGCATGTCAATGTCTAGTTAGCAGTATGGAGGAAAGAATCTGTGGGGTTAAATCCCTGAGTGAATCCAATCAAACAGGAGACTGAGATTATGTACATAATATCAGAAAAAGCTTCATTCAGTAGGTTACCAATTGGGTGACCAATTACCATAGGTAAGTCAATGAGGTTTCTTTAGGGTAAAAGAATTCTGAGTACCAAACAATTTATGGACATACAAGTTTGTGGAAGATTCCCTGTTTATGAACTGGAAACTTCCCAAATGTATTTATTTTTGAATGCTACACCTTGTCCTAGAATGGTTCTTCAAAACGGACTTCCTCAGGACATATTTAGGCATTACTCCATTTGAGGGAATAAATAATATCACAAACAATATTAAAGAAATAAATGTAATTGAATTTTAGGAATTGATATAATTCCGAAGGGAGCTTGAAGGCAAGATGAAGAGATCAGTGAGGGGATGCAGTGGGGTGTGGGAGGGAACAAAAAAGTTTATATTTTGTCAAGTACTTAATGGCATTCTGTTTCTGACTTTTTGTATTTTAAATTTATTTTCGTAATTTCCCTGGTTACTTTAGCGCTATGCTTTTTGTTTCTTTATTTGTCTTAGTGTGGGCATAACTGCATTCATTACTAAAAAGCATATTTCAAATTCTTAAAAAAAAACACAACAAATAATTTTTTTAGCACTCTTAAGTGCTGCCACTTAGATTCATCACCACTTTTACATAGTTCAGATACTTAAAGTTTGTGTGCTGATGTGATATACATTGGAAAGAGATGAGATAAATAAAACCAAAAATCTAATTTCAAGGACAACAGCTTCTGGGATGGGGGGAAAAAAAGAGAAAAAAATACAGCTTCAGCTATATTGTTAATGTACTATGATTCGGTTATCTAGATCTTTATATCTTCCTACATGAAAATTATTGATCATTATTTACTTAATTAGTTAACGGGACTAAATATGAGTAATTCTCGTCTGTCTGCGGAGCTATACCAAGGAGTCCAAGTTTGTTATTTATCTTCTGAAGTATAGCGCTCACAGGCTTGCAGCCAGGCACCTTTAAAGCACACGGATAATGAGGTCTTCCAACACATTTAGCAAGTTTCCAGTTACCGCACCAACAGCTCGCACAGACCGGGGTCCATTTGCCTCCTCTGTACCGCCCAGCGGACAGCACCATGGCCTGAGAATGAGCCGAATCCAGCCGTTTTGCCTCGTACACCTCCGTAGGTTTACAGACTATTTGCTCTAAGCACCTGTCAACTACAAAATGAAAATGAATAGATTCCGGTGTGGTCGATGTTTCAAAGCTGACGATTATCCTGGTAAAAACCTTCAGCCATCTGCAACGTCCTTTTGGAAGTTCTTAGACCCACCCATGTTTACCTTTGGAACTTTCAGGGGTCAGAATAAGCTGCTCTAGTGAAAAAGCCCAACAACTGTAGCTTCATCCAGGAGGATGATGTCAGTGTGCTGACATTTTGGGCTAGGTTCACAAATTGTTGGTCTTCATTGTACGTGCTGTGTCTGCATTTGGTTATTTGGTGGCTTCGCAAATGCTCATTAACTATCATGTCCACTAAGTACAAAAGCACAAGGAATTATTTTGGGGGGAGTGTTGAGAGAGAAGAGGCCCACGAAATCTGGAATCTGAGATGTTAAACAGAGATGATGTGTTAAAATGGAAGATGGTAAAAAGCAAATGATAAACACAGCAGAAGCCCCAGGGCTGAGTCACTGGACAATAGGAAGCAGACTGATTTCTGGACTCTGTGATCAGCGCTGTGCCCAGGCCATTAGTCATGAGCAAGAGATAGGCAGGTGATACGAATTGGGGAAAATGGAATACAATCGACGTTGATTTAGAAGGCTGGGGTTTTGTTTGGGGACTTCAAGGACAGCGTTGGAAAAGTGCAGCTATGGAACCGTGTGTTCAGAGGGTGTTGAAGGCAAGTCCAGGCAGTGAATGCCAACACACAGGAATTCCTTTCTATGCTTCAAGCTTTGTCATGGACTCTAGGCTTTAGGAAAGCTGAAGCTGCTCTATTTTGGAAAGTAGGTGTCTAACAGCAAGAAGGAAGGCTTCGATGCACCCTCCACACTCCATCCAGTGGAAATACATGGGAGGGTTGCAAGATTAGATACTCTTAGTCACTTCTGATGCATGAAAAAAATGAATTTTCAGAGAACAGACTGCCTGTAAGCAGAGAAACTTTGCCATACTTGCCTCATCTTATTATCCAGAGTACTATTAATGATGTGATTTATTAATAGTTATCTGGGGAAGATTTAAAACAAAATAACTCATCCTCCATATTTTTTACTATTCATCATAATTCACAGTGTAGTTTTTAAGTGGGAAGAGAAAACCAAGGACATATTTATGGGAGAAAGTACGTTCTGTTATCAGACATACTGAAATTAACTCAGGCTCATTCATTCAACCCATATTTATTGCCACGCACTGTTTTATGTAGTGGGAGTAAAGCAGTGAACAAAAAAGAAAGGCCTGTGCCCTCATATTACTTATATTTTAGATGGGAGAGCAGACAGGAAAGAAACAAGTAAATAACAGAATGTCAAATGTTGAAGGGTGCCACGCAAAACAATAACTAGTGATGGGGCGTGACAGAGAACTATATTCTATGTGGGTGGTTAGAAAAACATCCCCCAGGAGGTGCTACCTGGGGGAGGAGGATGTAGGCAGAGGGCACAGCAAAGCACAGGTGTGGGAGGAGGAAGAGTGTGCTGATAGGATGTTGTAGGAGCTGGTGGGCAGGATGGGCAAAGGAGAAGAGAGTCATGGGCAGAGAGGTCCTCCCTGCCCTCCAGGCAGGGTCCTTTAAAATCATTTCTAAGGATTTAGGCTGTCACTATAATTAAGACGGGAAGGCACTGGAAGGAGTCACACGATCTATTTTACGTAAGCAGAGGAGTCACATGGTCTATCTTACTTAACAACAACAAAAAAATCAGTTTGGCTATTGTGTTAAAATAGCCTGTTGTGAGTGGATTGAGGCAGAGAGCCAGCTAGGAAGCAGTGACCCTGTGCAAGTGAGAGGAGACAGTGGCTTGGACCAGGGGGGTGGTGGGGAGGAAGTGAAAATTGGTCAGAATCCGGATATGCTTTGAAGACAAATGGACAGGATTTGCTGATAGAGGGCAGGTGGGAGTGAGAGAAAGGTCATGGTCACAGATGACAGCAAGGTCCTAGGCCTGAGCACCCGGTAGGTCAAGGATGCCATTGGTTGAGATGGGGGAGACTGTGGGAGGAGGTTGTTTGAGGGTGGAGTGAGCATCCAAACAGGTGTCCAATTCTGAATGTTAAATTTCAGATGCCCCATTATCCATCACAGTGTAGAGGGGGACAGTTAGATAGTCAAGTGTGGAGTTCAAGAGATTCAAGGTAGAGAAACACACACGTGTAGATACTGTTCAAAGCAATGACACTGGGGACCAGCCAGGGAAAGCAAGGGGCAGAGGAGGTGCAGGTCTGAACTCTGAGCACGCCAACATGCAAAGGCCAAGGATGGAATGGAACACCGCTGTCAGAATAATACTGTAAGTGGCTATTTAATGATAAGCATAGGTGTTCGTGATGTGGTGTTAAGAAATCATATTACAAACCAGCATGCATATGATGATTCTGGTTTGGTAAAGTGGTTACATTGGAAAAATAGTGGAAGACCATGCGTCACTATACTGATGGTGATTTTCACGTAGTGGAGGGAATGCAGGTGATAACTACTTTCTTATTTCAACATGTTTAGTTGCTCTGATTGTTGAGACTTACACTGGATAAAGGGCAAAGCAGTAACACTGCAATACAAGGAGACTTCTACGGAAAATTCTCAAATTGTGCTTAAACAGGGGCCATATACCGTACTGCCTTCTTGTCTTAGTTGTGCTTAAATCGCTTTGTCACAGGAGACACTCGGCTTTTGGAGAAGACTGCACTAGCTTTGAGCCCCAATATGTATCCCTGGTCTGCCAAGTCCAGCTGCTCTGTCTGGCCTTCCTCTGTGGCTGGGACAAGGGACATGCTTTGAACCACCAGCCATCCTTACCAAGCATTCCCTGTCCCTCCAGTTTGCTCCCAGTCTGCTGACAGGTACCCATTTCCTCCCCTGAGTGAAGCCTGGGGGATGTCCAATAGTATCTAAAATCCCTACATATACTATCATGATCACCATGAAACTGCTGATGGATATAAGACACAATATAGTGATTATAACTGAACTCATTCCAACAGCAAAAGAAATTGCCATCAAGATTATGACTATTATTTTGGAACTAGGTTTACAAGTTTGTGCCTCAGTGCTGGTGTTTGAGGCAGACATGGCCTGTGTGTCTCTATGCACAGACCCCACAGGTCTTCAGCTTCTTCTTTCACTCTGGACCAGTGGTCACTGGGGAGCCTTCTTCTCTGCCTTGACCGAGGCCTGTTCCAGCAGGCGGGGCTCACTGTGGCTCCTCTGGTCAGATCAAGGCTCACAACCTGCCTAGCTGACTGAGGCTCCTTGTCCTAAGTAAGAGAAATAACTGCTGCAGCACCCATGTGGTTGATGCGATTGATGAAGAGAGCATGGACAGATATTCAGGACCAAGTTAGCTTTTTTTCTTTGCTTGGGTTGGCCTGACTTCTCTAAATATTTATTATTGGTCATCAATCACACTGGTCAAACGATTGCCAAATCCCCACATCAACACTGACTATATAAACCCAGGCTATTTTCTTTAAATGGTCTTTAGAGTTATTTGCTTTTTATTATAGGCAGTTTCTGATAGAGGGCTTAATTATTAGAATACCAAGGTTCTGGTGGTGTCCCCTGGAGAGTTGGTGGTGAGGGAAGCCATTCATTCATTCAAATAATTGTTGGGCATATACTTGTTGAAGCTACTTTGGGGGGTGGTATCCAGCGGTATTGGAGACAGGGAAGATTCTTGCTCTCACAGAGCTATACAAAGACTTTGGGTCTGGGTATCAAGCCTCTCTTTCCCCTGGCACATCTTGACCTTGACAACGAGATCAGGATAAGCTCATGATAAATTTTTCCTTTAAAACATACATTTTATATATATATATATATAAAACATACATTATATATATATATATAAAACATACATTTTATATATATAAAATAGAGTATTATTTAGCCATAAAAAATGAGGAAATCCTGCCATTTGCAACAACATGCTGGATCTTGAGGGCATTATGCTAAGTGAGATAAGTCAGACAGAGACAAATACTGCATGATCTCATATGTGGAATCTAAAAAGACCACAACCAGTCAAACAACAACAACAACAAAACTCTGAGCTCATAGACACAGAGAACAGATTGGTAGTTCCCAGAGGTGGGCATTAAGGAGTGGGTGAAATGAGTGAACAGCGTCAAAAGGTATAAACTTCTAGTTATAAAATAAATAGGTCCCGGAGGTGTATTGTACAGCACGTGACTATAGTTAACAATGCTGTATTGTATATCTGAAATTTGCTAAAAGAGTAGATCTTAAACGTTCTCTTCTCATCACAAGAAAAAATGTGATATTATGTATGATGATGGATGTTAACTAGACTTATGATCATTTCACAATATATATATATATATCAAAATATTATGTTGTACACCTAAAACTAATATAATATTATATGTCAATTATATTTCAATTAAAAAACTACTAGGGTTATGTCAAGAGATTGAAGAGCCAACAGAGGGGCTCGCAGTGGCTGAAGACAGAATAATTTGAGCACCAATAAAAATAAGAACTATAATATATTCAAATGCATCATGTTAAAATTCAGGAGTTCTTAAGTTTTTTTTTTTAATCTAATCTTTCAGCTTTGAAGATACTAGGAAAACTATTATCCTTAACACTAGTAAATAAAAGGGGGGGAAAATCAAGCATTTAATCTGCCATTTAACATATAAATTGTACCTCCGAGTAACCAAATAGTTGATGAAGGAAAACTTCTTTCAATAAAACTCTTGCAGCTATTAAATTATAAAAAGGAATGTTGGAATTATTGTAATATAAATAACTCATAAAGCCAAATGAAATTAAGTAATAATCATCAATGGCTGCTATTCCCACAAAGATGGACAAAGGACTGTGCCTCCTAATAGAAGTATATAATACTACTGAAGATTCCTATAAAAACTAAAATCTCTCACTTAGATCAAACCTTTGGACTGAAATACTAATTTAAAGGTGATATAGGGGACAGAGGATTACTTACACCAGTGGTTCTTAAAGTGTAATGCCCAGACCAGCAGCATCAGCATCATCTGGGAGCTCATTAGAAATGCAGATTCTCAGGCTGAGCCCCAGACTGACTGAATTAGAAACTATGGGGGGAAGGTCCAGCAATCTGCATTTTCACAAGCCCTCCCAATGATATTACATGCATGCTAAACTTGCAAACCACTTCTTTATACAACACTCATAGGGGTACAGTGAAATTCAAAATGTGGGCAACTCTAAGGCAAATGGCACAGTTTCTTCAGCAAATGCATCACAAGAATTTAAAGACCAAGGGAAAGAGAGATGTAAAAGACCCATTAGACATGCTGCCAAATGCAATGTGTGGACTTCGTTTGGCTCTTGGTTTAAAAAACTCCACTGCAAAAAATTATGAGACAAGAAAAATTTAAACAATGATATTTGATACTATTAAGGAATTATAATTCATATTTTAGGTATGATCCAGGTAGTGTGGCTATGTTTAGTAAACAATTCTTTATCATTTGGTAACTCTAAATGAAATGATATGATCTGTGGGGTTTGCTTCACAATAATCCAGTGAGTGAGGTATGGCTGAAAAAGATGGGCTATAACTTGACAGTCATTGTGGTTGAGTGGTGGGTATGCAGAGGCTCCCAGCATTATTGTTCTCCTTACTTTCCATGCTGAGAAACTTCTACGATGAAGAAGTTTTAAAAGAAGACCACAGGGGGCGGGGGGGGGGCGGGTAGGACATCTTAATTTTATATATCAAATGCCCTTCCATGCAGAAGTGGTCTGGCATGTGCCTCAAGCCTTGAGCATCATCACGCACTCTCTGGCCAGGGGCTCAAACCTTCCACACCCTTCCAGAGACTTCCATCTCACTGACCATCGTTAGATTCAAAAGCTCTGCAACTAGGACTCACATTTTGGTGTACTGAGTCACCTTTATCTATTATTTCCTTTTTCACAGCTATCCATATCCTATAAACTCTACCCATTCTGTTATTTAGTGGCTCTCCAGAACCCAGGGGAGAGGGAAAATCTGGGCGGGGGGCAAATGCTGTAAAAAATGGGAAAGGGATCCTGGGTAATATGGACATATCTATATCCCTAGAGAGACACAGGTCCCACTGCATGGGGATGTGATGCTGCCTTTATGGTTGGGGGGCTTGGATCTTGGAGGGGAGGGCTGTGTGGACCGAAAAAGCCCTTGGGACATTTAGATATGTCTTCCCCCCATCTTACATGGCTGGGGCTGGGACAGAGGAGGGACCTAACAGCCATGTGCATGTATCCATCCATCCATCAATAGTTATTGCTCAGAGAGCTGAGGAGACATTATCTTAAGGAAATCGTCTCCTGCTCACGTTGCTCCCAGCAGCCTACACTCACCTGCATTTGAATATACCTAGTTTTTGTCTATTTTGTATTATACACTCCTGAGATGAGGAAAGGAGTTTCTGATGTAATTGTGCAGGACTCCACATATTACACAAAGGTGGAACCCGTCACATAGCACTGTCATTTTTGTCTATGGTTTTTGCCAAAGTGTAAAGTCCTTTTTCTAAAGGACACTGTGGTTCACAGAAAAAAAAAAAAGTGTTGTTGTTGTTGTTTTAAAAATTTCATTTATTTACTTGAGACAGAGAGCACAGAGGGAGAAGCAGAGTCCCCGATGCGGGGCTTGATCCCAGGACCCCTGGGATCATGACCTGAGCCGAAGGCAAATACTTAACCAACTGAGCCACCCAGGTGCCCCAGAAAATAAGTCTTAAAAGGGACACTTTAAAAGGCAGAACTTGCAATGACAACCCAATTCCTTTGATGATCTATCTTATTTTACAATAGAAATATTCCCATATGAGAAAACTAGCTCTCTTGTTAAAATATTGAGATCATCATAGAGCAATTTAGAACCTCCTAAATTGAAAGCATTCTTTTGAAGATCTATACATTACAATGTTGGGTAAACCAGACATAATCTAAACTGGAAAAGACTGCATTTGTATACTAGTATTAATATTACAATAAAGTCAACCAGATGTAAATGTTGTGAACATATGAGTTGAGTTGAGAGCTCTGTCTTACGACCTGGATCCATGCCTACCCCAGGTTGGGGTGGGCTCAACAGCCATATCAGTAGGGTTGGCCCCAACATAGGCCTGATACCAGGACAAAGATTCTGGAACATCTTGGTGGCCAATGGCTACATTCCAACTAACATCTTTCTACTAAGATGCCTTATTTCAAAACACAAACAGTGATTCTGTAAGGTCTTGAAAATCTTCAACCAAAACAGAGTTTTGGTTTACCAATGAACTCTGTGATGACAAACTATAGAGTGTACCAGAAAACCTGAAGTCTTTTCTGTTTGACTCTTGCCTTTTACCTGTGTTTGGTGATATGATATTACTCTGAGCACAAAGGGTTATATCTAGTTCCTTGAATATGTGCAGCATTGTTATATCTTCTTGAAAATTTTCAGGGTAAATGAGAAAAATATATATACAGATACATGACTAAGTAGCAGTTAGGACAAATGGTGTTATGCTGTTCTAAAAAGAATGTTTAAGACAAAAAAATCCATCTTAGGACAAGAAATTAAGAAGAAAATTGCATAATGGCTCAGGGCTATCAGGGATATGGCAACAAGGTGTACACATTTTTCTTTTCTTATAAGTGTTGGTGTTAGATTATAATTTCCAGAGAGTTTCCCCCTGTTTAGAAGAGGAGATGTTTAATGTTTATAGTTCTCTGTGTTTTTAAAGCATTTTCCAAAATGAAAGCATGAATACTGTAAAATATTAAAATAGAGGAAATGAAAAGTAGCAATTCCACCACCAAGAGATGGTCACCATTAATATTTTTGTCAATATTCTAGATAACTCTCTTACCGTATAGACATTCACATTATGCTAAATATGTGGCATCATGAAATTCTGTATCTTCTTCTTTTAACCTGATAACATGAATGAACATCTTTTCATGCCAGAGAATACAGGTATACGTCATCATTTTTCACGGCTGCTCACCTGTCCATTTTATGTGTATCCTTTAACCAAACCCTGAGGGATGAGATATGTGTCAGTGAGTCACCTATAATATATGTATATTTGCAACCATTCCGATGATCAACTAGGATACATTTCCCCAAGTGCAATTGCTGCTGGGTAAGGCGTTACTGCATTCAACATTTTGATAGTTCGTGCTAAAATCCTTGTCAGAATGTGTCTACAAGCTTACATCCCCAACAGCACTGAGGCCAATTTCTCCCACCTTCCCAGGGTCCTGGAGACCAGCTGATGTGTTCCTATCCCCTCCTCCCCCGTCTGTTGTATATGCATTCATCTTCTCTTCCCTCCTGAGATGAAGCTTGGCACCACTCCACTCGGAGAGAAATGAGGACAGTTTTTGCATTTCACCTTAATCAGATCAAATTAGGACAGGTGGGAACCCTGCAGGCAACATAATTATGAAAAATGTGTGTGCTCGATGCAGGCTGTCCTCCCAGCTTCCCAACCCAATAGGACACCAGAGCCCAACCTTTCTAGTTTTAGCCGGTGACTCATGAAGCAGTCACCCACATGCTCTGGATATGACGGTGCTATAAAATCTGAGATTAAATATAGTCTAAAAAGCCTATTTTGTAAGATTAGCTAATTTAACATAATAATAGATTCTCTATTAAAACGTTTACATGCCAAGAAAGAAAAAAAGAAAAAAAAAACCCAAACTCTCCGGCTGGCTTGTTATGGTAAGAATATCTTTTTGCACGTCTCCTTAACACTTTGCCATCCCTATGAGAAATAACGTGGAGGATTCCCTGGTTTTATTGAAAGAGAATAGCCATTCTATCCAATAGAAAATGTGCAGTGGATATCTATTTACATGGATTTGAGATAAACTGAAGCTGGATACACAACTCCAGTCTACATTAGGGGGATTCTACACCCAGCTTCATACAGGATATTGCTTCTCAGAAGACATCCCCAGCACCTCAATTACAAATGTTACATTGAAAATGCACTCAGCAACAATTGCAGTATGAGTCTCTGTGCAGTGATTTTTCAGCATGTCAGAATTACACTATCACACCATGGGAACAAATTAAACAGCACAAGCCTGGCTGCTGGGATTACTTTATTAGCAATGCAGTGTTATTTCATAAAGAATGTATTGCTTTGGATCTGTCAATGAAGGTCAACAATGGCTTTTCCACTTGTGTGAAGCCCAATTTATTATCTGGAGAAGAACAAAAGAGAACATTTCTGAATCCAATTCCTCTTCTTCTCGACATTTACATTAGGAGGAATAATAATAATAATAATAATAAAACCTATTATTTATTCTTTCTGGTTTTTCCATAGTCCATATTCCTTTCTAGGTTGGCATTTGGGAGGAAGCCCCAAAGTGTGGATTAAGCACTTATACTCTCTTTCTGATGCACACAAGCACCATTAGATGCTTGCTGATAGCTCAGAGAAAACATAGTCTACAAGATACACTTTGGAAAAGGTTTTGTTCATATGTTAGATTCATATAAATGAGCTCCGGATTTCTTGTATTTGCAAAAAATAGCACTCCACTGGCTTAGTAGAGCATCATAGCTTTTTGTGATGGATGACTGAGTCTTGCTTTGGAAATGACTACAGTTATGTCAGAATAATTCCAAATAAAGAATAATCAGTATTAGTAGATGAGCTCTTAGGAAAGAGAAGTCAATTCTCTTTTGCAGATAGATATACTCTACCAAAAAGAGATTTTTAAAACCCAAGATTCTATTCTGAAGCCAAAATAGAGTCTGCTCACTTGCCTCCTGAATATCAATAAAATGCTAAAATTCATCCAAACCCTGGTTAATTTTTCTGAATTCCAAGTTTCTAACCTGGAACAGAAACTTTCTCTCAGATGGTGGTCAATTAAATAGGTATTGAATTATAGCCCAAATCATCTAAGAATTTCTTTGTCCCTAGATATGGACATAAGGACAGTGACAACGTCGCCAGACACCACGGGGTGGTAACGTTTCTGGGTTTGCTGCAGGAGGCTGGGTAGACATTCGGCTCTTCCCTAGCAATCCTGAAGCCAGGCTAAGGAGGTGGATCCCCCCCGCCCCCCAAAACTGGTTCTGGCTATAACTCTGACGTCGCAACATAGTGGAAGTCACCTAAGCCAGGCACGTATCTGAAATCTCAGTGACTCCTTCTTTTGGTTCCCTGACTTGCCCATTTTTTTAAAAAATCATGTTCTTATTTTCTATAAGGGCAGATTTGCAAGGAAGGAGCCCTCCCAATATTTCCCTTACATACAATCCCATGCCTAATTTGCATCTTTGGCTTTTACGGCAATATTGTAATAGCAAAATAGAAGTTATTGGAACTTGAGGGGAACTGAGCTTTGTTTTTTTTCTGTGTGCTGCGTTCTTATCTATCTTTGCTCCAGGTACCTTGATGACTTGCTTGTGTGGGGAAAAGCAATCACCCTACTCCTCATGGTGCAAGTGTTTGCTCTATGCTAACACGTTTAGCTCCATTTCTAAAGGAGATTTTTTTTTTTTTGTAAGTTTAAGGACTGAAATCTACCTCTTTCACTTTCCTTTTTCATACTGCTATTTCCACTGGAAGAACTTTTCTCTCTTGTGCATCTCTGAGTAGACTATCCTTGCATCCTTCTTGTTGAAAGAGCATCCTTTTGTTCTATATTCTCTAGATATGAAATTTTAGAGAACATAAGACATATTTCTCATTGTGTTTTGTAACAAATATAACTCCTTAAATTAAATCTAAATTCATCTTAATAGCGCCTTATACAGAATGTCTCCAGAGAATTAGTTCAGCTGGCCTTCTGCAAAGTGCCTCATATGTCCTGAGGATTTATCCTCACAGAGCCTGCAGTCCGCAGAGTGCTTCATGCCTTGGCCTCCTGGATCTGGAGCAACAATTACCAATTATGAAAAAAATGGTCTCTACGGCCTGGGTAGTATAATACACATTTGCAAACTGCATGTAATGAGGTTGTTGTCTCGTTTCAAAGGCTGTGATTTAAATTTATAGGTGGGACCAATGGGTTAATTTTCCCTGCCTTACTCACCACATTCACCACTATTGAAGGGCCTGAAGATAGCTCTACCATTAGAACCAATCCAAATCAGTTTATAAAAACACTCTCAGATTAACAAATCAATGATACTTACACACCACAAAATTGGTTACCACTTAAAGGCTTTATTCTGACTAGATTTATAGCCTGCATAAATCCCATTCTCCTGTAATTCAGATGGAACACAAGCAAGAGAAAGAGGCATCTCTACTGTGGGCTCCCAGCAGTGTGGCCAAAAAGGAGAGCCATCGTCCCTTCCTGATGCACCACAGCCCGTGTTTAAACACTATGGAAAACAAGCCGTGAGAATCCATCCATCAATTCTTAAATTTCCACTAAAATAGAGTTTAGGAAACTTTAAGGAGGCATTATAGAGATGCTAGTAATTTACTTAAAAATTAAGGCATCATTAGATGTCTGTGTAATGGAGCTCATTTCAGAAACAAAAATCAAGATTTGTTTTACTTTTTTAACTCTAAAACAAAACAAAACTCGTTTCAAATAAAAATTACTCCACTGAGTACTTTAAAATGCATGCTATTCCAAGATCAGATTTGTTTCTGTTTTTTTTTTAAAGATGTTTTTAATACACGAAACACACTGTATGTAACCTAATTTGAGTGTCAGATTCTAGCAATACAATCTATTAGGCTCATAAAATCTCCTCTTTTCAGTCTTTGGTGAGACTGACTCCTAATGTTTCTAGAAGTATTTAATATTGTAGTCTGAAGCCAGAATTTTTTAATTTAAAACTCAAAGTAAAATTTAGTTCTTGTGACTGGTCTACAAATATTCTGTAAGCATTAGCAAGATTGCATCAATAGAGAGTTAATTATTTTTTAGATTAAAAATTTATTTACTTTTAGGCATCAATGATAAGTATGTTATGTAGATATTTTAATCCATCCTGTAACTTGGTAAATAAAAGGAGATGAGGCAGCTTAGGAGTAATTTGCAATCAACAAGGCAATTTCTTGATGTTGTTGTCGGTGCTTTAATAGAGGGAAGGGTGGTGAGGGGAAAAAGGTGCAAATAAACATAAGATTGCCCTGGGTGGCAGGCTGGATCACTGCACTAAGTGTGCACCCCAAAGGCCTATCATCGCATTTTGTGTGGGACCCAAATTTGGTGCTTTGCTTCCCAGTGATCAGAGCCAAGAGGATACCATAATCCCTAAAAATAAAACAAAGAAGTTCTTGGAGGAGGCACAGACCTTCTGGTACAAGCCTAGGGCTCTCAGATTGAGCAAATAAAAATACAGGATACCTAGTTACGTTTGAATTTCAAATAGACAATGATTCCTTTTTTTCTTTTTAGTATAAGTATGTCCTAGATATTTTCATTTATCTGAAATTCAAATTTAACTGGGCATCCTGGATTTTATCTGGCAACCCTTATCGAGTCATAATTTAGATACAATATTTGCAGCATATAGTTTTATAGCTTGACTTCTTATAGAACGACTATCCTAATGGGAAGTGGTATATTTCCTAGGAATAAAAGCTTCTAATTTCAACAGCATCCAGATAAGAGTATATGGTATGTCATCAAGAAACCTGCTTCTGAAATAGAACCAGAGCGTCCAGAGGAAGTAAACATAAAAGCAAAAGCAGGCTTAAGGAGGACCAGTGCCCTGTGGGGGGAAAACTTGCTGACATCCTGTAAGAGTTAGCCCGTGGCAGAAGGTCCGCATCACAGCAAGCTTTCTCTTGATTCTTTTTTTTAAAGATTTTATTCATTTATTTCAGAGAGAGCGCCAGAGAGAAAACAGGAGCAGAGGGGAGGAGCAAAGGGAGAGGGAGAAGCAGACTCCCCACTAAACAGGGAGCCCGATGCAGGGCTCGATCCCAGGACCCTGAGATCATGACCTGAGCCAAAGGCAGAGGCTTCACCGACTGAGCCACCCAGGCGTCCCAGCTGTCTCTTAAGTCTTCTCTCACTAGACACTATTCTGAGGACTTCGTCAATGGGTAAAACAAAGTTCACTTCAGATAAATCCAATGTGTAAGCCAACATTGTACAATAAACCCATTTTAGGCAGTATTACCTGTATTTCAATAGAAGTTTGAAAGGCAATATGCTTTTTTTTTCTTCTTTCAAATAGCTTGTCAGTTTTTGATCTTCCATTTCAGATAGACAGTTCATGGCCTTTTAAGGTTCAAAACTTTTAAGATTTGACATTTTGGGAAGACAAAACTATGTATAAAGCGCGTACGAAATCATCTAACTTGTGTACTTAATTGCTAAAGATTTTGCTTCTTAGGGATAACAGCCTGAAGATTTTTAGAATTTATGTCATTTATATGTTTTAAATAAAAATTGTGTCTATTTAAGGTATATAACATGATTTGATGTACATTCACATAGTGAAAAGATTACAACATTGAGCTAATTATTTTATCAACTCCTCACAGTTACCACTTTTGTTGTTGTTGTTATGGGAGCACCTGAGATCTATTCTCTTAGCCTATTTCCGGTGTTCAATACATTCCTATTAGCTATAGTCATCATGTGTATACATTAGATCTCTAGACCTATTCATCCTACATAACTGCAACCTTGCACCAACCTCTCCCCAGCTCCCCCACGTCCCCGCCTTCGCAACCATGTTCTACCATCTTACTCTCTGCTTCTAGGAACTCGACTTTTTTGTTTTTTTTTTTTAAACGATTCCATATGTAAGTGAGATCATACAGTATTTGTCTTTCTCTGTATGGCTTATTTCACTTAGCATAATGTTCTCCAGTTTCATCCATGTTGTTGCAAAGGTCCAGATTTCCATCTTTCTCATGGCTGAATTGTACATATAGCATAGTACATCTTACTTATTCATTCATTCATTGACAGACACTTGAGTTGTTTCCATATCTTGGCTATTGCAAATAATGCTACAATGTACATGGGAGGGGAGATACCTCTTTGAGATATCTGCAGATATTTTTATCTGATTTTCAGACATTGATAAGCCACTACCTTATGTACTTGTGTATATGTTTTCTTTTTTTCTTTCTCAAAGATTTTATTTATTTGAGATACATATATATATACGTGTGTGTTTTCTGTTGAATTTTCTTTAAAATACAGCTTTATGGGGTGCCTGGGTGGCTCAGTTGGTTAAATGTCTGCTCAGGTCATGATCTCAGGGTCCTGGGATTGAGCCCCATGTCAGGCTCCCTGCTCAGCGGGGAGTCTGCTTCTCCCTCTCCCTCTGCCCCTCCCCTGCTCATTTTCTCTCTCTCTCAGAAATAAATAAAATCTTTAAAAAATAAATAAAATACAACTTTATTGCAGAGGATTAATTTCTGAAAATCAAGTGTGATTTACTCAAGCTGTATTTTATGTCTAATTAAATAAACATCCTAACATTAGCTTTACAATGGAGATCCTGGCAGCCAGCACTTTCACCAAGTGGTCCAAATGAACCCCATCAGCAATGGGACAACCCCGCTGCATGTGCTAACTGGGAAGTGTACACTATCACTCCCATGACACTTTTGCCAAAAATGGGCAGCTTGAGTCTAAACATGAGGAACATCAGACAAATGCAAATTGGGGGATAGTCTACAAAATAACTGGCCTGCACTTGTTGAAAGCGTGACTGTCATAAAAGGTACAGAAGGGATGGGGCTGGAGGGAACTAAAGAGACACTGTGGTTAATGCAACACATGAGCAGGAGGGTACATTTAAGACAAATCTGAAATCTGAATAATGTCTGCATATTACATAAGAATATGGTGTCACTGCTAATGTCTTGATTTTGGCCATTGTACTGTGGTTTTGTAGCAGATTATCCTTGTGATGAGGAAACATATTCTGAAGTCTTTAGAGGTGAAGGGGCATCATGTTGGCAAACAGTTTGGAATAAAAAAATATATATGGACGTATGTATATGGAACAAGAGAGAAACAATCATGGTAACTGTTAACCTCTGGGTATCTAGCTGAAGAGTGTCTAAAAATTCTATCTCCCACTCTTGCAACTTTTCTCTAAGTCTGAAATTATGTCAAAATAAAATGTTAACAAAAACCCCAAAAAACATTTCCTTTGGTCAAAAGTAACCTGGTATCGTTAGGGGAGAAGTCTGCTTTATTTTGAAGTTTACTGGGCCTAAAGAAAATGACAGTTACATAGCACATGAAGTCGTCCTCACCATCTCCCCGGGGGGAGGGTGCGGTGGGGGGTTGGTGCACAGGATGGGTCCCCAGGGTCTGCAGTTCTCAGAATACTTACTGGATGTTTCAGTGTTTTGGTTTGGTGTTTTGTTTGTCTGTTTGTTTTGCCTTTTACAGTTGAGAAAGTTTGAGTTTCTATAATATCCACATCCACAGATAATCTGGACTATATATAATCAAGTCTGTGAGTATGGAGCAATGCTTCAAATATGTAAGGGTAAAGCTAATTCTTTCTTTTCTTTTTTTTTTTTTTTTTACATTTTCTTTTTTTTTTTTATTCTTATGTTAATCCCCATACATTATAATTCTTTCTTTTCTGATTGCTACTGAATCTAACTGAATAGTGTCATCGTACACTGAAATGGCACACAAAATCAGATGAAGCTCGGATACCTGTGTACATTCTATTCCACATTATTTTTCTCTAACCATAAAAGATTCTAATGGAGAACAAAGAGAGGAATCATGCATTTTTTTAAACCTGATTCTTTACTAGTGAACCAAAATGGAGTCACTTGTGCTAAGCCCCAGCAAGCCTTTCTAGCTAATCTCATGGCAAGTTTCAGCCTCTCCCAGGAGTGGAATTTTTAAACCAATCAGTCAGAATTTCTTAATCAGCACTAGTGAGGTCTTCTGCCCAATATGACCCCCTGCCCTTCCATCTAAGGGAAGATGACCCTGCCTGAAACCATCCTTTCTTTAGTTTTGCTAATAACCTCCCTGTCCCATACCATTTCTGTGAATAAAATCTTCCCATTTTGTACAGCTCCTCGGAGCTCCCTTCTATTTGCAAGATGAAATGCTGCCTGATTCATAAATCTTTAAATATAGCCAATTAGATCTTTAAATTTACTCAGGTGAATTTTGTTTTTAACACACAACAAAGTAAACCCATTTTTTCCAAAAGAATATTGAATTATGCATTTTTTTTTTTAATGATCAAAGACTTGCCTTTACATCGAGGTAATGTTTTGTGACTGTCCTATGCAGGATTATTTTGGACATGCAGAAACTTTTACTTTACTTTAGATTTTTAGCTTTAGCTTTACTTTAGCTTTTACTTTAGATTGAGGACTAAAATACAATGAAACAATACATTAATTTTGAATAGCCCAATTGTTAATTTGATTAGTTTCAACATTCTCTTATGTTCATACAGTGGGACTAGTAATAGAATAAAACTAATAGAGAAAGAATATTAATATTGTTTAATACTGATTGTTCATTTATTCCTTCAACAGATAACATTGAACAACTAAGAAATGCCTGGAACTAGTCTAGATATGTGGAATAGAACTGCTTAAGACAAATCCCTGCCCTCCTGAATTTGCATCTACTAGGTGCTCAGATAATACTGAAGTAAACAAATTAAAGGAAAAACAAACCTTTCAGGTAAGGCTAAGAGCTACAGAGAAGGATAAAGCTGGGAGTGTTGGGGAGAGGGGAGGGACTAGAATGTCTCCAAAGCCTCCCTGAGGAGGTACCTTGAGCAGAGTCATGGGAAGTATGGAGACGTGGGAAGACCAGGGTCCAGCCCTGCGGAGGAGGGACTGGACGAAGAGCATGAGGAGGTGAGTCTGGGAACTGGCAAGGAGATCATAATGGCCTTCACAGGCTGGGATAAGAGTGAAGAGAAAGAATTGGAAGAGCTCACACCATGGTACTGATGTGATTTTTTTTCTAATTAACAAACATTTCTCTTTGAGATAATTTTACATTTACAGAAGAGTTACAAAGATGGTACAAGAGTTCTCAGATACCTGTCACTCAGCTTTCCCTCATGTGAACATCTTACAGAACCACGGTACATTTCCCTTAATCCCGTTTGTTTTAAAGGGGCTCTGTCTTCCTACTGTGTACAAAATAAATACGAACTCATAAGAATGGCCAACGTATCAAGTGTCTACTGTGTCCCAGAAGCTGTTCCAAGTACTTCACATGCACCAACTCATTAGTCCTTACAAAATCACCATGAGTATGAGGGAGGTACTGCTGTTATTATCCCCATTTCACAGATGAGGATTCTGAGGTACGGAGAGGGGAGCAAACTGGCCCAGTGTCAGACAACTAAAAAGTGATGAGGCTGGTTTTCTTTTTTTTTAAGATTTTATTTATTTATTTGACAGAGAGAGACACAGCGAGAGAGGGAACACAAGCAGGGGGAGTGGGAGAGGGAGAAGCAGGCTCCCCACAGAGCAGGGAGCCCGATGCGGGACTCAATCCCAGGACCCTGGGATCATGACCTGAGCTGAAGGCAGTCGCTTAACCAACTGAGCCACCCAGGCGCCCCAGTCTATCTTGTATAATTACTTGCCTAAGAACTTTGTTACAAAATACCTCTACCTGCAAGTTAGTTCCTTGTGTTCCCCTGCACATATAAGCAAAAAGATGCCTATATTTGAGAGCTTATGAGAAAACTCAATGTGAAAATTTTTTGAAGGGAGAATCAAAAATTTTGATTGTCTGAAATGGCAGTGTGATCTTACCCAGCACTTTCTTTGTGCCTCTGCCTTTCAAACTCACACTGTCTGGCCCCAGCACCTGAACTCTGGAAGAGACTCATGCAAGACTAGAAGCAGGGGCACTGGTTAGGAAAGTACGACAGACGGCAGGAGAGAGATGGTGGTATCTAGGGAGGTGGAAGCTAGGTTAAGAGGACTTGCTAAGAGACCGTACACTGTGGGGTCACTGGAAGAAAGGAAAGATCTTGTCCAGGTGATTATTGTCCTGAGCAGCTGGCTGATGGGTGGTGCCTTTTACTGAGGGAAGAAGACTGAAGAAAAGCAGCAGGGAGGGATTGTGAGTTCTGCTTAGGACATGCTAAGTTGGAAAGTCTGTGAAGCATCCAGTTGTAGCCAAGTGGAGAGTGAAAGTTTGAAGAGTAGAGTGATAGAGCCAAACGTGCTGCTGAGAGGCCCAATAAATGGAAGAGATGGATTGGTCACTGGATTTCATCCCAAATATATTCATAAATCAATTCAAAACTTTTTAAAATGGGAAAGAACAACAGGAATGGGCTCACCAAACTTCTGTACTCAGCCTACCTCCTCCTCCCAAACTCCCGTCCCAGCCCTGTCTTATGAGGGGAGGGGCGAGAAAGAAAGGGGAAGAGGGTGGGGCAGTATGGGACAAGACAGGAAGGAACCTGAAGACACAGAAAACTGTAGACCTTCAGGAAGAGCCACCTGCCACCCCTCTTCATTTCCCTTGGAACAAAAAATTTCATCTTATTTCTTTCCAGTGTTGAGAGACTCATAAAAGACAATATATTTTCTTTCAGATTTTTATTAGAATTCAGTCAAATTGTCTGTTAGAATTTATTATATGCTCAGGGCTTTTATTATATGGCCACATATTTGATTTGCAACATGACCAATTCAGTTATTTCCAGCATAACCTTTACCGAGTTAAAATATATAGATATTTTTGTATGGAAGTTATGAAATTTTAAATCTACTGAATAACTTGAACAATTAATAACTTTTTATATATATTTTGGAAGTGTGAGTAGATGTAGAAGAAAATTAAAGAGAAAAAAATTAATGATAGGAAACAAGAAAATAAAGGTAATAAATAAATGCATTATCGTAAGTTCCAGAGAGGAAAAAACAGTGAAAACATGGTCAGAAGTCAGGAGATACCTGAATGAACATGGATCAAAGTGATTTATCTACATGAGCATATAACTGAATGGAAAAAAAAATTACTGCACTGAATAGATATTCTTTGTGTTGTTCAAAAGGACAAACAGTGCTGTGAGAACTCTAAATTTGCCTTATAATTGTTGACTCCATGTAATTTTAGCTATAAAGTAGTGACAAAATAATTATATACATGTTCCTATTCTGTGTCAGAAAAAAAAGCACAAATTCTTGCATCTATATATTATATGAGCATCAAAGAAGATATTGCCAGTTTTCAAATAAAAAATGTAAAAACTTTAGAGAGAGGTTCTTGGTAATCTCTCACATACAAACCCAAAGATACTCCAAAGGAACCTCCAGTGTGGTGGGAGATGTACCAACTTCACACACATAGACAAGAACAGGAACTGTGTTATGTGAACTCAAGGAAAATATGAAAGGAATGTCTTATGTTATATCATGGGGTTCAGTCTGGTTTTCTCCTGTGTAACAAACTACCCCTCCACCTCCTCTTTCTTTCTGTTTCCACATAGCCACTCTATGCTTACCTTGGACTTCCTCCTAACATGGCGGCCGTAGGGTATCTGGATCTCTAACATGACAGCCCAGGATCCCTCCCAAAGGCAGAGATGGAAGCTGCCAGTCTTTTTTAAGAGCTTGGCCTGGCATAATGTCCCTTCCACTGTCCTCCACTGGTCGAAGCAGACACGGGCCAGCCCAAATTCAAGGGGTAGGGGAATAGTACCCGCCTCTTAATGGGAAGGGTGTCAAAGAATTTGTGGCCACTTTTAGTATACCGCAGGGTATATGACAATTTCAGTACTTATCATACAGAAATGGGGTGGTATCTGACCTCTGGAAGAAAGTGGAAGAAGAAAGAACATTCTTGGACCACTTTTATAGGCTGCTTCTAACTTCAATGACAACTTTGAATCCACGTAGGTAGTTGCACTTGAAACAGAGCACCAAGAAACACCTGCAACTAACGTTGTCATGCGGAGTGGTCAGTGGCAGGGGACACCTGAGAGGCCTGTGCAGAAGGACAGGAGAGGTGTAGACTTGCGGTCACAGGGCACTAAGGTGACCCCAGTCCACACAAAATCCCTAGAGCATGAGAACTGCCATCTGCACAAGGCCTGCTACACCCAGCAGGATCAATGACCTATCTTTGCCCTTCAATGCATTCTTGGCACATTCCCCTTGGGCATGAGGTGGAACCATATTTTCACTTGTATTGTCTAGAGAATGATCTGGAGAAGGCAGAACAAGAAGAAAGAAAAGTGCTACTCTGGTTGGAAGTAAAAGAGAAATTTTTGGATATAAAAGTTTTCCATACTACAAGAGTTGACATCGAAAAGTCAGAGATTTCCCCATCTCGAAAATGATCCTCATTAGCAGTTCTTATTGTGTAGAAAAGCAACTGTTTAAATGGCATTCTACTCTTCACAGTGTGTGCACTGCTCTCTTTCTGACTTTGCCTTTCCTCTTTAGTTTGCTGTTTTTCTTTCTCTCTTCCTCCATGTGTTTTTCTCCTACTCAAGTCTCCTCTCATATCTGCCTTGCCTTGCCTCCACCCCCGGGCTCCTGCAACAACCACAGGCAACCACAAAGAACGTGGGGCACAAAAAGGCAGCCGAATACTTTCCTAGGCGTTCTTATCCTCATGAGGGTGTGGGCGATTTTTGTCTGGAAATAGAACTTGTACCAGATTATTTTCTTTATCATTTAAGAGCTAGTAACCTTTTGTTATAACAATGTTCACATTACTATGAAAATTTTGGCAGACACTATTTGCTGCCTACACAATAATTACCTACCTCTTTCTTCTCCGCTAAAGATTTGGTTGAGGATGCAGGCTGAAAGCCTTTTCTCTCTCAGCAGTTGGCCCTTCTGACTCAGAGGATTTATTTCAACTAGTCTCACCCTGTCACAGGAATCATGCTCTCATCTATGGTGACTCATTTCGGAGCATTCCTGTGACATGGTCCTGGACAAGGGGAAGAATTGGGAGGGCTATTGAGGGCGTCTGGGAAATATTTTCTCTCCTGATTCCGAGAGAGACAGTCAAGAGGACAAACAAAGCTTTTCTTCCTGCTTGGATTCAGAGGTGAGGAGATGGTGCGGCAGCCGGGACCTGAGTGATGAGAACTGAGCGCAGGACAGAAAGAGCCCCTACCCTTCAGGAACCTGTGAAGAGCCCTCCCCCTGCCTAGCTCTGAACTTCTTAGAAGTAAAAAGCCAGTGGCCTTACATTTTAAGTCCTGGCTGGTCAGGCTTTCTGTTACTAGAGCAGAAGGCATTTCTTTTGGGAGGAGACCATGCTCCGTGAATAATGCCACATTTCACATTTCTGCACAGTTAGGGCTGAGAAAAGATTATTGGCAGCCAGTGTTGAAGGATGATTGAATGGTAAACATGCCTTGAAAATTAGAGAGAGTGAATTGTTCCTGAGACATTTGCAGGCTTATCTCCTCTAGACCCATTCACTAACATTCTAAGGGTAAAAAGACTGGGGCCTTTGTCTCCTCTCTTCAGAGAATATTTGTCTACATTCCCGGACAAAGCTCTCTCTCTCTCTCTTTCTACACACACACACACACACACACACACACACACAATTAGAGTAGCTCATATATCTACTTAAATGCATGCAAAATTCTGAGTATAAAAGGGGGAAGATTCTCAATGGAGAAGAGTTTTCATCAGATTCTCAATGGAGTCAGTAATCAAAACAAAATGGAAAACATTGATTACTGCTGTTCTGTAAGTTACTAGAGTGTAAATCTCTTAAGGAAAAAAAATTGTCTTATAAGTGTCAGTATCTATAGGGCCTGCCCAGTGCTTGGCATAGAGCAAATGCTCAATAAAGTTTATTAATTAAATGAACAGATAAGTGACTTGTCTTTGATTCATGCTCTATGCCTAGTGCTTTGGGTGAATAAAACAAGTGTATAACATTTAGATATAAACCCATAAGCCATATACTCAAAGAAACAGATGTAATCAGGACAAAATTGTATCTATTGGCTTTAATTCTAATAAGGCTCTATACCGCAAGACATATAGCATTGTGAGAGGGAGACATGAACTATGAATGGAGAGGGAAATGAAAAATCACTGTGAACTGTCTGCCTAACATATGGGCTTATTCACATTAAACATTTATTTCACATTTAGGCATCTTAAGTTTTAAGAATTTTAATATTTTTTTAAGCAATGAGAGGCTGCAATAAAAACCTAAAACATAAACATGCTTAGGATTTTTACATCATATGATTCCTTTGCAAAATATGATTATTTTCCTCTAATTCACTAGCTCATTTAGCTAATTCATTAGCCTCCATTCCACAAAATGTGGTTTTCTTTTTTCAAAGCCTAAGATACAGGGTATTTTAGAATATATGTTATCAAATGATATATAGCATATAGATTTGTAAACTCTTCTTTTTTTTTAAGATTTATTTTATTTGAGAGAGAGGGGCAGGGTGGAGGGGCAGAGGGAAAGAATCTTTCAAGCAGACTTCCCACTGAGTGCCAAGCCTGACATGGGGCTCGATCCCATGACCCATGAGAGCATGACCTGAGCCGAAACCAAGAGTCCCCCACTTAACTGACTGAACCACCCAGGCGCCCCTGTAAATTCTTTTTTAAAACACACTCTTTCCAAGTATCCTTTTTCATTTGGTTGCTAGGTGACAGTGCTGACTTGAATTGTATCCCCCAAAAGACATGTTCAGGTCCTTACCCCTGGGTACCTCTGGATGCAACCTGACTTGGAAATAGGGCCTTTGCAGATGTTGCCAAGTTAATATGAGGTCATTAGGGTGGGCCCTAATCCAATGTGACTGTTGTCCTTTTATGAAAAGACACAGAGAAACAAACAGGAAATACTGGGTGACAGCAGGGACAGCTCCGGGAGTGATACACCCACAAGCCAAGGAATGTCAAGAATTGCTGGGAACCCCAGAAACTAAGGGAAGTCATGGAACAGATCCCTAATCCACCACCCCCAAATCCCCCACTACCGAGCCTTCAGAAAGAGCATGGCCCTGTTGACACCTTGATTTCAGACATTCAGCCTCCAGAACTGGGAGACAATAAAGTTCTGTGGGAAGTTGTCTGGCAGCCCTAGGGAATGAATACACTGGGCAAGAATGACTATTTTCTGGGATTAAGATCCTACGAATGCAATGCTAACTTCTGTGTGTCACTATATGAAGTCATTGCCACCTTAACAAGGGAGATGGAGTTGAAGGAGGTCAAATCACAGAATATGGAAGCAGCTGCAAAGCTTGTTATTTTACTGTGTCATTGCTATTGAACTTAATAGACAGACTTGCTTTGTGATTTGTCCCCAAGAATACTGTTCAGATAAAAATGAACTTTCTCTAGAGTTCTGTAATTCAAGGGCAGAAGGATTGCCTTCACTCACTGGAATTATAGCTGCCCTAAATTTGGGAGAGGGCACCTTGGACGTGTCATTTGAAAGCAAGGAAGGCACTAGACTTCCCTTTATACCAGTTAAATATTCATTAAATTCAACCAGAGCCTGACCTGTAGCAATTTCCATGCTCCTATCAGCTTGAGTTGTTTCACCTGTTTTTGGTGGCGGTGGAAGAACGTGACCATCTCCTACGGGCTACCCAAGGTTCTATTTCTAATTTGTCTTTCTTAGCCTTTCCTCAAACTCTCTCGCAGTATATTCTTGAAATTTGGACTTTTATTTGTTCTTGGAAAGAAACAATAACATGTTGATGGGTAAAATACATAGGTATTTTCAAATGTTTCCACTAATATAAATCAAGAATGATAAAGGTGAGACCCAATGATGCATTTTTCCCAAACACCTCATAAAAACACCATGTTCCTTTCTTCAACAACTTCTTTAAGTTGTGTATCATTAACATTTGATTGATTATATGGGGAGTTTGACTTGAACACAATTTCTTCTTTATTGTTCAGTGCATTTTCTTAGAAAAGCCCTAGTTGACTTCTTGAAAGCTCCCCCAAATTTGTTTTGAATAGCCTGATCTTTATCCCACACTCTGTACTATCCTTTTGTCTCCCTCTTTCCTTCCCTGCTCATTTCTCCTTTTTTTTTTGCCCTCTCTCATTCTGATCGTCCAGAGCTATATCCTTTTCCACCACTAGGGAACATGCCACATCCCATCACACTCTCCCGAACTGTTCTTCCTTCCTGTCCTCATCTATCTGGGTGGACTCTCCTGCCACCTGCTCCCTGCTGCTCCAAACCCAAGCTTGCTAGGGATCATCCTGACTCAGTGATTCAGCTGGTCACCCCCTCTACAAGTATCTGTTGATCATGTTCTGTGCCAAGTACCAGATCATGGGGATACGGAAATAATTTAGGCATGGACTCTACCCTCTAGGTGGGTCTTCATTGGTATACTAAGCAGTACAGACAATACTAATCAATTAATATGGTTCCTATAAAATATGCTGTGGATAACTATCATTCTGTTGAACTGGCAAGCTCATGTTAATATAGATTGATGTCATGTCTCCAATACTAACCCCACTTAATCTCTTTACCCAAGACAAGGCAGAGTTTCTGCATATATGTGTGGGAAGGAAGAAAATATTCTCATCTGCTACATGTGTCTTTCTGTACCATATATCTTTTAAAAAATGTTAGCCCAAGAAATGGTTTCTTTCACATGATTTCACTACCTAGCATGTTAGTACACATAAGGCCTAAGATACCATATGGAAGGTTCGTGAAGTCCATCAACCAACTGAATGGTAAATGGTTCCTCAAAGCATTACAACTGTGTCATACCGAGAAGTAGAGCTCTTCGAGCAACAACATTTGGCCAGGGAAAGTGATATTCAACAATTGTGTATTGAGAGGCAAATGCATCCATAGCTTCCTTCTCAGTGCTAGGGGCAAAGTGATAAATGAAACAAGCTTGTCAAGCTTACACTCTAGGGAGAGGAGGAGATAGAGAATAAATAAGCAAGTAATAATCATAAACAGAAAACACTAAAGCGATGAGATGTGAATCCAGTATTATAAAGATCATTCTGGTTTCTATGTGAAGACATAGGATAATTTTTTTCTTTTTACTTTTTTGAGGAAATCATTTGACTAAGACTTGAAACAATTCACACCAAAAAAACCTTTCCTTTAGACCAACCTAACATATATTATTTTTAATAACAGAGCTAGGGACATTCCTGTAAATGCGTTGTGTTTATGATCCCTCCCTCCATTGGTAATGAAGGCCATTCCAGTCCCTGTGGAGTCGTCCTATAAAGCTGTGTATTCCTGTCCCCCCCCACCCCTCTCCTGCACTCCTGTCCTGTCTACACACTCAAATATGTACTGCAAATCTCTGGCAAAAAGAAAAAAAATTGGGGGTGGTACAGTAAATGTAATATTTTTTAAGTTTAATCTGGGTGGACCTTCTGACTTGAGTACATACTGAAGTTCTTTGAGTACATACTAATATTTGTTAGTTCTTTGAGTACCCCATGCAGGATATCAGAGCCCAAGCAGATGGAAGAGTACATACTAACATGCACTTTGTTCTTCGAGTACATACCAATATTTCTAACCTCAGGTCTCCACTATTGTGTCATAAAATAGAAGTCAATAGCATAAACGAACTTCAAACGTATCATTGTTTATGCTCTAATCTGTTCTGAAAATTCCAGCAAATAAACATAGGAAGAAAAAGAAGTAGATATAAAATTAGAAAGGAAATGAGGAAAATATTATTACTTAAAAATTATTTTTAAAAATCCAAGAAAATTATCTGAAACCTCAGTGAACTAGGAGAGATGAACAAAGGAGCTGGCTGTGTTCCAATTCAATACAGAAAAATCACATTATAGGCAAATGAAAAACAGATAGAAAATGCAATAACAAAAATGAATTCACATTAGCAATAAAAATTAAAAATGCCTAGGAGAAACTTTAACAGTAATATGAAGATCTGAAACACAACAATGACAACAGCAAGAATAACACACAAAGCTTTACTAAACAGCAAAAGATGACAGATATAATCACATAACCACATTCTTGAACTGAAATGCAATTCTGTAAAGATTTGATTCTTCTGAAAAAAATATGTCTTACTTGTAATAGAACTCTTATCAAATCTCAATAGCATTATTTTAGAAGCCTGGCAAAATGAATCCAAAGGAAAAACTGATAAGAATTTGTCTTTATAAAAGTTTAAAAGTTTTATGTAAAAGAAAGAAAGCATAAACCAAGTTAATCATATTAAAAGGAAAAAGGCAAATAAATTTATTTTCAAACATTTGATAAACAAAAAGTTTCTATTCTAACTATACAGAGTTTCCATAAATCAACAAAAAAGAAGAAAACCCAGTGGGGATGAAGGTCTTAACCTTCACAAGAGCAGGCAATTTGCTATAGAAGAAATACAAATGTCCGATATTTATCTCCAATATGGTATTAAGGTTCATGGTTCATGTGAACAATAACAAATCACACCAAACTATTACAGTAAAGACAGTATCAATACACATACATACACATACAAATGAGCTAATCCAGGTCCTAGTACACCCTATTAACCTTTTGTGTTAGAAGATGATAAAGTATTTTAATGAAAATAATTGGAAAGTGTATTATTTTTAATACCAGAATTTACTGATTATCCATTATGTACAAGGTATTAATACTGAATTACTCACCAGAAGTCAACAGTTAAAGAGTATATGAAAAGTTATAACTTAGAAAATTGTAATCTATATCCCTGAAGAAGCTAATCCATCTTCAAAAGCAAATGAATGACCAAGTTCTCCTAATGAGGGAAACCACACTTCCTTCCCTCTTTCCTCTTTCTTCTCCTCTCTCACTCCCTCTTCTCAGCATGTGGTGTTAAAACAGCTAAGTCATAATTTTATTGGTAGGGCAAAAATTAGAAAATAATTCAGAACTACTATTCCCCAACCTCTAGATAAAAAACAACAACAACAAATCAGACTCCTATCAAAACATGAATTGCAGTTACCCTTGGGGATCACTCACTCATTCATAATTCAGTAGTGTATTTCTTAAGGAGCACTCATTAATGAGTAACTGGAAATTTACAACAAAATCTTCCCATCCTATATGCATTTTGCCTAAATCACTAGTTAGACTGGGTCTCAAATTAACTCAGTATTACATTTCTACATATTTGCCATTTGATTTTGTATCAAATACCTCTGTTTATCTTTTTAGTTTAAGGAACAGAAGTGGAAACAGAAACAAAAAGTGTAATGGCTTTTAAAGTCATCATTGTTTAAATATGATGTATTTGACAAAACTAAAAGGCTTTGATTTTCTAATAAAGTATTTATAATGTTATATAATAATCGAAAGAAGCTAATCCAATATGAAGTTAAATCACATTACTTTCCACTCCTCAGAGGCTGACTAAATCTGTTATCCAGTCATCATATTTTGATCTAAGTGTTTTTGGGGGAGATGTATCTGTCCATATATCTATCTATCATCTATCTTCTAAAGTAACTGTCCAGACAGTTAGAATTCATGTTATTTCCTAAGTATTAAAATAGTGGATTTTTATACCAATTGCTCAAGCTAGAGAAAGACTTCCCATACAAATAATTTGCTAGAACAAAGCTGGGTGCAAGGGAAACTCAATACTGCCCTGCCTTCCAGGACACTTTTCATCTTCAATATGATTTACGGAGCATATGAAAGTGTTCATTTATTTGAACTGACCTTCTGTTTGCTGCTTGACCCCTGTTAGACATATCATATTCCCACAGAAAATGTTAACACTGAGTTGTCCCTTATGGAATATTTCAGTGTGAGACAGAAATGTCAAGGCTAGAGTTCCTAAGAGCTTTGCTCTCCGTGGATTTCTGGATGGTAAATAATCAGCCATCTCCACACCAAGTTATTGCTCAAAAGACAGGATTTCTTTCTACATGCTTACAAATTTGGCATAACTTCTATTTATTTCATTTAACACGTACATCCACGCTTTCAGAGTTATCTTAAGAACATACTGTTAACTTATTATGCCTATATTAATGACAGCTCAACAAGTAAATGCTGATTTTGGGCACACTATGGACTCTAGGGAATATACACAAATATAATACTTGCTCTTAAAGAGCCCATAGCTTAACTGAGGAAATATGTAAGCAAACAAATATAATGAAAAGCAGAATGATAAGGCTACAAATAAAGACTTTTGTTTATAAAGGTCTACAAAGTTTTCAAAGCTCTTTACACACATTACTTCACTTGATCTGCACAAGAAACATTCAAGGTAGACCAACTCATGTCTAGTTTAGAAGTAACGAAAATGAGAACCAGAGCATTAAGGGGTAGATCCATGTTGATAAGGGTAGTTATAAGGGCTAAATTGCCAATTCTTTCCTCGGTACCTCATTGATGAGCTTCTATTTCACTCACTCTTCCCTGTCTTCAGAAATCTGTTGACATCTCTCATCTGACTCTTGTTTTTCAAACTCTTGTTCTTGTGGATACATACTCTTTTTATTCCTTCAGCATTATTTTGGTGCCTTGCGGTGGCACCAGATATGAACCTATGGAACTTCTGTAGGAACTAATGTGGAGTGAGATTATGTCTAGTGTGAGTTCTTGTGAAGGGCACCAAATTTGACCTGGGCCTTTTAAGATGAGTAAGACAGGTGGGCCGCTGAGCTGCAAGGGACAGCAAGACAAGGGAGGCAAAATGGGAGGCTTTTAAACCTATAGGCTAAGCTACATTAACATTATAGAGAGATCCTCCCCCACCCCGCCCCCCGGCACCCCACAGTGCTGAAACTCAAGGAGAGGCCCACCACTTAGAACTGTACAAGTTCTTCTACATTAAAAAAGCTTTAGAAGCAGAAACAGTCAAGACCATTTTGTTAGACACATCCTTCGAGCTTTCAGCTCCAGCAGGTTTTCAAAGTAGAATTTGTAAAGCTGCATTGAGGAGGAGGAGGCAATATTTACATAACACAAATAGAAAGGTTCCAGCAAAGCAGTAAGGATGGGGGTTGAACAGCAATTCAGCCTCCTGTTTGCTCTGCTCACAATTGCCTCGGCCAACGTCTATCTTTAGGGGCCAGTGGGTGGACAGAATTGGAGTCAGATGGGAGTTTATTCAGCTGGAGGGAGGACCTGCAGTGCAGGCGCTCACACTCACTCCACAGGGGTGGTCCTGTCTTACCGGGATGGGATGCGCTTCTGCATGCCGAGGGCTGGGCAGGGCCCGGCCACACGCCGAAGCGGCAGCGGAAAGGGATTTACGTGATGGGGAAGCCAGTACTTTCAGACTAGGTTTCTTTCTTCTGATGAAAATATAGTTAAGTTAGGATAAACCTTAGGCTTAAGTTTATGCCCCCTTATTCTGCACTTTAGAATCAGGTATTTGAATTCCTCAAATCCAACTCCATCTGGGGTGCCTAACCGGCTCAGTCGGTGGAGCATGCGACTCTTGATCTCAGGATCTTGAGTTCAAGCCCCACAATGGGCCTACAGTGTACTTAAAAAAAAATCAACTACTCTTGCATTCTCACACTATTTTTGTGAAGTCAATTTTCAGATACAGCTGTGCTACATTAGACGATTAAACACCTGTATAAAAATGCATTAAAATTCAACAGTTCATTTTCTTCTGTGAAGAAAAGTACGTATTTATGTATGTATGTGTGTACATATATATGTGTGCACGCATATGATATATATGTATATATTTACAATGTGTATATATTTGTAGCAATATAATATATATTCTATATTAGCAGAAATACATATTATACATATATGCATATCCACACATAAATACACACATTTATATATAGGATATATGTATAGTCCATATTCGTGGTGGCCATGTCAGACAGACTTTTTGAGTTAGTAGTGAATGGGGGCAAGGGACTACCCTCTCTCGGGAAGAGGGTAGAAATCCAGCCTTTGGTGAGTGATGTGGTAGAGGGGGAAGGTCCTATGAAATCAGGCAGAGAAGTAAAGGGGGAATTTTCTGGCAGGTGCAGATATATGTGCAAAGGCCCTGAGGCAAGAACCCATCTGGGGAGGCTCTCTGATGAGCCTTGTGCGGTGGTGGAGGGAGTCAGGACAAGAGGAGACAAGAGGAAATGGGGAAAGGCCTTGTACATAACAAAGTGCCTTCTATTTGTGATACAGACCTTGAATTTTATCCTAAAGGCTTAGGGAAACCACAAGTTTATTTTATTTTTTATTTTTTTAAGATTTTATTTATTTATTTGACAGAAAGAGACAGCGAGAGAGGGAACACAAGCAGGGGGAGTGGGAGAGAGAGAAGCAGGCTTCCTGCAGAGCAGGGAGCCCGATGCAGGGCTCGATCCCAGGACCCTGGGACCATGACCTGAGCCGAAGGCAGACGCTTAACGACTGAGCCACCCAGGCGCCCCCATAAGTTTATTTTAGAGAGTGACACAAATTCCTGTTTTACAATCACGACTGCGGGAACAGTGTGAGAAACAGGCTGCTGCTGGGAGGTCGGTTCAGAAGCTGCCCCACGTTCTGGGAGAGGATGTGGGGTACACATTAAGTGCCCATCAGTAGGAAGCATTGATGAGAGGGTAACTAGGTGTGGTGAGAGATGGCGTCTGGGATCACTGCAGGGTTTCCATGTTGGCCAGCAGTGGATGGTGGTGACAGTCACCAAAAGGAGGAGAGAAGGTCTCCCAGTTCTGCAGGGCCGACGGAACAAACGTGTCTAAACGTCTGACCTCCGCAAGCCCCACTAAAATGACATTGAAGGAATAGAAAGGGAACACATCCACAACCAGGGAGAGTTTGAGAGAGGAGGCATGATCAGAGGAGAGATGTTAATCAGACTGCAGAACACAGATGGAAGACTGGAAACTCTGTAGCAGATCAGAGAGATCTGAAACCCGGCCGCCGGCCACAGCAAGGAGAGTCAGTAAGAAACCAGCCTGTTCCCACTGCAGAAGCTCAGCGATGCCCAGGGACTGGAAACACCAGGCACCTGGGAGATTCAGAGTGAAGGAAGGGCAAAATCAGAACAAGAGCTTGAAAATCGGATATAATGAGCACTAACATCATAGGATCCCGACCCCTCCAGTCTACAAAGCCAGGCTGCAGAAAGGCTGAAGATAGGTTTCTTTTACAAGGAAGTCGATGCAGAGGGGATCTGGATGGGGGCCACCTTGCAGAGCTATATTGAAATCAGAGAAATTACGGGAATAAGTTGACTGGTGGACACCTCAACACCCTTCTCCTGCCTGGGTTGTAGACCGATGACATCTAGATGTGGCGCAGTCCTTGTCTCCCGACTGCCTGGAAGGAAATTATTGCTAGAGTGTATGTCTGGACGAACAGACTAGTCCTCTCTCCCTAAAACTATGCTGACATTGGGTGTGGCCCCCTTGGTGTTCACTGCCCTACCACCCTACAGTGAAACCCAGCGTTTAACAAGCCCCGCTCCTACACACAGAGTCCCTAGTTTTAACGCTTTTTAAAAAAATATGAATGCAAAGCAAAAGAAGTCAAGATATCCGAAAGAAAGACTGCAACGAGCAAGATAAGAGATTAAAAAGAACTAAAAAGGAAACAGAGAAAACAATTTAGCGAAGAATAGGAAACTTGAAAACAAAACACCTCTCATCAATTTCCTTGAAGAGATAAGAGGATGCTTTAAAGAAAAAAATATTTAGAGCACAAAGGGGAGGTCTTAAATGCTAAAATGGTGGTGGCAGAAAAATTGAAATTCAATCAATTTGGAAAACAAGTTTGGAGAAATCTCTCGGAAAGTAGAGCAAAGAGGTAAAGGAATGGGAAATAGGAAATGGAAGAGCACATGAAAGAAACACCAAACCAAAGGACTGACCCCAGAAGTTGAACATCCAACAAATGGTAATTCCAGAAAGAGGAAATTTGAGAAATGCAGAAGAGAACGTTATCGAAGAATGAAATACAAAAACATTTCCCAGGACATGAGTTTCCAGGTTCAGAGAGCATGCTGTGTAACTGGGTCCAGCACAAAGCATGAGGGAGACCCAAAACAAGGAAGGTCAACGAGTGTGAGCTCGACAGAGTCAGAATGCCCAGAGAGAGCAAATGCATTCACACGTGAACATTCAGTGAGGAATCAGAATGGTATCGGACTTCAGCAACAAATCCTGAGAGCTTAAAAAGAGTGCTTTCGAGGGGCACCTGGGAGGCTCAGTCAGTTAAGCATCTGACTCTTGACCTCAGCTCAGGTCTTGATCTCAGGGTCACGAGTTCAAGTCCTGCATTGGGCTCTATGCTGGGCATGCTATCTACTTGAAAAATAAATAAATAAAGAGTGCCTTCAACATTCTGAAGGAAAGCAATTTCTTGCCAAGGTGTAGAACTGGGAATAAATCAATAAAGAGGATACATGGGATTCAGGAAAAAGGGGATAGTCAAAGAGAATTCCCAGGAGGAGAGTGAGAAGTCCCATGGTGATAGCTGATAGCTGGGCTCAGGAGGAGAGAGGGCTCCAGAACATGGTCCTCACTTGAAAAACGGAGGAGAGACTGACACTGGATTTTCCTTGATCATATTAAGAGATTTATAATGCTATTAGAGACTCTGGGGCTGAATTAATGATAAATACACAAAAAAACAGGCAAATAAGCAAATAAAAGACCAACTCAGTCACTAAATTAAAAAAAAAAAAAAGTCCCCCAAACAAAAGCAAAATAGTTGTATAAGGAAGGTAAGTTTATAACTCTCTCCCCTAAACGATGCTTTCATATATTAGGCAGATGGAGGGAGGGGAGATATATATATATGTATATAGACGGTATAAAAGAATTAAACCTTCATATTTTATAGTAAGAATTTGGTAGGTAGTAATTAAAATGAGAGAAAGAAGAAATAATATAATCATACTCTGAAATCTTTATCTTAAGATTCACCTTAGGATCAGTCATTGATTTTCTTTTTAATTGCTAAAATTAGGATTCGTCTTACAGTGATTCTTGTCCAGGTGGCAATTTTGTTACACTTGTCATTGTTTGCACATGTGCATCAGAACTTACAGAATGCTTGACTGTAGCAGAACTTACAGAATGCTTGACTGTAGCAAAAAATCCTAAAGACAACAGTTGACTACTCCTACAAGAAATATTGCATCTTCAGTTTTCTTGATTGTTCAGGGGATACTACTGTTCTGAAAAACATGGGACAATCATAATTCTGAGATAGAAAGTGATCTGGGATAACCGGGTTTTGAATGTGATGGAGTGTTAAAAATATCTGAATCTATTTTTCTTCTAATTTTTTTATAGATGTACAAGGAAGATAAATAATGAAAAGTGTCTTGTGAGTCTCTAAGAGTATAAAATACATTTTTCAAAAAGTTTAAAATAAAATGAGGAAAATTTTCAAGGGAAATAGCTCATGGTTAATTGACAGTGTTTTTTTTTTTTCTTGGTGAATAAAATAATTGTTTTTAAATCAATGATATCTTAGTGAATACTTGGCTAAACTGATTCTGCAGGAATAAGGAAGTGAGTAGTTGGGGTTATTAAACAGTTCAAAGTACAAGCAAGTGCTTCTTTGATAAAATGTTATGATTAAACAAACAAAAAAGCAAGCAGAAGGGGTTTGGAGTAGATAGGTTGGCAAAGTTGAGCCAGGCCTGAGGTTTTAGACATACTGAGCTTGCTTTTTAAAAAGTATGCTTTGCCATGTTACACTGAAAAAAAAAAAAATCCAAGAAAACATTGAAAGTGAAGGTCCTGGGAGATCTACTCCACGGGGAGAGATCGCCTAAAAAGCAGGTTTTGTGGGCGCGGGGCTCCGGGGAGAAGTCTGAGCTGCTTGAACCAGTCATCCTGCTGTTGCAAGCCCACCATCGCCACTGAGGCCCCAAACATGCAAAATGATGATGCCTGAAAAACAGCTTCAAAAACAACCAACTTGTTTTCAATAATTAGAAATAAGGGACTGTCCCTCGTAAGTTCAGAAGGAAAAGTCATTGATATATTTTTTAAGGTCATTATTTGATTCCCCAAAATAAGCAAAAAAAAAAAAATTTTTTTTTAATGAGGCAATGATTCATAATGCAGGATTATTCTAAATTATCATTATTATTATTTATATTAATAGATACCAGTGACTTTTATTACATGCCAAGCACTACGCTAAGGACTTAAACTGAGTGAGTTCATGGCATCATCCCAGCAGCCCTAAGGAATAATTACTAACACTAGCATGCCTGTATGACAAAGAAGGGAGCCGGTGAGAAGCCACTTGCCCAGTCATTGACTAAGGAGCTGGTGTGTGGTGTGGGAGGGGTTCCACCTCAAGAGGCAAAGTCCTGCACCAAGATGCTGAAGTGCTACTTCTCTCTCCTTCCATTGTGATTTCCCTTGGGTAAGATCCTTTTGAGTTTCAGCACGGCCAAATATGTACATGTGATTCTAAAAACAGTAGGCAAACTAGACAGCAGAGTACATATTTAATCAATCCTTGTGGATCGCTTCATGCATTTATTATTCAATATATATGTTCTTTAATATATATGTTAATCATCATATAATTAAGGATTTTATACATAGAGCCGGTATGTGCCAGGCACCGTGTGGCGTGCTGGGGATAGAGCAGTGGACAAGAGAAAAAAATGAACACATAAAATAAAAAATAATTTCATTTTGCTTGAAAGTAAGTGCCCCAAGAAACAGAATGGGGATAGGGGATAATCAAGGCTGGCGATGTATACAGCAGTCGGGGTGGTCCAAGGAAGGCTGGCAGCAAGATCTGGAGCAAGGCTGCCAGTTCTGCAAATGCTGGGGAAAGAGGATTCTAGGGCGCAGAGCTGTGCAGAGGCGCCCCGAGCCACCCTGAGGTGCCTGTGCTGGAAAGGAGTCCACATGGCCGGTGGCTGTGACAGGAGAGGGGAGAGTCACAAGGTGTCACCAAAGATGTAGAGGGACCAGCTAGGTCACACATGGGGTCTTCTAGACTGAGTTTAGATTTTATTCCAGTTACAAAGGGCAGCCTCTGCAGCACCTGCCGGGGAGGAATAAAATCTGATTTATAATTTAGAACTACTGATATGCTAAAGCGGGACTCTGAAGTCATGTTTTCATGGCTGAAACAATCAAGGATCAGTCGCTACAGTGATTTTGGACTGGTTTTACAACTCAGTTAAGCCTGGTGAGTAACTGAGTACATAAAATCTATTAATTAGGACTGTTAATAAAGACGTGATAGAAAGGCGGGCAAGTAACTGAAGGCATAGAAATAATGAAAGCCTGTGTGCTTGTGTGCAAGGCAAAGGTGAGCTTTGCCCAAGATACGTGAGGCTGAAACTTATTTCTCTCTTAGGGTATTAGATTTCTCTTCCTGCTGTAACAAATCACCACCAGCACTGCTTAAAGCCACACCCATTTGTTATCTCAGGTTTTGTGATCAGAAGTCCGGGTGCAGCGTGGCTGGGCTGCTTCTCCGCTTGGAGTCCCAAAAGCCAAAATCAAAGTCCCGCATTTCTTTTTGGAGGCTCTGCGTTGGGATCCACCTTCCAGCTCATTCCAGTTGTAGGCAGATTTCAGTTCGGTTTCAGGACTGAGGTGTCTGTTTCCTTGCCAGCTCTCAGCCAGGGGTCGCTTGCAGCTTCTGGGGTCACCTGGACCCCGGCTAGTTATGGCTTCTCGAATGCGTCTGGTGCTTCTGTTGGCTCTGGCCTCCCGTTCTGTCCCAACCTCCCCTCTGCTTTCCTCTGCCGCCGCCGCGGCCGCATCTCTCCAGCTCCTGGGTTGGGGGAGGGGGGGGAACGGCGTGTCTGTGCTTTTAAGGGCTCAGGAGATTAGACTGGGGTCACCTGGAAAATTCAGCAGCCTCTCCCTGCTGCAAGGCTGTAACTGTACAGCACTGGCTATTGGGCACTGGACTGAACGATCAGAGCGCAGAATCTGGGAGGGAACCCTTTAGAATTCCTCCCATCATATTTAATATTTTCACTGATGGAGGCATCACATTAAAATTTTTAAAATAATAAAACCGACTCACTGAGGGTCAAAGAGGGCTCTGTTAAGCAACTCAACAACAATAAAAAACAGATGAGAGAGAAACAAATATTTCAAACAAAGCTGTAGGAAGCCTGAGAGGCGCTTTTATCACGGAAACCCCTGTGTTCGTATCTAGATGCACAAAAGATACAGCTCCCGCAGTGGGAGCACACTAATGTGAATCCAGAGGCGCACCACCAGATTCACTGCACTACATTTCAGTCGTCCTTCTAAATGTCCCTGGAATTTAGACGTCTGAGACATTCCTTAGGTATTTAATACATTTAAGTAATTGATATTATTTCACACCCGTGTACAAAACTGCCTGAGCTATTAAACGTACACACCACCTCCATAAAAGCGTACAACGATGTCTCAGGTGTTAAGATACAACGAGAATGTCAAGTTTTATAAAAACCAAATGTATTTGGTGTCACTAACAGATGAGATTTTGACAGCTGGCAAAATTCAAATAGCATTTACAGAATTTCAAACCAAATCCTCACTTAATATCACTTTCCCTTCCCCCACCCTGAATCAATCTCAAAATGTCAAGCTGCAACCAGGGCACTCTGTTATATTTGGAGGTGGATGATCTTACTGGCCTTACAGTATTTTCTCCTCCTCACCCTCTTGGCAATAACAGGAGTTTCTTAATTTTACCTTTTGGGGAAAGAAGGCAGAGAGACAGACAGAGAGACAGAGACAGAAACAGAGAGATGTAGAGAGAGAGAGAGAGAGAGACAATTGGGTGAAATAACGTATTTCTATGGGAGGATAAAGACAGATGGGATTCTCAGAAGAACCAACATGGAGAAAGAACTATTTGTTGTAATGAGATAGTTAAGTGTATATATAGATAGGAGTCTCTGACCAATGAGGCGCATTTTGTGCTATTTTTTGTGTTATGTCCCCTTTCTGGGCTGCCTTTCTGTGTCCCTATACTGAATCCTCCCCACACTTCAAAAATCACCCAAAGCCCATTATTAAGAACAAATAAGAAGTCAGTGAATATTTGGAGACACTAAAAGTAGTTTTATTTCAGTGAGTTCTAAATACCTGAATATCCAGGGGATAAATATATTAATAACATAAACATTAATTATTAACTAATATTATATCATTATTACATATTATTACATAATACACATACTATGTAATTGATATATTAATATGTTGATTAATAGAGTAACACAATAACATACGTATAACATATACGTTCATAACCTACTTTTTCCCGGATATTCTCCCAGATCAGGTATTTAGAACTATAAAAATAATTTTAATGTCTACAAATGTTTACCATCTTTTCATTCGTCCTTCGTGATGGGCTTTGGGGTCACAGTAAAAACTTAGATCTCAATTTTAGCTGGGAGAAAACAGTAGAGTGATACTAAGAGAAGTGAGTCAGGATACTCGAATCACTGCTACACCACCAGCTGTCCGGTTGTATAAATATAACTACCACCGTGGGCGAAGAAAAGCCAGCAAAAGGGTATGGTAGCAGCATTGGCCCACAGACTCTCACTACAACCCCTGCGCCTGGCCTTCCCTCGGCATGGGGGGGGGCGGGTACGTGACCCAGTCATGGCCAATGAGACAGAGCAGAAGTCTTGATGTGGGGCCACACTTGGCCCTTCCCTCTTCTGCATGGAGTGGGAGCTGATGGTTGGAGTGGTGGCAGCCTTGATGGGACTGTAAGACACAGATGGAGAGAACCCCAGAGGTACCTGCCTTGACAGGAGACCATGAATCAATGCCAGGATCTGTTTGCCCCTGACCTTGGGATGTGAGAAAATCATCCCCTACATGCATAAGCATCTGTGGTTGGGTTTTCTATTGCTTGCAGCCTCATGTAGCCCTAACAGGTATATTCACCTCTCGCCCAGGATTACCACTGGCTTTCTTTTCTTTCTCTTCCTCCCTGCTCCTCCATTCTGAGCTCCCCTATCTATCCCTCGCTTTACGTACTGACTTGGATACCCTGCCAGTCTCTCTCATGGCTTGTCAGCTAGTCTAGACTCCTTTTCCTGCTTTACTGCCTTTGGCTCCCTCCTGACTTACAGCTCTGTGGGCTTCTTGGATTCGGTGGCCTTTGCAGCTTGGAGCAAAAGGTTCTCCCTGTGGGAAAGCAACACCACACAACAGGTTTGTCCCAGGCTCTCTTCCAGGGGAGGGCAAGGGGCTGATAACGATCCCTTTGGAATTTTAAACTAATTTCGAACCCTTGAAGGGAGGATCAGGGCATGAAGCAATGTCCCCAGTGATGTGCACACCCTTTTTTCAATGCATTCGTTTTGTACTCAGGGATATTTTTAGCAGTTTGTTGGCAAATCTGGACAACACTGATGAGACAAAAATCCACTTGCATCATTATTAACAATCTGTAGTTCCTCAAAACTTTTAAATATGTTCATGAAGCATTTAGACTAAATTATCTTAAAACCAGCCTGGCTGTTTCAGGGGCAGAAGTGTGCACATTCTGCAGTTACTAGAAAGTCTTCAGGGAGAAATGTAATTACAGACTTCGGCACGGTGACTGAATGGGATTTATATTTTTTCTTGTCTCTCTTGAGCGATGCTTTCATTATAGAGAGGTCTGAACAAGTTAACAGGTCATCTAGTAGCTTTGCAGCACACACGTTTTACATATGGGCTGACACAGGATGTTAAGGCTGAGTTAGAATCCTAGGAAGCCAGTCCATGGACTGCTGACAGAGAGGTGTGACTGTCATCTTTTTGTGAAACTTGCAGATCCTACGTTCATTGATAAACACTCCAATTTATTCATAAGTGAATTGCAACAAGGGAAAAACACTGTGAGAAAGAGAAATCCTGAAGCCTCCCCTCAATCTTACCAAAATGTGCTAGTAAAGTGTAGTACTGGCTTGCTTTACCCTCCACCTCCACATTCCGGTGGGAAATTATATATGGGCACATGAGCTCATCTGTATTCATGACAATTTACTAAATGAATGTTACTTTGTGCCTACTACACATGTTCTAGCAAACCACAACATATATTTTTTCCTATTAGTGTAAGAAGCATTTTGTGTGAAACGCTATTTTATGGCCCATGTTTGTTAAATCTCTGAGCATGGCTCCCGTTTCTCAACCACTGCTTTGAAAAAAGAAGTTACTTTGAGACTCCTCCCCCTCTCCTGACCTTGTTGCCCCAGGATGCGAACAACTTCAGTGAGAAATGCACAAGGGAAGTACTTGGTGCTTCACCTGGAAAGCCACAGACATCTTTGAGGACCACTGGCCCTCTTTCAGGGTAAAAAAGCAAGTCCATTTGTTTTGCTTGCCTACATATATATATATATATATATATATTTTTTTTTTTTGCAGCCTTTCCTTTTCTCTATCACTTTCCCCTCCCCTCAAAAATACTGAAAAAAAATTACACTATAGGCTTATTCTCAGCTTTATGCCCAGACCTATACATCAGTATACCAGACTAATTGTGCATACAATTTCAATTCTGTTGCACTGCCACATAAAAATGCAGAATGCTTCAGTGGTGTAATGTCTAGGCTGAGCTCAGTCCAATAAGGGCTGCCCAAGACAGCTTGGACAGATGCAATTATTTCTTACCTACTGCAACTGCCTTTTTTCACAACATTATTTTTATTATGCAAAAGTATATACCTAATTTTAATCCGTGAGACCATCTAGAAGATTGAAACTTCATGCATGTCTTACTTCCGCTAAGTGTAATTAAAGATACTGATTTTTTTTTTTTGAGGATGATTTCAGTCGCCAGTGAGAGCCTGTCACTGCTATCTGCCTACAGGTCAAAGAACCACAACGGGTATCACAGAGCTGCTATGTTGACGCCATGCTGACATAAGGGACAGCAAAATGGACCAAAGGGGACAGTCCTCGGCAGTAGAAGAAGGCAACAATTCCTTCTCTAGTGGAGAGGAAAAGTCCCAGTAGAGTGTGAAGTGGATCCAAATTCCCCAGGTCTGGAAAGTTGGTTTATTAGTCACAGAAAGACTAACCAGGTAACAAGGACTCAGACTACATGGAGCTGGGGGACGTATGGGTCACTACATGGCAATCTTCAGCAAGCTTGTAAAGCAAAGTGTTACAGAAACCGTCTTCATTAACAAAATAAAACAAAAACAAGCTCTGGATGCCCCAAAGAGTGAAGGGACTATTGGAAAACTCTAGCTTGATAAGCTCATTTTCTTTCTTTACTTTCCTCTGTTTTACTGTTCTATTTTCACGGTAATGAAACCAGGAGTTAATTTTCTCATTTTTTTCAATAGATCTCTAGATGTCTGTTACGCTCTAAGCTTCTCCTATTATAAGATCTACAATAATCATATCCATTTATATCATAATAGCTAACAATCAGAGAGTTCTTACCATCTATCAGTTTGTTGAGCTCTCAGTATAGACAATTTTATTTAAACTGCACAAAGTATTGTTACCTCTGCAAAGTATTGTTACTACCATTTTCTGCATGAGGCCACTGAGTCTGAGAGGGTAGTCTACCCAAAGTCACGCTTCCCATGTGGCAGAAGTAAACCTTGACTTGAATTTGGGTGACTTAATGTCAAAGTTGAGGGCTGCATGCTCCAAAATGGTAGCCACTAGCCACAAACGGCTATTTCAGGGTGGCAGGGCTGAACTGACATGTCCTGAAAGTGTAGTACATACACACTGAATTTTGAAGATTTGGTGTGAAAAGCGGAATGTAAGGATTGCATTAATAATTTTTATACTGGTTACATGTTGCTATTATAATATTTTGGGTATACTGGGTTTTCCAAAATGTATTATTAAAATTAATTTCACCTTTTATGTGGCTACTAGGAAGTTTAGAATTATATAACTGGCTCATATTATATTTCCATTAGTCCACTGGCTTTAGACCTTTAACTCCCACACCCTACTGCCCACTGTCCTTAGAAGCTTGTTCCTCACCGTTCTCAGGAAAATGAATGAATATAAGAAATTCTGGAAACTGCTCTATATAAACCTTGGTAGTTACTTTCACTGAATTGATTTGGCAGGAAGTGTGTCTGTGTGGGTGTCATATTTAATGCAAGAAGAATAAAATTCAGGGATAAAATCAAAGAAACCACCAGTACCATTGCTTATCTTTGTGCAGATGGAATAATCAGGAGACTGGATTTCCACTTTGTATTGGCATTTCTGGAACAGGATCACCTCTTAGCTGTGTGGCTGTGGTTCAAATTTCACATAGATTATTGGTCAGGGCAAACTGATAGATCCAAGACACGGCCATCTGAAGAACTTAAAGCCATAGAATGAAAATTTTTGTTACAATTCATCTGGGTTAACAAAAATATAAGTCGCTTGTTTTGACCAAAACACAGTCAACCCTGAATATCTTTAAAAAAAAAAAATCTTCAAGCTCTTCTTAGCAAGCACTGGGCCTGGAAAAACATGTCTTTGATCTACAGCAAAGGTTCTCCACTGTTTTTTCCCCCTCAGTCCATCTCTTCCATTCCTCAGGAAATGAATTCTCAACCAGGGAATGGTCATCTTGGAAGGCAGTGGGGTGGGGAGCAGGCTGTCTCATTTGTGGAACTATCTGAGGTGATTCTGATAAGATGCCTCCTCTCCATCTCTATATGCAGTGCTCCAAGTCTTCACCTGGGTTTCTGACAGCTGTTGACACTTGCCGTAGATGTCCCCGGCAGTCCCGGCGAGGGTGGCCGGCAAAGACTGGAAGGAGCCAGGGCATTTTCTGCCTGATAGGTGCCACTCCAGTCTGGCCCACAGGAACAAACTTTAAACCTAGTGATCTGGTTGACCTTGCTGCCCATCAACAAATGAGAGGGGGGGGTCTAAGCAGGGAGAAAGAGGGAATGGTCTAGGACACCGGTGCCACTCATTCCTGGCGTATCCCAGCGGCAAATTCATATACGACACTCTGGTGTCAGAAAAAATGTCGCCTCTTAATACCTTCAATATATGATCGAATTTCCCTCTTAAGTAGATCCCTGCTCTCCTCCCCAGAGAGGACGTCTCACCACGTCCAGCTGGGCTATCTCAACCCTTCCTGGCTGAACGGTCCCGTTCTGTTAGGGTCAGCCCTTCTAGGTGCCTGTTGGCCTCGGAGAGCCACCTCCTCTCACCCTTCCCAAGATGGTGGCTGGGGACGTCTGGGCATGTGTCCTCACAGTCACGGGAGCAACATAGCGATCTTGGGCTGCTCTCTGGTTGGTACTGGGTCTGCAGTGGTACCTCCCTTGCTCCCTGTTGTCCCTGCTTGCTCTGCTGGCTATGGCCATTAAAACCTGTGAACAGTGAATGTTCTTTCTTTGCATAGTGCTCTGCAGTCCCCTGAGATGTGGCTCCAAATCTCACATCACTCCTAGACTTAGATGTCTGCCTGCAGCCTGGGGCTGTAGACTCAGTCTGCTCCAATGTCAGCACCGTGAGATACCTTCCTCGGTGCTCCCCAGGGCACTTGGGGGGGTCTGAACATACATTTCAGAGCCAGCCCCCCAACCCAGGAGGTTCTGGGGAGTGAAACTGGGGCCCTCTCTGCCTGACCCACTGTGCTCCCGAGTTTCTTTTGATCAGTGCTGACGAGGTGGGGACTGGCCTCTTTCTCTCCTCTTCTCCCGCTGACACGCCTCACACTCCACTTGGGCCCCCAAAGAGACGTGTTCCTCTCTTGCATCTTATCTGACAAGAATCGCGCCCCCCCGCCAATCATGTCCTCCTCTGGGCTCATATTAGCATGATCGCTTCCGGGAAAGCTGATTTATGAGGAAGAGAAATAAAGTGAAGAGCAAGCAGGAACTGGGTAAACAAAAGAAATTGGCAAACTCAATAGTTTTCCTGTTCTTCCCCAAACGAATTTTCAACGTGACATATTACTTTGTTTGAAGCACTGAATTCTCAGGACACTATGTGTGACTTTGTGCTAGCAAAGTAAAAAAAAAATTGCCAACCAAAATCAAACCCAAGCAATTTATTTATTTACTTATTTTTTATTTGAGAGAGAGAGAGAGAACACAAGGAGGGGGGAGGGTCAGAGGGAGAGAGAGAGAGAGAAGCAGGCTCCCCACTGAGCAGGGAGCCTGATGCGGGGCTTGATCCCAGGACCCTGGGATCATGACCTGAGCCGAAGGCGGACGCTTAACCGACTGAGCCATCCAGGCGCCCCAAACCCAAGCAATTTAGAAATCACCTGCCACTCATCTGTGCCCCTCACCTCCTTTGGTAATCATATTAGAGTTGGAAATGTTTCCAATGTTTTTATTTTATTTCTTTGGCTGTGTATTCCAACTGCTAAAGCCATTTGGAGTAGATTTCATGAGCCCCACCTTGTTTCTAAAAAACATGATATAAAAATGTGAACATAGAATAAACACAAAGCCCTTAGTGATACTCAAGAGCCTACGGGTAAGTCCACAAAGGGCATCTGCATGGCTTCTTCCCAGACGTTTGAGACGTCCCGGAGAAAGCGGGACTTCCATTATTTTCCCGATTTAGCTCCTGGTTTGCTTCATACAGTGACACCCTACTTTCCCTGACTCTCTTCAACCACATTTTCCCATAAAAGACGTGTATATACGTAGACACAGTATTTAAAATGAATGTATGAATAATGGATCCAAAAAGACTTCCAGCAATGAAAAGACACAGCACAGACATCTCCAGTGTCATATTGTTTAGAAGGTCTTCTAAATATCATAAATATTACTCCTAACTATAGGCAAATAAAGAACAATAAGGGAGCGACAGATAGCTCTTTAAAAACTGAATTTTTGGGAAAACAAATCCAAGTAAAATTTTTGCTATTTTTCTGCAATTTCAACGAGGCTCACGTGTAACATGTTACATTATTCCACTGCCTCTTAATCTGGAAGCCATGTTCTGTCATTATCAATTACCTTAGTGCATATGCGTATTCCTTAAGCTTGTGCTAGAACCACCCAGTATTTCCCTGGCGACTTAACGAAATTGCAGATCAGCCAAAACAGGGCAAAAAAAAAAAAAAAGAAAAAACTGGAAAGAGGAGAATAACAGAGGACGTGTCTATGGTTCAGGAACTCATCCTTGCTTATACACGCATTTTAATGCCCAGTGCCCATATGGTTATGATAGAAAAAAATAAGACATCTGTAGGTTAGCGCTGAACTGGGCAATTAATTGTTTTAACTTCCCACCAAAGGGCCATCTAATATTTGAAAATAAACACAATACTTTAGCTTTTCATTTTTCTTTGAATTACAAGAATAAAGCCCTACTTCAAAAAACATTTTCAAAGGTCTCACTTCAGTTTTGAATCTGGTAGAAATTATACTCTCTCCTTTTGACATCTTGTAATAAATAAAACTTAATATTTTGATTTTAGACAAATTTCTCTTTTGCTCTCAGTGGCTAACGGTTACAAAAAGAGACAGTGCTACATTAGTTACAGCAATTTAGTTTGGGGACACCAGCAGAAACACATAAAATCCATTACTGGAGCCAAACAGCTATATCCAATTCTAATAAAAAGGTTAAATACAATTTATAAAGGGAGTCTTAAAACTTCCCTGAACACAGAAAATAGTCAAGATGATCTTCTGAGTAACTAAACAATCCCCATTGTATTGAAGCCAAAGTGTTTGTTTTGAAGATACTGTAACATAATGTGTTAACAGTTAAAAACTTTCTCATTGCCAAATGAATATAAATTGGGGAGATGCTTTCGCAGATTATCCTCTCGGTCCATTACATCGCGGTTCCTGCCTCTGGTACTGTTCCATGCTTCAGAAGAGGCAAAAACAACAAGACTTATAAAGAAAATTGTAATAAATCTGCAGCTCTTAGGATCAATCATGCAATGTTAGCACTGGGAGAAAAACATTCACTTTTGCTTCCCATAGGAATTGTATGCCTTTGATGTTGAGATCTTAGGAAATGTATGTTCATCCCATAGGAAACCAAAGATTGCAGATGGACTATACACATTCTAATGTCAATTTTTTAAAACACTTGGTCTGATATTTTATTAAAGAGCATTTCTAGAGCATTTCCTAAAAGAATGATGCTGATCCTAGAAACCATTTTCTTTTTGTGAATTATTTTCCATCTGCAAAGTGCTTGAGAAGAAAACTGTGAAGGTATGGGTTGGATTCTTACAGAGGTATTATTATAAATGAGGAGCACTGAATATTTGGAAAATAAGAAAGCGAAATAAATTTGAACACAGTGTAAAAATCCATTATCTGATGCCACATTTCTTATTTGGAACTCCCCTGCAGGAAAAAGCCCTTTTGCAAATAGACAAATCTTCATGTATTCTTTTCGAATATAACACCTCCCTGAGGGGTCAGCTCAGAGGGGTCGGCCAGGTAGGAGCTCTTCTTAACAGGGATAGGTTAATTCTCTGTGCACATAGATAGTGTGCATAAAATGTTGGCTCGGGGCTCAGCATACAGGTGTATTTTTAAAATGCCAGAACTCTCCTGCCCAGGGGCCTCTTCATAGGCCAGGACTCCCTGGTTATTAATCCTCCTCACTTTGCACACAGATTTCCTTACAAAAGAACTGGAGAATAGCAACGGGAGGCCTAATATCTGGCCCCCATCTCACCAGACCCTGTCCAAAGTCCAACATGAGGATTGTAGTCCACAGTAAAATTAAATGCAGATTAACTGGGGAGATTTAAATCTGGACATCATCTAATCTGATTTCCTCCTTTCCGAAGGTGGGGCCCTTTGCATATTCACTCTTTACTCCTTACTCAGTGCCAGGACAGAAGAAGGTTTAATTACATCCCGTTTGTTGAATGAAGAAAATGAGGTAACTGGCCTGTTCAGTGGCTGTGCAGTTGCTCTATCTCTGATTTCCTGTGGTTTCTGCACTGTACCATGCTTACCAAAGAAAGGATGGTTCCAGAAACTATCACAACATGGGCAGACTGAGGTACCACTCATGTGTGAATTTACAGAGGTCTCTGGCTGATGCTTCAAGTCCCTTTAACGGACACAAAGCCTTCATTCAACAATTAAAGATAAATAAAGGGCATGTGCTGATGTACTTTTATTTCAACTGGCTCCTTGTTTACTCTGGAGTCTTGCGGTACGTGTGGTCACCCAACTGGAAGAACAATGGTGAATGTCTAGAGTACGCTGACAAATCTAAAAAGGCCATGCGTGAGCTCTGTTGCATCCTCTGGTTCTTCCAGCTTTGCCAGCCCAGGTCCTGCCCCACCCATAGCTTGTGGTCCCTTGTCACATTTCACGGAAGGAACCAGAGCATCCGAGGTGCAGGAAGCAAAGAACCCCTGTGGAACTCATCCAAGTGAGTGCTAATATAATTTATAAAGCTATAAAGCTAATACAATTTATAAAATGAGATCTAGCTATTATATGGTTTAACAGAGATTATAAGTTCTTTTTTTTTTTTTTTTTTGAGCAAGAGAGAGCGTGAGCATGTGCGAGTGGGGAAGGGGGGCGGAGAGGGAGAGGGAGAGAGAAAATCTTAATCTTAAGAGAGAGACTCTGCTCTGGGCATGGAGCCTGACAATGGGGGCTGGATCTCACCACCCTGAGATCATGACCTGAGCCGAAATCAAGAGTTGGATGCTTAAACAACTGAGCCACCCAGGTGCCCCGAGATTATAATTTTGATAAATAATTCAGCAAAGTGTCATTTTTCTGAATCAAAGGGCTTCTAAAATATATGTTTTATTTCTAAAAATAATACAGAGTAGAGCAGAAAGAGAACTACACAAACCATTGGCACACAAGTTACTGTCACATGACATATGGTTTGGGATCTGCCATGCTACTTTAAACTGATTCAAGATATACATATATATATATATATATATATATATATATATAATTACAAAAAACACTTTCCTACTCCAATGACAAGATGAGTGTGGTTAGTGTCATCAAATGCATCCACAGGAACTGTCACCAGTCAGCCAGTCAGTTATCAACACCTGAGAAGACCTTTGAAGATGTTTTCTTTTGGTGGAAAGTTCTAGAAATATTGGTAGAATCCACAACAAAGGATGTGCTGCTCTCTGGAGGAAGTGAAAGAGATGTTTTACTGCTCTAGCTGCTGGTACCTCTGATCTCCAATTGAGGGCACACATGGCCATAACTCTGGTTATGAACTCAATTAGCACTGACACTGGCTAGCTTTACTGCTGCTCCCATGGACCACGGTGACTCAGACACTCTCAGAGCATTTGAGCTACATTAACTTGCACTGCATCCAGTAATAATACAAAGCCAGAGGTTTGTTTTTTTTGTTTGTTTAATTTTTCTATCCAAATAATTTTTCTTTTATTCTTATGTTAATCCCCATACATTACATCATTAGTTTTAGATGAAGTGTTCCATGATTCATTGTTTGTGCATAACACCCAGTGCTCCATGCAGAATGTGCCCTCCTCAATACCCACCACCAGGCTAACCCATCCTCCCACCCCCCTCCCCTCTAGAACCCTGTTTGTTTTTCAGAGTCCATCGTCTCTCATGGT